>NC_044038.1:122429349-122786849 GCF_901765095.1 Microcaecilia unicolor | reverse complement strand
AATCCACTTAAGTGCAAGGGTCTGGGACCAAAGAAATGCATGCAGTTAACCAGAACGTGCACTTAACCGTTCTGACCCAAAGAAGCTTGACATCTGATAAACATATTTACAGTACTGTTTATTATTATACGTACAGTATACAATCTCAGTTAACTGACATTAGGCTTTACTTGAAGTAATCAGTTATAGTCCTCTGTACACTCTTGGGTCTGTGAGTTCCATAGACTACGTCTGCCAAACGGTAAAAACTGTCATAGCACTGACATCCAGTAGCCTCCAGATAGGCCCACACGGTGTTGAGACTCTCCAGCGCTCTTGCAAAAGTGATAGGAGGAGGTTGTTGAATTTTGTCAGCATGTGCCTCGCTGCTCATTTCTTCATCTGTTCCATCATCAGCCGTTGTCTGCGTGTAGGCGCAAATCTCGACATCAGTGCTGTCTTCAGCTGTTTGTAGATTGTAATCAACAGCTACGTAGCAATGGAACTCCTCTTCAGTAACACCGGCTAGTATGTCAATAACCTCTTCATCTGACACGTTTGCAACAGCTGCATCCCCCTCCACATCCTTAACAAAGCTTGCCCGCTTGTAGCAGTTCACAATGGTTGTCTGTGTAACATGATGCCAGGCTACTTTCTGCATATGTAGGGAATCCAACAGTGATAGATTACTAGCCAGTTCAACAGCACGTTTATCCTTGGCAGTCTGGTCTTCCATAACGCTCATAAGACGACGTAGCACAAGAGCCCGATAATGTTGTTTGAAATTGGCTATTATGCCCTGATCCATAGGTTGGATCAGAGAGGTAGTGTTTGGTGGCAGGAAGACCACCTTGACGTTAGACAGCCTGACATCATCCCTGTATGCAGCACAATTATCACAAAGCAGCAAAATCTGACGCTTTTGTGCCCGTATTCTAGTGTCTAACTTCTTTAGCCACTGCTTCCAAACTTCCCCAGTCATCCAATTTGCGTTAGCCTCGTATGACACAGGAAGTCGCTTAACTTTCTTGAAGTAAAGGGGTTGTTTGCTCTTTCCAATGACGAGGGGTTCCAACTTCTCACTCCCATCCATATTGCAGCAAAGGAGGATTGTCAGTCGGTCCTTCGATGTTTTACCTTCAGTAGTTTCGGCATGTTTGAATGCAAGTGTTCCATCAGGAATCGCTCGCCAGTAGAGACCATTTTCGTCAGCACTGAAAATGTCACAAGGTGCAAACTCGTTCAAGATGGTAGGAAGAACCAGTGGCGTACCAAGGGGGGGCAGTGGGGGCGGTCCGCCCCGGGTGCACGCCGCTGGGGGGGTGCTGCGCGCCTGTCGGCTCTTTGTTTTCATGCTCCCTTTGGCCCGGAACAGGTTACTTCCTGTTCCAGGGCAGAGGGAGCATGAAAACGAAGAGCCAGCAGACGCGCGGCAACCCCCCCCCCCCAGCGGCGTGCACCGGGGGGGGTTCCGTTGTCGGGGGATCGGGGGTTCTTTCGCCAGGGGGGTGGCATCGCGCTGTTCCGGGGGGGGGGGGGCGCTGCACCCGGGGGGCGGGGCGCATCGGTGATCCGCCCCGGGTGTCCGCCCCCCTAGGAACGCCACTGGGAAGAACTGAAACCCAATTTTCAGCACCAAAGTCATCAGCGTCTTGCTTCTCACCATGCTGTTTCTTGAATTTTATGCTGTTCCTCTCCTTCCATCTTTCCAACCATCCAACAGTGACTTTGAATTCAGTCAGTCCAAGACTTTCTGCTACCTGGTTAGCTTTCTCCATAAGCAGTGAACCACTGACAGGAAACTGTCTGCTCCTGACTCGAGAAAATCACCGAAGAAGAGCATCTTCTACCTCCTCAGCTTTTCCCGCCCGTTTTCGTTTCCGTTGTGGATTTGTATTGTTTTGCCAGTCTTTCAGAAGCTGATCTTTCTGCAAGACACATGAAATTTGACCGGGATTGACACCATATTCTTTAGCAATAGATGCTTGACTTTGTTTGTTTTCTAATTTTTTAAGAACTTCTATTCGTGGGGAGGGGGGGGGGGGTGTCAAGATGGTGGCACACTGAGGATCGTTGGCTGAGCTCTCTCTGAAAATTGCAGAAAACCTTTTTGCCTCTATTGCTAAAATGCCTCATACCAAACGAAAGGGGATAGTCAAAGCTATTCCTTCGATAGTTAGGACATTCTCCCCGAATCAGCAATTGATCGAGAGGTTCGTCACGAGACCATCTATCTTACCTACCAAGAGGGACCCTGCTATCTCAACGGGCGAAGAATCCCTAGGAGATTTGGGGCTAGAAGTTTCACTCTCCCCTCCGGATAATCATCCGCCACCTCTGCCCGAAGGCCGTCTCCTTAGGCGGGACCTGCCCAACTCAGAAGTCGGTGAAGGCAGGGTCTTGATTCGAGGATCTTTGTAAACGAGTCCCGTAGGAGGCCTGGAACCAATGCGATCTCAGGCTGAATGGGTAGTTCAACTACAGAAACCAGAGACAGTGACTCTGGAGAAGATCTGGGAAGCTCTCCAGAGAGTGGACATGACAGTTGCCAATTCTGCGAAAGAGATCACGGAGGTCGTGAGTACAGTAGATAATCTTACTACCTCCTTTAACACTACTAAACAAAAATTTAATGAACAATTAAGTGCTCTCAGACAAGATGTAACTCAACTGCAAGGAATTTCAACCGCGGCAATAAAAACAATTTTTCTACACAACGTAAACTCGAACAGATGGAAAACTACAACTGAAGGTTGAATTTGTGGTTTTTGAATTTCCCAAAAACTATGGGGATTAGTCCGTTAGAAGCCTTCAAGACTTATCTACAGGAAGTGTTAAACTTTACCCATGAAACTTTTCCCCCTATAGATAAGATATACTATATACAAAATAAAAAATCTTTGGAAAATCTGTTGGAAACTAATCCCCGAGAAAATAAAGAAGAAGATTTAAATATTTCTGATATATTAGAAACATCTTTAAATGCTGACTCGGAGAGAGCAACACTTATAGTTTCATTTATATTTCTACAAGACTTAGAAGCTGTTAAACGTATATATTTTAAAAAATTGCAGTCTATAAATGCGTAATTAAACATCTGGGTTTAAAATATATCTTTTATCAACCTGAACAAATAAAAAAGCATTTATAAATTTGAAAAAAAATTGGCTGTCATTCCCTAAGATTATAATTTGTTTTTGTTTAGGATAGAAAGTGTACTAAGCACTTCCTGTATTATTAAGTTATACCTCATTATTTTTTCATAAATGACAACCCCCCCCCCCCCCCACCACCACCGTAACTGTGGTCTAAAGAAGAGTAACTATTACAAATAGAATTTACATGTCTGTATAAATAATGATTTTTTTCCTATCTGTATTGCTTATCAAGTGGAATACTTGTTAAAAGAAAGAAAATGAATAAAAAAAAAAAGAACTTCTATTGATTCAGCCAGTGTTAAAGTCTTACAGTTCCGCCGCAACGACGACCCCAGTGTACGCCCTAACAACATTCTTGTGCTTATTCTGCCTGTGGCAGTTAAAGAGACAGTAGATTTGAAATCTCGTTGGTTGTCACGCCAATTGGCTTCCATATTCCATGTGCACGCTTATGCGGAGTCTTTCCTGCAGAGCAGCGGTCTTGAACCATGCATATAAGCGAATCTTGCACTTATCAATGGTGCACTAAAACGAAGTTTGTCCCCATAGAAATTGATGGTGCCAAAAAGGAGACCGAAGTACAGCATGTAGTTAAACAGAGCATGCTCTTATCTGATGTGCACTTAAATGGAGTGCACTGTAGATATATATATATAGAGAGAGAGAGAGAGAGAAATCTATTAAGAAAGAGGAACACACAGGGAAGAGAGTGTGTCAGGAAATATTTTTTCACCGAGAGGGTGGTGGATACTTGGAATGCTCTCCCATGGCAAGAGGTAGAGATGAAAACAGTAACAGAATTAAAATGTGTGGGATGAACACACAGAAATCCTGTTTAGATGGAATCAATCCAAACAAGCTTAGCAGAAACTAGATGGCAACACTGGTAATTGGGAAGGAAAGCCAGTGCTAGGCGAACATCTACAGTCTGTGCCCTGATCGTGGCCTGGATAGAATGGATGGTCTGGACTGGAGCTTTCCAAGAGCTTCGATGACATCTTCAGAAGTTTTAGAACAAGGACAGTGTTGGCCAGACCTCTACGGTCTAAGCCCTGACAACAGTATAAACAAATCAAGATCAGGTATATATATGTTGTATCACCTCATACATTTATGTAATGAGTTTATCTACTCGGGCAGA
Source organism: Microcaecilia unicolor (assembly GCF_901765095.1). NCBI lineage: Eukaryota > Metazoa > Chordata > Amphibia > Gymnophiona > Siphonopidae > Microcaecilia > Microcaecilia unicolor. The sequence continues at coordinate 122,782,571 of NC_044038.1, read as the reverse complement.
TTAGATGGACTGTATAGGTCAATCTGTCGTCATCTACTATATGTTAATGTGTTTAGCAATTATTTCTGTTCTGTGTTCACAGATGAAACGCTGGGGACAGGACTGTAGAAAACAAATGCTAATGGGGTTGGATGTATGGTCGATCAGGACTAATTCTCAGAAGACTGTGATCATGAGGAGCTAGCTAAACTAAATTAGTCAAAGCAATGGGGCCTTATGGATACATCTGAGGGTACTCAAGGAACTCGGAGAAGTTCTGGAGGTTCCACTGTCTGACTTCTTCAAAGCTCCCTTAGAGTCTGGATTGGTCCTAGAGGACCGGAGAAGGGCAGATGTGGTCCCTGTGCACAAGGGCGGAAAATAAAAAAGAGGTTGCAAATTACAGACCAGTCAATTTGACCTCAGTGGTGAGTAAACTAATGGAAACGCTTCTAAAATGGAGGATTGTGAGATTTCTCTAATTGAATGCAGGACCCGAGGCAGCATGGTTTCATTAGAGGCAGGTCTTGTCAGATAAATCTGATTGATTTCTTTCACTGGGTGACCAAACAGTTGGACACGGGAGGGGTACTAGATGCGGTGTACCTTTGACAAGGTTCCGCACAGGGGACTGATAAATACATTGAGTGCCCTGGGTTATAAACTGGTTAAATGGAAATAGACAGAGGGAAGTGGTAAATGTAGCTTGCTCCGAGGAAAAGGATGCTATCAATGCTTTACTGCAGGGATTGGTCATTGGGCTGGCTCTTTTTAACATTTTTGTATGTGATACTGCGGAAAGACTATCTGGTAAGGTTTGTGTCTTTACCAAACTCTGTAATAAGGTGGACACCTCAGAGAGAATTTATAGCATGAGTAAGGATCTACTGAAGGTTGAAGAATGGTCTAAAAATTGGCAACTAAGAGTTAATGCTAAGAAATGCAGGGTCGTGCACTTGGGTTACAAAAATCCAAGGGAACGGTACAATATAGGGGGGTGAAGTGCTTCTGTGTACAAGAGAGGGACTTGGGGGTGCTGTGTCTGATGATCTTAAGGTGGCCAAACACGTAGAAAAGGCAATGAGTGCATAAGGAGAGGGATGACCAGCAAGAAAAAAAGGTGATAGTGCCTTTGTATAAGTCTCTGGTGAGGCCCCATTTAGCATACTGTGTGCAATTCTGGGCTTGCATCTAGAGAAAGATAACAGGATGGAGTCGGTCTAGAGGGCAGCTACAAACTGGTCAGCGGCCTCAGTCATACAACATACAGGGGCAGGCTTATGAACCTCAACATGTATATGCTGAAAGAGAGGCGGGAGAGAGGGGATATGATAGAGACGTTTAAATACCTCCGTGGCATTAATGTACAGGATGTGAACCTTTTTCAAATGAAGGAAAACTCTGAAATGAGAGAGCATAGGATGAAGTTAAAAGGAAATAGGACTTAGGAGGAATCTAAGAAAATACTCTTTCATGGAAAGGGTGGGGAATGCATGGAATGGTCTCCCGGTGGGGGTCATGGAGTCAAGGACAGTGCCAGAATTTAAGAAAGTGTGTGACAGGCAAGTGGAATCTCTTAGGAAAAAGAGAAGTTAGTGGTTACTGAGGATGAGCAGACTAGATTGGCCATTTGTTTCTATGTTTCTAACTTCACTTTCATTTGCTTTATCCACTACCATCCATGCTTCTATCTAGCACCATCCTCTGTGAATTGGGTCGTGACTCTTACTGCATTATGAGTAAGACTCCTGCATTCACCCGGCGAGAGGGAGAGAAGCAGTCATGACACCAGGTCAGTAAGGCTCCGCATCTCTACGTGTCTCCGGCTCCCCTGTCACCCTCTGACTTGGACTCCATGCTGTCTTTGGCAGATGCCTGTCCTGCACCTGTGAAACGCGCCATTTTCCAGGATCTTAAAAAATATCTGGACGAGATCTGTAACAAAATTAAGGCCTCCAAGGAGAAGATCCTTGACCGCATAGACACAATTAGTATGGACTTGCGTGAGCTCGGAGGCCACATGGAGGACCTTGAGTGGAAAGTAGAGGAATACACCAAAATGTTTTCCTCCTCTGATGTGCGCCTTTTGCAACTCTCTACTCAGTATGAGGACCTTCTGTATAAGTTGAACGATCTAGAGAATAGAAGCTGATGCAAGAATCTCCAGTTCCGTAGTGTCTCTGAAGGAGGAGCCATAGAGGATGTTCTGATTATCATTCACACTTGCTGAGTGCAACGTTTGGGCCCCATACTAACCATGTACCCATGGACTTGGAAAGGGCTCATCGGGCCTTGGAGCAACCAGCTGACAATCAGCCCTGTGATATTATCGTCCGGTTTGCCAGCTTTGTGGATAAAGTGTCCTGCAGCTGGAATACAAGGAAGCTCAAGTATCTGTTTTTCAGAATCTGTCCCAATATACCCTGACTCAGCGGCGGGATATAAAACCTGCTCTGGTGATTCTGACTAAGGAAAAGATTACTTATCATTGGGCTTTCTAGTTCTCTCTGTGTTTTGTCAATGGCAAGTTGCACCAGGTTCATACCCTTGTACAAGCTTGGAAAATTCTTCATGAAGCTGGTCTGACTACTACTACTATGCCGCCTGCTACCGTAACCCCTGCAATGTGGGCAAAACTCCAGAAATGGCAGTAGGTGCCCAGCAAGGCCCAGAAGCCTGCAAAGCTTGCTGCTGAGGGAGGGCCCCCTTGACTGTGCACTTTCTTCTTCTGGACTAGAGACTTGTATGGGAACAGGGTTTGCAGGAATCCCACGGGAATGGGGTTTGCGGGAATCCCGCGGGGATGGAAGCTGTTCCTGCGGGCTTCCCGCGGGAACGGAAGCCGTTCCTGCAGGGCTCCCGTGGGGACAGGAACAATTCCTGCAGGGTTCCCATGGGGACAGAAACAATTCCTGAAGGGTTCCCGTGGAAGTGTACGCTGCACTTGCGCCAGCCTCTCACTTACCGAATACAAAGTTCTTTGAGTGCTGTCTCCACTTTCTCCTTGCTTTAACAGCACAGATGCAGAAAGTCTCCATTAAGGAGGTGATAGAGACACAAATGGTGACGGAATTCATAAAGGCATGGGATGAACACAGAGGATCTCTGATTAGAAAATGGAAGTTAAAAAAATCCTAAATTTAATTGACTGCATGTGTGTGGATGTGTCAAGTGACGCTTAGATGGTGACTCTGGCTGTGATAAACTAGGGCCGATACCAAGCAGACTTGTATGGTCTGTGTCTCATATATGGCAGTCTGGTTTAGGATGGGCTGGAAAGGGCTTAGACTAGTGGCTGGAACATGAGGACAGTGCTGGACAGACTTTTACGGTCTGTTTCCCGCAAATGAGAAGACATATAGGCTGGAGTGGGCTTCGATGACAACACCAGCAGTTGGAACATAAGGATAGCGTTGGGCAGACTTCTATGGTCTATGTCACAGAAATGTCAAAGAAAGACCATAATCAAGTATATAATATCAAGTTCATTGCTGATTTAATTATGAATTGATAATGAGCATGACTATTGGGCAGACTGGACCATTCAGGTTTTTATCTGCTTTCACTTAATATGTTACTATTAATCCTCTCTACATAAGTACATAAGTATTGTCATACTGGGAAAGACCAAAGGTCCATCGAGCCCAGCATCCTGTTTCCAACAGTAGCCCATCCAGGTCACAAATACCCGGCAAGATCCCAAAAATGTACAAAACATTATACTGCTTATCCCAGAAATAGTGGATTTTCCCCAAGTCCATTTAATAACGGTCTATGGACTTTTCCTTTAGGAGACCGTCCAAACCTTTTTAAACTCCGCTAAGCTAACTGCCTTTACCACATTCTCTGGCAACGAATTCCAGAGTTTAATTACACGTTGAGTGAAGAAACATTTTCTCCGATTCGTTTTAAATTTACTACATTGTAGCTTCATCACATGCCCCCTAGTCCTAGTATTTTTGGAAAGCGTGAATAGATGCTTCACATCTACCCGTTCAACTCCACTCATTATTTTATAGACCTCTATCACATCTCCCCTCAGCCGCCTTTTCTCCAAGCTGAAGAGCCCTAGCCACTTTAGCCTTTCCTCATAGGGAAGTCGTCCCATCCCCTTTATCATTTTTGTCGCCCTTCTCTGCACCTTTTCTAATTCCACTATATCTATTTTGAGATGCGGCAACCAGAATTGAACGCAACATTCAAGGTGCGGTCGCACCATGGAGCGATACAAAGGCATTATAACATCTTCATTTTTGTTTTCCATTCCTTTCCTAATAATGCCTAACATTCTATTTGCTTTCTTAGCCAGAGCAGCACACTGAGCAGAAGGTTTCAACGTATCATCAATGACGACACCTAGATCCCTTTCTTGGTCCGTGACTCCTAATGTGGAACCTTGCATGACGTAGCTATAATTCGGGTTCCTCTTTTCCACATGCATCACTTTGCACTTGCTCACATTAAACGTCATCTGCCATTTAGATGCCCAGTCTCCCAGTCTCGTAAGGTACATAAGTACATAAGTACATAAGTAGTGCCATACTGGGAAAGACCAAAGGTCCATCTAGCCCAGCATCCTGTCACCGACAGTGGCCAATCCAGGTCAAGGGCACCTGGCACGCTCCCCAAACGCTCCCCTCTTGTAATTTTTCACAATCCTCCCGCAATTTAAAGATTTTGAATAACTTTGTGTCATCAGCAAATTTAATTGCCTCACTAGTTACTCCCATCTCTAGGTCATTTATAAATATGTTAAAAAGCAGTGTTCCCAGGCAGCCCTCAGCCCAGGCACAAGCATCAGATGTCACCTGACCCACTGGCGTATGCATGCAGAACTTCTCAGCACAGTGCCAGTGAATCAGAGACAAGTCTTACATATGTGCACCAGAGTGTTCCTAGTTCCAACTTCTGTTCCTTTCTTTCCTGCAATGCTGCGGCTCGAACCCAGAGGGAGTGTGAGAGCCGACTGGAATTGTTTTTTTTTAATGTACCATTGAATGCTTGTGGGGACAGGTTAAATTCAAGTGGGAACGGGTGGGGATGGGTAAGCTTCCAGCGGGGACGGGTAGGGCTGGGTAAAGATTTCTGTCCCCACGCAACTCTCTATAGACATTGGACTTGTGGAACCTATCCCCATTAGTGGGTCTATGCTTTTTGTACTGATGTTGAGCTTTGGTGATTTTACAGTTGACAATTTGTTGTCTGGGTGCTGTATAGTGAATGACTGCTGTGTATGCTTGAAAGGGTGTTTGTGGCTGGAGTCATAAGAGTATGTTGTGCTTTGGTATAAGTGTGGGGAGGATGTCCCATTCCAAGATTCTTCTGGATCTCTAGTGTTACTGTGGAGCGGGGTTTCTTGAAGGGTGAAGGGGGTTGAATACTTTCCGGAGGAGGTATTCATTGGCTTGATTTGGGTGGGGGATTTTAGTTGCTCTACCACTTCTTTTGTTAATGGTAATCTATGTGTGCTGACCTCGAGGTGTTTTTTAAAATTATTATTTAATCCATAAATATCAAGTACACATATATCATAAACCTGAAGATCAGAAAAATAATCAACTAATCAAAAGGAAAAAAATTACATCCATATTTAGTCCATAATATTTGAAGGGGTCAAAGGGAAATCTAATAAAGAAAATACAGTATATCAAAAAGAGCAAAGTAAACTAAACAGAAATCTGCCGCTGGTTTGCACTACTCTAATGGCTGAATGGTAGGACTCACTAATACACCAATACCTTCTCTGGCTTTAATAAAATCAATCGTTTAGGTTAAAAAAAAACATTTTTGACTGATATGTAATGCAACATTTAACAGGAAATGTCAACATAAAAGTGGCACCTAATGCCAGAACTCGGCTTAAGGGCCAAGAATTCTTTCCTACGCTTCTGCGTCACTCGCGACAGATCAGGAAATATACGTATATTAGAACCTAAAAATTGAGCATTAAGATGACGGAAATACAATTTCAAAATTAAAATCTCTATCATGTTCCAAAGTAAAAGTCACTAAGAGAGTTGTCCTAGCTGTTATAATCTCCACTGAGCTTTCCAAAAAAGCTGTCGTCACTTGGCTCATCTCCCTTCCCTCGAACTGGAGTTGAACTTCATTACGAGAGGTGGCAAGCTCTCAGTGGGTATCTGCAAAACCTCACAAAAGTATTTACGCACCATCTCCGTAGGGGAAAGGATCGGAGATCTGAGGAAGTTCAAAAATCTCAAATTATTCTTCCTTAATTGGTTTTCCATATGATCCAACTTCCGATCAACCAAAGATCTCTCCTTCAGTAAAGACATTTCCAAGCTTTTCATTTCAGCCAATTGCTCAGTCTGTTTCTTCAGTTGCTCTCCCTGTAATTTTAACAATTCTCTGTGACTCTCCACGTTGGATGAAATCACCACTGAATCATTTTTAAACACAGTCAATCAGGGCCGGTCCTAGGGTCTCTGGTGCTCCCCTGCAGACTATGAGTTGGCGCCCGCATGCCTGCGCACCCCCGCCCCCCCCCCCAGCATCTCCTTTCTCTCTTCTCCCACCCTGCCCCTGTCCAGCGATTCTCCTTTGCCCCCATCCTCCGCCGCCCTTGGTGCTTTAAATCTTTAATTTACCTCCGTTCCAGCAGCCACATCATTTGAAAGCCTTGCCCCGTCTATAGCCTTCCCTCCCTTCGTGAGTTCATTCTGCAGTCCCGCTCTTGAGGAAATGACGTCAGAAGGCGGGACTGCGGAACGAACTCACGAAGGGAGGGAAGGCTAGAGATGGGGCAGGGCTTTCAAATGATGCGGCTGCTGGAACAGAGGTAAATTGAAGATTTAAAGCACCAAGGGCGGTGCGGTATGGCGCCATAGCGGCGCCCTTGAAGGCAGGCGCCCCCCTGCGGCGCTTACCCCGCTTACCGGGTTTGACCAGCCCTGTCTTCCACAAGCGCCCTGATGGCTCTGCTGCTTGAGGGCAGCCCAGATCGGTTGCTCTGAGAGCAGCCCAGCTGCTCTAGCTTTCCCTGGTCCACCTGAGCCAGCCTCTCTCTGCCTGCTTGATCCAGTCTGACGGTTCCAGCTTGTTCCAGTCTGCTGATCTGGCTTCCTCCCTGCTTGATCCGGTCATCTGCTCTGGCCTGCTTGCTCCAATCCAGCTGCCCTAGCGTGTTCCAGTCCGCCTGATCCCAGCTTGTTCCGGTCCGCCTGATCCCAGCTTGTTCCAGTCCGCCTGGGCCTATCTTGTTCCAGTCCGCCTGAACCCATCTTGTTCCAGTCCGCCTGATCCCAGCTTGTTCCAGTCCGTCTGAGCCCATCTTGTTCCAGTCCGGTCGACCCCAGCTTGTTCCAGTCCGGTCGACCCCAGCTTGTTCCAGTCTGCCGATCCAGCTTCCCCTGCCTGCTTCAGTGTTCCAGTTCGCCTGCTCCAGCTTCTCCCTGCTTGTTCCAGCCCATCTGCTCCAGCCTACTTGCTCCGGTACACCTGCTCCAGCCTGCCTACTCCAGTACATCTGCTCCAGCGTGTTCCAGTCCGCCTGAACCAGCTTCTCCCTGCTTGTTCCAGTACACCTGCTCCAGTCTGCCTGCTCCAGTACACCTGCTCCAGCCGGCCTGCTCCAGTACATCTGCTCCAGCGTGTTCCAATCCACCTGAATCTGCTTCTCCCTGCTTGTTTCAGTCCATCTGCTCCAGCCTTCTTGCTCCAGCTTCGCCCTGCTCGTTCCTATTCACCTGCACCAGCTTGTTCCAGCCCATCTGCTAGCTTGTCAGCCATTGACTTACTTGCCTGCCTGCTAGCTTGCCAACTCATTAGCCATTGACTTAACTGCTCTCCAGTTTCTCCCTGCTTGTTCCTGTCCTTCTGCATCAGTATGCTCCAGCCCGCCTACTAGCTTGTCAGCCATTGACTTACCTGCCTGCCTCTAACTTGTCAGCCCTTGTCTTACCTGCTCTCCAGCATATCCCTGCTCGTTACTGTCCATCAGCTCCAGCATGCCTCAACCCGCCTGCTAGCTTGTCACCCATTGATTTACTCGCCTACCTGCTAACTTGTCAGCCATTGACTTACCTGCCCCCCAGCCTCTTCCGGCTTGTCCCTGTCCATCCGCACCAGCTTGCTCCAGCCCGCCTGCAAGCTTGGCAGCCACTGCCTCACTTGCCTGCCTGCTAACTTGTCAGCTATCGACTTACCTGCTCTCCAGTCCTTATATCCCTCCAATTCCAAGCCTCCGGCTCTCCGCTCCATCCATCTGCTTCTCACCCCAGTCACTACACTTACACCTGTTACAATCACTTCTTATGGCCCCTGTCCACATCCTCTTCCTTGCCCTGTCCCTTCCTAATCTTTTTTCCCTCCCCCTACCGCTGTCTACTGCTGGAACTCATTGCCCACCTGTGTGCCCTCCCGTCCTGCCCGCCTCGGCTAATACCCTACTCACCCCCATCCCTCACCACCTCACCATCTCTCTTGTCCCCCTCCTCCTTCCTAGCCCTTAATCTTCAACACCTCCTTCCTGCCATTAACCCTTCACCATTCCTCCTGAGTGCACCTCGTCTTCGTCGCCTTCGTCGCCCGACCTCCCCCACCCTCCTCCGCACTCTCCTGCTCCTTCTCCTGCTATCCGCGAGAGACATTAATCCTAATCCAGGCCCCCCTCACCTGTCCTCCTATCCATGCAAACGTTTCCGTGATGTCTCCAACCTCGTTTCTATTCCCCTCCTCCCCCCCTCTTCCCTCCCCTTCTCATGTGCCCTGTGGAATGCTCACTCGGTCTGCAACAAACTGCCCTTCACCTATGATCTCTTCATCTCTCGTTCCCTTCATCTGCTCGCCCTAACTGAAACCTGGCTCTCCCCTGATGACTCTGCCTCAGTCGCGGCCCTCTGTCATGGAGGTTATCTCTTCTCCCACACTCCCCGCCCAGATGGCCGCGGTGGAGGCATCGGGCTACTTCTCTCGCCCTCCTGTAGTTTCCAACCCCTCCTCCCACCGCAGTCTCACTGCTTCTCATCCTTTGAAGCACACTCCATCCAGTTATTCTACCCATTACCACTCAGAGTTGCAGTCATCTACCGCCCCCCTGATAAGCCCCTCTCTTCATTCCTTACTGACTTCGACGCTTGGCTCACCGTCTTTCTTGACCCCGCATCTCCATCCCTCATTCTTGGTGATTTTAACATTCACGTTGACAACCCATCCAACTCCTACGCTTCTAAATTCCTCACTCTGATATCCTCCTTTAACCTCCGACTATGCTCTACCACCCCTACTCACCGTGATGGCCATTGTCTCGACCTCGTTCTCTTCTCTTCCTGCTCACGTTCCAATTTCTGCACCTCAGTCCTTCCTATCTCAGATCATCACCTAATCACCCTCACACTTCATCATCCACCCCCTTAACCTCGCCCAACTATAACCACTGCCTTCAGGAATCTCCAAGCTGTCGACCCCCCTACCCTATCCTCTCACATCTCCAATCTCTTCCCTTCCATCTCGTCTTCTGAATCTGTCGACACGGCTGTCTCTACCTACAATGAAATTCTCTCCACTGCTCTGGATACCCTAGCACCACCTGTCTCTCGCCCCACTAAGCGCATTAATCCCCAGCCCTGGTTAACCCCTTGCATCCGTTACCTTCGCTCCTGCACCCGATCTGCTGAACGACTCTGGAGGAAATCTCGCACCCTGTCAGAATTCACCCATTACAAATTCATGCTATCCTCCTTCCAGTCCTCCCTATTCCTTGCCAAACAGGAATATTATTCTCAATTAACCAATTCTCTTAGCTCCAACCCTCGTCGCCTCTTCGCCACCCTCAACTCCCTACTTAAGGTGCCCTCCGCCCCCACCCCCCCCCCCCCCACTCTCCCCTCAAACACTTGCTGACTACTTCCGCGATAAAGTGCAGAAGATAAACCTCAAATTCATTTCCAAGCCTTCTCCTCCCTGTGATTTCTTAACCCACCCCCTCAACCAACCTAACCTGGCCTCCTTCTCTTCCTTCCCCGAGATCACCGAAGAGGAAACTGCTCGCCTTCTTTCTTCCTCTAAGTGCACCACCTGTTCCTCTGATCCCATTCCCACCAATCTGCTTACCAACATCTCTCCTACGGTTAACCCTCAATCTGTCACATCCTCAACCTCTCTTTCTCCACTGCTACTGTCCCTGACACCTTCAAGCACGCTGTAGTCACACCACTTCTAAAAAAAACCATCACTTGACCCCACCTGTCCCTCCAGTTACCGCCCCATCTCCCATCTACCCTTCCTCTCCAAATTACTTGAACGCGCTGTCCACAGCCGCTGCCTTGATTTCCTCTCCTCTCAGGCCGTCCTCGATCCGCTTCAATCCGGCTTTCGCCCACTACACTCGACAGAAACAGCACTCTCTAAAGTCTGCAATGACCTGTTCCTTGCCAAATCCAAAGGTCACTATTCCATCCTCATCCTCCTCGACCTATCTGCCGCCTTTGACACCGTCAATCATAATTTACTTCTTGACACACTGTCCGCATTCGGGTTCCAGGGCTCCGTCCTCTCCTGGTTCTCCTCGTATCTTTCCCAACGCACCTTCAGAGTTTTTTCTAATGGCTCCTCTTCCACCCCCATCCCGCTCTCTGTTGGGGTTCCTCAAGGATCTGTCCTTGAACCGCTTCTTTTCTCGATATACACCTCTTCCCTGGGCTCGCTGATCTCATCACATGGTTTCCAGTACCATCTCTATGCCGATGATACCCAGCTTTACCTCTCCACTCCCGACATCACAGTCGAAACCCAGGCCAAAGTCTCGGCCTGCCTTTCAGACATCGCTGCCTGGATGTCCAACCGGCATCTGAAACTGAACATGGCAAAGACTGAGCTCCTTGTCTTTCCACCCAACCCCTCCTCTCCTCTTCCCCCACTTTCCGTCTCCATTGACAACGCCCTCATCCTCCCCGTCTCTTCAGCCCGCAATCTCTGAGTCATTTTCGACTCCTCCCTCTCCTTCTCTGCCCATTCCAGCAGACAGCTAAGACCTGTTGCTTCTTCCTCTATAATATTAGCAAAATTCGCCCATTCCTCTCTGAACAGACCACCTGAACCCTCGTCCACTCACTCGTTACCTCTCGTCTCGACTATTGCAACCTCCTCCTCACTGGTCTCCTACTTAGCCACCTATCCCCCCTCCAATCTGTCCAAAATTCCGCCGCACGTCTTATCTACCATGTGAACCGATACTCTCATATCACCCCTCTCCTCAAGTCGCTTCACTGGCTCCCGATCCACTACCGTATAAAGTTCAAGCTTCTCCTACTGACCTTCAAGTGCACTCAATCTACAGCCCCCCATTACCTCTCTACCCTCCTCTCCCCGTATGTTCCCACCCGTAACCTCCGCTCTCAGGACAAATCACTCCTATCTGTACCCTTCTCCACCACCGCTAACTCCAGACTCCGCCCCTTCTGCCTCGCTTCACCTTATGCCTGGAACAGACTTCCCGAGCCCATACGCCATGCACCCTCCCTGCCCATTTTCAAGTCCTTACTCAAAGCCCATCTCTTCTCCCTTGCTTTTGGCGCCTAGCCTCTCTACACTGACTACATAGCTTGTTACCTTTAGATTGTAAGCTCTCTTGAGCAGGGACCATCCTTCCCCATGTTTAAACTTGTACAGCGCTGCGTAACCCTGGCAGTGCTATAGAAATGCTAAGTAGTAGTAGCAGTCAATGCCAGTTTAAGATTAGTGTCCATGTCCTTAACAGCCTGGCATAAAGTGTCCAATGTGACCACAGCCGGTTTTTAAATCTCACCCAGCAATTTACCTCCAGAAGCTTCCCTCTCTCCTCATTCAGCCAGCAGCACGGATCCTCTCGCAGTCAACCCAGGCTCCAAAGGTTCCTGTCCAACTGCCCCTCCTTAGGGACAGCTCCCACCAACCACTTCGGGATGGGAGACTACCTCCGGCACTGCTGCAAGTGTGCTTCCAGGTTGTGAGGGAGACAGCCTCTGTTCTGGGCTAAAAGACACCCTGTCAATGCTAAGGTCTGCTAGATCTCTCAATGGTCCTCCTGAAGCAGGCTCTGCAGCTACAGCGAGCTGCAACACCGCTCCCTCCAATGTGGTCTGCACCAAATGCCACGGTGCCACTTGAGCTGGAGGGCAGCTCCTCAAAGCAACTTTCTGCTTCCCCATTCCACACAGCTGAAGGCAGAAGCAGCAGCGTCCAGAGTCCACAGAGGTAGGGAAGAGTAATGTGGTCACGTGTCTGCTCCCAACACCATCTTGACCCCCCCTCAAGGTGTTAACTTATAATGTTAAGGGTTAAACTTGCCGCAGAAACATCAGAAGCTGTTTAAAGAAATCTTTTCTTTTAAACCTCACGTGGTGTTCTTTCAGGAGACTCATTTGAGTGTGACCATGAAATGTTTCTGTCTCATCCTCAATGTCCTCAGTGTTCTGTGCATCAGCTGGGGACGCCTCTAAGAAGCGTGGGGTGGCTATCTTGCTCCACTCTTCTCTTCAGGTTCAAGTTGTTAAAATTAAATAAGACCTGGAGGGATGCTTTTTGTTTTTAAATCTTTTTTTGGATCAGTTTGCTGTTACTTTAGCTTCAGTTTATGCTCCAAATGAATCTCAAGAGTCTTTTTACAATAAGCTTCAGGGTGACTTGTTTTCATTCCTACAGGGTTAATTGACTTGGGAGCAGGGCAGCCGAGAGCCAAAGCCGGACACAGGGCAAACAATCTTAAGCCCCCCCCCCCCCCCCCCCCCACACACACACACATCATGTCAAAGTGATAATATGTATAATTTAATATATTGTAATAATTATATAGAATACTTAAAACAGACTGTGGTTGTATTCTAGTGGAGGAATGCTTTGTGAGCTTTTTTGTTGGCAAATGTTTTTTTTTTTTTGTTACATTTGTACCCTGTGCTGTCCCACTCATGGCAGGCCCAATGTGGCTTACATGGGGCAATGGAGGGTTATGTGACTTGCCCAGAGTCACAAGGAGCTGCCTGTGCCTGAAGTGGAAATTGAACTCAGTTCCTCAGTTCCCCAGGACCAAAGTCCACCACCCTAACCACTAGGCCACTCCTCCACTCCTATGACAGTGTCAAAGTTGATGTGTCTTCCCAATTCAGCCTCAATGGCAAGAAATCCTAAACTACTGAGTCTCTGCTGCCCCATTGTTGATCTAAGCACACTTTTTACTCTTTTCAAGGTGCTGAATGATCGTTCAGCTTGAGCCACAGATACTAGTAGAGTACAAAATATTTGTAAAGCAATACAGACATTTGGAACAGGGGCGTAGCTACGGGTGGGCCTGGATGGGCCCAGGCCCACCCAGTTTAGCCTCAGGCCCGCCCACCCAGAATCCGTGTCATCCAATTCTTGCCCTCGCCCTCTCCCACTTCTGCCGCAGTGCTTGCATTTAATGCTGTCGGCACTGCATCTCACAGTCTCCCACCCCCCAGGCAGCGCTTACTCTTTGCTGATAGCAACTCGCAGCGCCGACGTCCTGCTCTGGGGCCTTCCATATCCCGCCTCCATACACAGGAAGTTACATCAGCACGGCAGAGGGAAGGCCCCGGAGCAGGACGTCGGCGCCGCGAGTTACTATCAGCAAAGTGTAAGCATTGCCTCGGGGGTGGGAGACTGACAGAGCTCCACTAGGGCCGAGCGAACCGGGCGGGATCTGTAAGAGCAGGAGGAGTCGGCAGGATCATACTGCACCGGCACCAGTGACCCGTCCCGGTGAGAGCACACTGGCAAGAAAGCTTGCGACGACCATAGTGATGGGGAAGGAAAAGGATCTCCCAGGGATCGTAGTGATGAGAGGTGCCCCGCAAGGAAGCTCCAAAGTGACGGTGGGAATAGGGCGCTTGGGGATTATAGTAATGGAGAAGACGGGGGTTGTAGTATTGGAAGTGTTTCTTTGGGGGGGGGGTCCTAGGGGCTCCAGTGATGGGAGGGGGGGTCCTAGGGACTCCAGTGATGAGAGGGGGGAGTCCCAGGGACTTCAGTGATGGGAGGAAGGGGTTTTAGTGATTGTGGAAAGGGGAGAAGGGGGTTCCTGTGGATTCTATGGGAGAATCTTGCCCTGTACCCTTTATCCCCACCTCTTTAATTCCCTTACCTCTTAGTTATTCTGTCTGTCTGTCCTATTTAGATTGTGAGCTCTGTGAGCAGGGACTGTCTTTTCATGTATGGTGTACAGCGCTGCATATGCCTTGTAGCGCTATAGAAGTGATAAGTAGGTGCAGGAGCAGTGCCGACAGCATTAAATGCAAGTGCTGCGGCTGGTGTCAGAGAGGGTGAGGAAGTTAGTGGGGTGCTGCTGGCCCTGCAAGGGGAGGGGGCTGAAGGGAAGGGAGAGGTGCTGGACGGGGAGGGTGAGGAAGACAGTGGGGTGCTGGCCCTTCAAGGGGAGTGGGCTGAAGGGAGAGGAACTAGGTGCTGGACTTGTTGGGGGGGGGGGGGGGTAAAGAAGATTTGAAGGTGCTGGCCCTGAGAGGGGCGGGGCCTGAAGGGAACAGAAAGGTGTTGGACTTGCCAGGGGCAGAGGGTTGGAAGGGAGAGAGGTACTGGTCTTGCAGAGGGGAGAGGTATTGGATTTGCAGGGGGAGGTGGAGGGAAGGGGAGAGGTGCTGGATATGCAAAGGGTTGAAGTGAAGGGGAGAGGTGCTGGACATGTAGGGGGGCTGGATGAAAGGGAGAGAGATGCTGGACGTGTGGTGGGGGGGGGGGCTGAAGGAGAGGTGCTGGATATTGTAAGCTCGCTCCTCCTTAACTCATCCGTCGCAGCTCCAAAAATCACAAACAAATTCAGGTACAGTTCAATTAAAAAAAAAACACAAAGAAAACTGTTCAGGGGATAGGAAGAGAGTCTCTCGTTTGGTCTGGCTTTTTATTCAAGTCCCAGCCCTCAACACTTTTACTCTCTTCAAGCCGGGCGATACACAGCCCAGGCTTCAGCAGCTACTTCCCCTCTAGCTCTTAGAAGAGGAAAATTTGCCACAAAAACAAATCAATACTACAGTCCCGTGTTTCTCGGCTGCTTCCCCTCTCCCTCTCCTGGAGAGTTGTAGTAAAAAAAAACACCCCCCCCACATTAAACTTCTGGCCTGTTCTCTCTTCACAGGTAAGTGGCTCTTGTGAAACAAAAAAAACATGAGCCGCAGCCCAGTCCTTCTTTAGCTTTTCAAACACGTAACAAGTCCTTCACGCCATACCTCTCTCTCTCTCTCTCTCTCTCGCTCTGGCTCTGCGCGGGAACAAAGCCAAGGGCCTCCACCCTCTTGGTCAGTCACACTCTCACCTGACCTCCTCCCGCTTGGACCCACTTTGGCATCCGTTATCTCCCGGGCTTTCGCTGAGCCAGCGCTGAAAAGTCCATCGGCTCTTCCTGGGCGTTCTCCGGTTCAGTCAGTTCCATAGGGCATGGGTCCGCCTCCTCCTCCCCCTTTTCAGGAGCCCAGTCCATATTCTCTTCACCCCGCCCTTCCCTCAGCTGCCTCCCCTTTTCTTCATTAAGGATCTTTTGTATCTTTTCTTTCTCCGCCCACTTGTCCCACCACCTCCTCCACCAGGTTGGAGACTCGGCCTTACTCCTTTCCCTGCAGCCCTCCTCTGGTGACTCTCGGGAATGCACGTACCCTCTCCTACCACTGGGTTCCTTTAGTGCATGTTGGGATTTGTAGTCTCTTTCTCTCCTTTTCTCTTCTTGTCCCCTAGACCGTTCCACCTCCTCTTTACATACCCCCCCCCCCCCCTTAAGCTTCCTCCCACCCCTTTTTCCTCCTTCTTCTCTCTCTCCTCATCTACCCGGGACAGGGCATCAACATTTCCTAAACATCGCCCTGGGCGATGCTCCACGGAATATTGGAATGGCTGCAAAGCTAAGTACCATCGCATCAGTCTCCCATTATTATTCTTCATCGTATTCAGCCATTTCAATGGAGCATGGTCTGTTACCAGCTTAAATTTTCTCCCTTCTAAATAGACCCTACACTCCAGCACTGCCCATCGTATGGCCAAACACTCCTTTTCTATGGTGGAGTAATGATCCTCATGAGGAAGGAGCTTCCGGCTTAAATAAAGCACCGGATGCTCCTCCCCATCATACTCCTGGGACATAACGGCCCCTAACCCCCTTCCCGAAGCATCGGTTTGAAGGACAAAGGGTTTCTCGAAGTCCACTGCCTTCAATACCGGTTCCTGGCACAAGGCCCTCTGCATCTGTTCAAAGGCCCTCAACTCCTCCCCTCCCCATCTCAAGTGGTCAGGATTCTTCCCTTGCAACATGTCAGTTAGGGGGGCGGCTATGACGGAAAAATGAGGGATGAACCTGCGGTAATACCCCACCATCCCTAGAAATCTACGCAATTGTTTTTTGGTGTTGGGTCGGGGAAATTCCTGGATGCCCTGGACCTTGTTTAATAAGGGACGCACCTCTCCCCGGCCCACATTATACCCCAAATACTTCACCCGGTACTGAGCAAAATAATATTTTTTTGGGTTTAAGGTAAGCCCTGCCTTCCTAAAAGCCTGCAGAACCGCCTCCACCTGCTTTAAATGGTCATTCCAGCTTGCACTATGTACCACCACATCATCCATATACGCTGCCGCGTAGGTCTGATGTGGTCGGAGAACCCTGTCCAGCAGCCTCTGACAGCTCGCCGCCGCCGAATTCAGGCCAAAGGGCAATCTTTTAAACTGGTACAGGCCTATGGGAGTGCTAAAAGCCGTCTTAGCTTGAGCTCCTTGAGTAAGAGGAATCTGCCAATACCCCTTTGTCAAGTCCAGGGTAGTGAGATATTGAGCGGATCCTAGCCTGTCCACCAGCTCCTCAACATAGGGCATAGGATATGCGTCTGTTTGAGAAATGGTGTTAAGCTGGCGGAAATCAATGCAGAATCTCCACTCCCCTTCAGGTTTTGGCACTAACACCACTGGACTTGACCAGGGGCTATTTGACTCTTCAATTACCCCGAAATCTAACATTTCCTGCACCTGTTTTATAACCTCTCTCTTTTTCAAGGGGGAAAGCCTATATGGTTTCTGCCTAACCACCTTACCCCTTTCTGTTATAATGTCGTACTCCATGAGGTGAGTATTTCCCGGACATGCCGTTAGCACATCATCAAACCCCTTCAGGAGCCTTCTTATTTCCTTTTTTTGTGTCTGGGTCAACTGGGGATTAATCCCTGGCTCCCCGGGCTTGAAAATTTCCCTTAATTGCGGGCCCAACTCCTCTCCTTCCTTTTCCTCTACCCCGGTCTGCCACCCCACTCTTGCTACCCAGAGTTTCATCCGGTTCACATGGAAGGTTTGGACCCGACCCTTCTCGTTCGCCACTTCATACGTGAGGGGCCCTAGCCTCCTCTTCACCACCCAGGGACCCTTCCACCTAGAGGCAAACTTATGAGGATCCTCAGAGATTAGGATAAGGACCCTATCTCCTGCTACAAACTCCCTCTTTCGGGTACCTTTATCATAATATTCCTTTTGTAAGTGTTGGCTCTGTTCTAGCCTATCCTGGGAATATTCCTGTAACTTATCCAATCTGACCCTTAGATCCTGTAGATATTCTACCACGGACTGACTGGGCATTTCCGAAGGTACCCAGTGTTCCTGCAATATATCTAAAATTCCCCTGGGTCTCCGGCCAAACATTAGTTCGTAAGGAGAAACTCCTAATGAGTCCTGCACCTTCTCCCTATATGCATATAGCACGAAGGGTAACAGTTGGTCCCAACCTGTCCTATCTTCGCCTAGCGCTTTTTTTAACATCCCCTTTAAGGTTCTATTAAAACGTTCCACCATCCCATTCGTTTGAGGATGGTAGGCCGCTGTCCGAATATGCTGTATCCCAAAAGCCTCCCATACTTGTCTTAAGGTGCCTGACATGAAGTTGGATCCCCTGTCTGTTAAAACCTCTTGGGGGAACCCTACCTCACAAAAGATTTTTATCAATTCCCTGGCAATGCCCTTCGCTGATATGCTCCTTAACGGTATGGCCCAGGGATACCTAGTGGCCATGTCCATGACCACCAAAACATAGAGGAAGCCTCTCTGCGATTTTGTTACCGGACCAATAACATCCATTGCTATTCTCCTCACTGGTTGTTCCACCCTGGGCAGGGGCCTTAGAGGTGCCTTAGGTGGGAGCCTGTCGGCCACCTTTTGGCAATTTGGGCAAGACTTGCAATACTTCTCCACCTCCCCATAAACTCCAGGCCAATAAAATCGCGCCAGTATCTGAGTCAGGGTAGCCTGGGAGCCCTTATGCCCCCCCAACGGATGGTCATGAGCCAGTCTTACCACTAGAGCCCGAAAAGCCTGGGGAACTACTAGCTGCCTCCCTCCTTCCGAGTTCTCCCAATTTGGCACCCTACGATATAACAGGTCCTCTTCCACCAGGAACCCCGGAGCCTCAATGCCCTCCCCTTGTCGTGCCCTCTCCCAGGCATATTCTAAAGTAGGGTCAGCGGCCTGCTCCCTATGAAACTGGGGAAACTGCTCCTTCAATTCTTTAGGGGCCGCCGGCAGGTAGCTTTCTTTTTTCACCTGCTCCAATGCCCCCCGTCTACCCCTCTGCTCCCTTTTTTTCGAAGCTCTATCCCTCCTCACTTTCCCAGGCTCCCCTAAGACCTCTCCCTGAAACGGAAAAATACCTCCTATTCCCTCTTCCTCCGCCTCGGGGTCCCGTTGCGCCTGAGCACGGGTAGTTACTAACACTCTTTTTTTTTCCATACAGTCTGCAAATGGAGGCCAGTCTCTTCCCAAAATCACCTCCTGGGGTAACTTGGGCAGAACAGCCAGGGCTATCTCTACCTCTCCTGTGGGCCCCTTTAAGTTAACTCTATGGAGGGTATAACGAGTACTGGCCCCATGTATACATTGAATGGCCACTGCTCCTTCATAGGTATCCTTACCTCCTGTCCTCCTCTTCCTTATTTGCTCCTATAAGCTCCTAGATATCATGGACTGGTCGGCCCCAGAGTCTAACATGGCTTCAATGGGTAAACCCTCTACCTCTATCTTGGCAGTATACCGTGGCCTAAACCCATGGGCCACCTGGGAGATCCATCCTTCGTGCCCTGGGCAATCCTTCTTGAAGTGCCCTATTTTCCCACACTCATAACACCCCGTTCCCTCGTAAGAGGTGGCTTTTTTTTTATGGCCTTCTAGCCCTACTGGCCTTTTTCCAACCCAACTTGTACCGGCCTTCCCTTTCTGGGGGTCATTCTTAAGGCCAGGAACTGTGGGGCCCCAGCCTTCTTGAGATCGGGGCTTCCCCCCCCCCCCGGTCGGGTCCGCCCCAATGTTGGGCTTCCAGGTAACACTCCAACCCAGCTACCACGCCCTCCACCGTCTTACAGCCCCTTTGGATCAGCCCTGCCCTAATCTCCCCGGGTAAGCCCTGCAGGTATTGTTCCACTACCAGTTCTTGAAGAATTTCTGCAATGGTGGTGATCTGGTTCCAACCATCTTTTTACTAAGTCCATCAGTTTATTGGCCAGGGCTTTAGGGGTTTCCCCTTTTTCCCATTTAGTGGGCCGGAACTTTCGCCTGTAAGCCTGGGTACTTAGTCCATATCGGTCCTTAATGGCCTCTTTCAACCGCCCATAGTGGGCCGCATCCCCCGGTGCCAAGTCTCTAAAGGCTGCCAGAGCCTCCCCGGACAAGGAAGGCGCTATCCGCATGGCCCACTGCTCTTGCGGCCATCCTGCGGCTACCGCCACCCTCTCAAATGCGGTCAGGAAATCATCTACATTATCTTGCTCAGACAACTTTCCCCAGGTAAGTGAGTTCATGGATAAAGGTCCTACCGCACCGCTTCCTCCAGGGCCCTGTTCGATCCCTCCGGGTCCAAAATCCCTTGGGGTACTGATCCCCCTCTGAAAAAAGTCCTGGAGCAGATTCAACACCGGCTGTTGTTGCTCTCGTGCGGCCGTCAAGGACTCCTCCACCATCTTCGCGGCCAGTTCTTGCTGTTTCTGGAACTGCATAGTCATCCAGGCGAAGATCTCTTTGGGGTCCATCCTGGCGTTGGGAACAGCTACTCCTGCGGAACAGAAAGCAGAAGACAAAAAACTCCAAGTGCGATTTCACCACTTAAGTTCTCCCTTATCCTAGGAACCCTCTATTCCCCTATTTGGGCCCCGCTTACCGGAACCCAAGCTGGGTCTGCGCGTTTCTCAGCGTTGGCCCCTCTGTCGGGCTTCTCCTCCTTGTATGTCCTGGCCTCCTCGAGCGACAGGTCACGAAACAATCTTGAGATCCCACCACTGCCACCAATTGTAAGCTCGCTCCTCCTTAACTCATCCGTCGCAGCTCCAAAAATCACAAACAAATTCAGGTCCAGTTCAATTCAAAAAAAAAACACAAAGAAAACTGTTCAGGGGATAGGAAGAGAGTCTCTCGTTTGGTCTGGCTTTTTATTCAAGTCCCAGCCCTCAACACTTTTACTCTCTTCAAGCCGGGCGATACACAGCCCAGGCTTCAGCAGCTACTTCCCCTCTAGCTCTTAGAAGAGGAAAATTTGCCACAAAAACAAATCAATACTACAGTCCCATGTTTCTCGGCTGCTTCCCCTCTCCCTCTCCTGGAGAGTTGTAGTAAAAAAAACACCCCCCCACATTAAACTTCTGGCCTGTTCTCTCTTCACAGGTAAGTGGCTCTTGTGAAACAAAAAAACCATGAGCCGCAGCCCAGTCCTTCTTTAGCTTTTCAAACACGTAACAAGTCCTTCACGCCGTACCTCTCTCTCTCTCGCTCTGGCTCTGCGCGGGAACAAAGCCAAGGGCCTCCACCCTCTTGGTCAGTCACACTCTCACCTGACCTCCTCCCGCTTGGACCCACTTTGGCATCCGTTATCTCCCGGGCTTTCGCTGAGCCAGCGCTGAAAAGTCCATCGGCTCTTCCTGGGCGTTCTCCGGTTCAGTCAGTTCCATAGGGCATGGGTCCGCCTCCTCCTCCCCCTTTTCAGGAGCCCAGTCCATATTCTCTTCACCCCGCCCTTCCCTCAGCTGCTTCCCCTTTTCTTCATTAAGGATCTTTTGTATCTTTTCTTTCTCCGCCCACTTGTCCCACCACCTCCTCCACCAGGTTGGAGACTCGGCCTTACTCCTTTCCCTGCAGCCCTCCTCTGGTGACTCTCGGGAATGCACGTACCCTCTCCTACCACTGGGTTCCTTTAGTGCATGTTGGGATTTGTAGTCTCTTTCTCTCCTTTTCTCTTCTTGTCCCCTAGACCGTTCCACCTCCTCTTTACAATATGCAGATGATGGCTGAAGGGAAAGGAGACAGATGTGGACCTGCAAGGAGGGCTGGAGCAAAGGGAGAAAGGTGCTGGACCTATGGGAGGGGTTAGAGGGAAGGGAGAGAGATGCTGGGAGAAAGAGCCAGATACATAGGGGGAAGGAAAGAGAGGAAGAGAAGCTGGTTGGGGGTGGGATCAGAGAGGAGAGGGACACATTGGTGTGGAGGAGAGAGAAAGGGGACATGGGGAAGTATACAGATACAGAAGGGAGATGATGGGCATTAGGTGGGAGCATGGGGACAGGGACACAAATATGAGATGCTATATGGGGATGGCACAAGGGCACAGAGGGGTAATGCCTGACAAGGGGGGAACAGGGATATGGAATAGAGATAAAATGCTGGACATTGGAGAGGGGGGTATATGGACACGGGGGGGGGGGGGGGGGGGAAGATACCAGTCAAGGGGGAGAATAGGAACACAGAAGGGATATGCTGGGCATGGGGTGCATAGGTGCACAGAAGAATGATGATTGATGAGGGGATATGAACACAGGGGAGATACTGGACAAAGAAATGTAGGAAAACAGAGATGGGAGATGGATGATGGACATGAAGAAAGAAGAAACGTCAAATAGACAGGAGACCCTGGCAAGTGAGTTAAGAGAAGACAGAGGGAAGCAGAAACCAGAGATTTGGACCAATATGATTTGAGAAATAAAATGACCAGACAACAAAAAGGTATAACAATTATTTTATTTTCAATGTTGTGAATATAACATGTTGGATTTGAAATGTACATCTTGCCAAAGTTGATGTTAAACATGGCTGAGGTCCAGGACAGAAATCTAGGAAAGGACCCCAAAGTCCAGCAGGCAGGCTTTCTCTGGCCAAGAAACCAAGCACAACTGCCCTTTTTGCAAACCCTAACACCATCCCTGGCATGTGCCATCTTCATATTTTGCACAGGAGCAAATGCCTTTCTTTCTTGTTTCCCTGGTGTTGTACTACATGCAAGGTCTAGTTTCTTGGGGTTTCCATTTAATTTATATTTCTAGAGTTTGTGGTCACTTATTCTGTATTTAGCATTTATGTCCTGTGTGTGTGACTGAGGTATTCTGTTAGCATGAAGTTTCCATGTAGTATTCTGTAGTAATTTGGCTTGTTCAGCTTTCCTGATAAATGTATTTGTATTTTGGGGCCCCACTATAATATTTAAGGCACTTCTTTTTCATAGGTAGGATCTTTGTTTTTGGAAGTTAATGTTGGCATGGTAGGTTTGCTCTAGGATCTGAGTGACTTTTGTTTTATAGATTTTTTAAAATTAATTTATAATGTGTCTGTAATTGAGATTACACTAGAAAACAAAATTTCTTTGTATGATGAGCTTTATGGAGAATTGTCCTTGCTATGCTCTGTATCCATTGTTGGTGGAGGGCCAGGAGGTTCTCTGGATACAGAATGTGTTTGGCTTCAATACCATATGTGTGTTGGTGAACCCTGGCTCAATGGGGACTGAAGATTGCAGTCTACTGTACTTCCCTTAGCTCTCAATTGGCCTGCAGCCGCTGAAGCCTGCACTGCAACCCTCATTGAAGTTATCGGGAGTGGGGTAGGGACAGAGCATGGGTGCATCTGGTTGCTGTTTTTTCTCTTTCAAAAAAGTTGGCAACTGTAGTGCCCACCCATCCAACCTGTTGGCCCACCCAAAAATTGCCTTCTGGCTACGCCACTGATTTGGAAACAGTGAGGACAGATTCAAACACTTTAATTTGTTCAATAGTTCAAGCGGCTTCATTGGCTCATTTCCAATATTGTCTGTGTGAATTGCTTTTAAGTGTTTTATTTCTTCAAACAATGCTGAAGAAGAAACATCAATGCTGTATTTGGTGCAACAGGTTTTAACCTTTTCTTCTATTTCTTCATCAGATAAAAGGAGATACATCCAAAGGAAGCTGAATGTTTCATGAAGTTTCACACACATTTCATATCGCATTGTTAATTTGCAATAACATAATCAATCAAAACATAAAAGACATTTTTTGAACCATTCTTCATGATCACTTTCATTTACCTCTGATATATTTGAATGATGTGGTTCATCGGCCATTCTTTTTCTTTTCCTAATTCTAATTTGTGCAAATTTCGAGCTGAAACCTACATTTCCAGCAACCAGTTTGCTTTCTTTCAAAATGGCACTCCAAATTTCTCTAATAACTTTCAAGTTTGATACTAAGTTCAGAATGTTTTTTATTTTAATTTCTAATGAACATTGCTTGCAACACTTTGTTGTGGTAATCTATTTCCGTCAAAATTTTAAGCCAGATAGAGCACATAAGACATATTGAAATGATTTCAGACATGTCTGCAATTTGTCAATTTCAAATACGGTCTCAGGTCTAAGGTTTAGATTTTCCATTTCTTCAAGTGCATTCAAAATACCTGGCAGATGTACAGCTATAGGACATATGGTTTCAACCCTTGCAGAACAACGGGTGTCCAACATTCTGTGCAATGAACCACTGATATTTTTCATAAGTATTTCCCATCTTTGAGGACTTGAGGCAAATAGGGAATAAAACTTTTCAACAATTCCAAAAAATGTTACAACCTGAATACTGCTTTCTGCTGCATGGACTCCACACAAATTTAGACTGTGGCAAGCACAAGGTGAAAACTCAGCCAACTGATTTATTCTTAATATGTGAGCTTTAGCACCATTGTAAGCTCCACTCGTGTTGCTACCATTGTCGTTCCCCTGACCCCAACACTCGGAAATTGGAATCTTATTATTTTATTATTTATTGCATTTGTATCCCACATTTTCCCACCTATTTGCAGGCTCAATGTGGCTTACAGAGTGTGGTTATGACATCATCATTTCATGGTAACAGGTACAGTGCTTAATGTTTAAACATTAGGTAAGGGAAGATCTACAGATTCATTTCATGGTAACAGGTACAATTATTGATGTTTGAAGGTTAGGTAAGGGAAGATAGACGGAAGGTGTTAGGTAGGATAGAGGTGAACTGTAATAACTGTGGATTATTGAGGTAGTTTCCTAGGTTATGTGTTTTCTTTGTAGGCCTTTTGGAAGAGATGTGTCTTCAGAGATTTGCAGAAGTTAGTTATCCCTTCAGTAGCTTTTAGGTCTGTAGGTAGAACGTTCCACAACTGCGTGCTCAAGTAGGAGAAGGTGGTGGCATGTATCAGCTTGTATTTTAGTCCTTTACAGCTGGGGAAGTGCAGGTTGAGAAATTTGCGGGATGATCTTGCAGTGTTTCTGGGAGGCAAGTCCACAAGGTTTACCATGTAGATTGGGGCATCTGCATGAATGATTTTGTGTACAATCGTGCAAATCTTGAACACAATGCGTTCTTTGAGTGGGAGCCAATGAAGTTTCTCTCTTAGGGGTTTTGCACTTTCATATTTAGTTTTTCCAAATATGAGTCTAGCGGCAGTATTCTGGGCTGTTTGGAGTTTTTTGATAGTTTGTTCTTTGCAGCTGGCGTATAGTGCATTACAGTAGTCCAGGTGACTTATTACCATTGACTGTACCAGGGTGCGGAAGATATATCTCGGGAAGAAAGGTTTTACTCTTTTGAGTTTCCACATGGAGTGGAACATCTTCTTTGTTGTATTCTTCACATGAGTGTCAAGTGTGAGGTTTCAGTCGATTGTCACTCCAAGAATTTTTAGGTTTTGTGCGACGGGAAGAGAACAGTATGGTGTGGTTATTTTGGAGTAGTTGTTTTTGTTGTGCTGTGAGGTTAGTACAAGACATTGTGTTTTCTCTGCGTTGAGTTTCAGTTTGAATGCATTCGCCCAGGAGTGCATGATTTGGAGGCTTTGGTTGATCTCGTTGGTGATTTCGTTTAGATCATGTTTGAATGGGATGTAGATCATGACATCGTCTGCATATATATAGGGATTGAGGTTTTGATTGGCTAGAAGTTTAGCTAGCGGTATCATCATTAGGTTGAAGAGGGTTGGCGATAAGGGGGATCCCTGGGGAACTCCGCATTCAGGTGTCCATGGGGATGATATGTCCGAATTGGTTGTAACTTGGTATGATCTTGTGGTCAGGAATCCTTTGAACCATTTGAGAACTGTGCCTCCTACTCCGAAGTATTTTAGTATATGTAGTAGTATTTCATGGTTAACCATGTCGAAGGCGCTGGACATGTCGAATTGTAGGAGGAGTATGTTGTTACCGGTTGCAATTGCTTGTTTGAATGCGTTCATTGCAGATAATAGTTCCGTTTCAGTGCTGTGATTTAACCGGAATCCTGATTTAGATTTGTGTTTGCCGAGAACTTCAATGATTAGATTTGCAATGGCTTCACCACCCTTTTTATTGCACTTTACAAACTCAAGAAATCTCTCTTCAATCTCATATAATCCAGTTTCCTCCTTCAAAAGAACATATTTTAAGATTAAACTAGTTTGTTCTATGTGAGCAGAATCAGGAGTGGCATTAACAATAATAGAATAATATTTTGCTGAATATCTTTCTAT
Source organism: Microcaecilia unicolor (assembly GCF_901765095.1). NCBI lineage: Eukaryota > Metazoa > Chordata > Amphibia > Gymnophiona > Siphonopidae > Microcaecilia > Microcaecilia unicolor. The sequence goes on along the minus strand of NC_044038.1, from coordinate 122,756,849 downwards.
TAAAATTGTTTTTCTAACATGATCAGCACAGTACTCGATAAACTCATTCTGTATGTCAGCTGATAGATAGTGAACTTGCATCCAAGAATGAGCTTCTTGTTGCGATTCTCTCACTTTCTTGAGATGATGCTCTAAAAGATAATCATAGCAACTTAGCAATTCCAAAATGCCAAGAAAATTTCCATTATTTGGATCTCCAATTACATTACTGTCTCCTCTAAAAACTAGACCTCTCTCTGCTAAGAAAAATGTAACATCAAGGAGTCTCTTGAGTATCTGATTCCACAAATATGCTTTACTCTCTATACCTTTCTGCAAATGATGCTCGATGTTTCGACTAGTTTTCAGGCCAGATTCAAGCGTGCGCTACATAACATAGTATTTTTTGTGTTCTGAACTTTCCTGATGTTCTGGAACTTTCTCATATAGCTTTTTCCATTTGAGGTTTTTTTTGGAAGCCAGAAACTGATGACAATGTGGGACGAATATTTTGACTGAGAGTGAGAAAAGGCAACAAAAAAAACAGTACAATGCCTGTTTTGCTGTACTCTAGACTAACCAGTCCCTCAATACAATTTCCCCATTTTGTAGCTTAATTTCGAGGATTGATGTTGGGAATTGCTGATTTTCCGAATCTCTATGGAGTTCAGAAATACGGGGGTGAGGCTGAGGACCTCTCTCTACTGCTTCTTCTATTTCCTGCTTTGTGAGAATTTCTTTTGTACGAGTTCTTACATCAAACATATTAGTATCAATGCTTATATTCAATGAAGTAGCAGATTGAGCTTGTCCTTCATCAGCTTGACTTTGTAACTCACTTTCAAATGACACTTGAGCCTTTGTTTCTTCTCTTACCAGTTCAGTTGTTGATGAATTTGGCATGTGAGTATTGTCTTGAACCTTCTTTATTGAAAATCCTAAGCTCTGAAGCGACTGCTGGCCCTTTTTAGCTTCTTCATCACGTTTTTTCTTCTCTCGAGGTTTTTCAGATCCTGATTTATGATGATAACTCATGTTGATATTACCTTTTTGGCAAAACTGGGAGAGAAATAGAAGGCAGTAGATTGAAAGCTGTGCATAGTTTTACTTGTTTTTTTTTCCATTTAAATTCCTTAACATAATGAGTCCTGTGAACACGGACAGACTAGATCCAGCAATCTTTCCTATATTTATTCATATCACCACCAAATCACAGCAACTTAACAATTCCAGAATGCCAAGAAAATTTCCATTGTTTGGATCTCCAATTACATTACCGTCTCCTCTAAATGTCAGACCTCTCTCTAAGAAAAATGTAACATCAAGAAGTCTCCGGAGTATCTGTTTCCACAAATATGTTTTACTCTCTATACCTTTCTGCAAATAATGCTCGATATTTCAACTAGTCTTCAGACCAGATTCTAAATCAAAATATAAATAACATGCTATTATCCTCACTTATGAATCAGAATTTCTAGTAAACATGAACTATACAAAAAAATCACATGGAGGAAAAAGCCTCAGCATAATGTCCATCTTCACAGCAGCATAATGCATATGAGATCCAAATCCAGTGAGGCACAGATGGAAGTTGTGGATCTGAACTCAGATTTCTGTAACTGTTGTCTTTGCAAATGACATGAGACCTAAGGACATGCAATCAAAGAGCAATTCTATAACTGGGCACCTGGATTTATATGCCAGGTCTATGGCTGATATAACTGAGATTACACATAAGTAGGTGTGCAGGTGTTGGGTTACATTAATATTCTATAGCAGAATCTAGGTACCCAGATGCCAGTATAGAATAGCATCTTGTCACCACACAGCATCGTTACATTTAAAAGAAGTTGCCCACCTGTAGAATTGCCCCTACCCATTGCCATGTATCTAACATGTGACCAGCCCATTTTACATAAAACATTAAGATAGGAACTGAGAGATGCAGACTGAGACATTCACGAGTTCCTCAGTAATTTACAAAAGGCTCTGCCAAATGTGGAGCCTTTAGTAAAATACATAAACACATAAAATACTCACGTATTTCCAGGTTGCAAAGCAGGAGCAGCCATTTGAGAAAAAGCAATATTGACTATAGACTATAAGCCATGTTTAAAATAAGGAGCCAATCATATGCCCATAAATACAGAATAGCTGCACTTACACATGTAATTGGTGCCAGTGCCATTAATTGGCTGTTACCTATGTAAGCGCTTGGTACTATTCTACAAACTTGGCATGCAGATGCACTTTGCATAGTACAAAACTGCAAGTGGGCCGTAATTGTGGATGGAGCGAGGGCATGTCACAGGCAAGTTGCTATTCCACATATGCAACATACAGAATACTAAGTTGTGTATAATGTGGGGGGGGGGGGGGGGGGGGGAGGGGAGGGAAGCAGGGAGGGAGAGAGGAGTGGGACACTGCTGGGAACCAATCTCTTTCCTTAAGTCAGTACATAAGAAAATGGCATTGGAAAATTAATCATTACCTTACCAAAAAAACAATTCTTCTGGTTTGTCTGATCTCTCCTCCTGTCTTCTGTGACCTGTGTGGTGTTCTGGCCGGGACTCAAGTCTTGAGGAGTAGTTGGGTTCTGGATTGGGAGATAGTCGGGATTATAATCTGATTCCAGCTCTAGTGCCCTGTAGAACTCTGTGCTAGCTAGACTGACACCAACCAAGACTGGATATGTGGTGGAGTGGAGGAGCAGGCAGCTGCAAGCGCACTGAGCGCAGGATAGGAGCCACTCAGCCAGGCAGAAAGTACGTCACCGGCACTGCACTGAGACAGATAGGGCCCGGCTGCATGCTACGGCATGCACCACTAGAGGGAGAGAGGCAGGAAGCTGAAAGAATGACAAGAGAGGAGAAGCGGAGGACCTGCAGCGGCGGCAGCACAGCGCAACGCATGTTTATTGTTTATTTATTTACTATACCGTTACTTCTTACATAGCAAATCAGAACGGTTTACATCTTTAAAATATAAATGACACATAATAATATCTTTAAAATACAAATAACATACAACAATATTCTAACATAAAACAAATCCATTTGTAATAGCACAGCTCTAACAAAAACTTCCATAACAAAGAAGACAAATCAATTACATATATCACTCATACATATCACATCAAATAATACTGTTACTAGTAACAAGGCCGCAAATGCCCCTCTGGAAATGGTGGTAGGCTCCAGTCTTCTTCCAACAGTCAACCCCCAAAGTCTCTCATGACAGCACAGCTTTAGTACAAAACTGTCTATTCCTTTTTCTTTTTCTCCAAATGTTCATTCCCTGAATGTCCCAGGTTCAAACTCTGTCCCAAACAGGCAATAGTCCCATTCACTGCCAAAAGAAAAAAAAAAATCAAACCCCAAAACGTCCTTTCTTTTCAAACCCCCCCCCCCCCCCCCCCCCAAAAAAAAAAGCCCATGCCTCCTGGCTTACAGTTTTAAATTCTCTCCTATTAGGAGGTTGCAGGCTGGCAGTTTGCCTCCCTCTACACAGATGTTTGAATGTCTGTATCATATCACCCCTGTTTCTCCTTTCCTCCAGGGTATACATGTTCAGGTGCGCAAGTCTCTCCTCATACATCTTGTAATGCAAATCCCATACCATTTTCGTAGCTTTTCTTTGCACCGCTTCAATTCTTTTTACATCCTTAGCAAGATATGGTCTCCAAAACTGAACACAATATTCCAGGTGTGGCCTCACCAACGACTTTTACAGGGGCATCAACACCTCTTTTCTTCTGCTGGTCACACCTCTCTCTATACATCCTAGCAACCTTCTAGCTACGGCCACCGCCTTGTCACACTGTTTCGTCGCCTTCAGATCCTCAGCTACTATCACCCCAAGATCCCTCTCCCCGTCTGTACATATCAGACTCTCCCCGCTTAACACATACGTCTCCCGTGGATTTCTACACCCTAAGTGCATCACTTTGCATTTCTTCGCATTGAATTTTAATTGCCAAACCTTAGACTATTCTTCTAGCTTCCATAGGTCCTTTTTCATGTTTTCCACTCCCTCCCGGGTGTCCACTCTGTTACAAATCTTAGTATCATCCGCAAAAAGGCAAACTTTACCTTCTAACCCTTCAGCAATGTCACTCACAAATATATTGAACAGAATTGGCCCCAGCACCGATCCCTGAGGCACTCCACTACTCACCTTTCCCTCCTCTGAGCGAATTCCATTTACCACCACCCTCTGGCGTCTGTCCGTCAATCAGTTCCTAATCCAGTTTACCACATCAGGTCCTATTTTCAACCCATCAAGTTTATTTAAGAGCCTCCTGTGGGGAACCGTGTCAAAAGCTTTGCTGAAATCTAAGTATATTACGTCCATAGCATGTCCACGATTCAATTCTCCGGTCACCCAGTCAAAGAATTCAATGAGATTCATTTTTAAAGCTTTACGAAAGAGCATAAATGATTCTTCTACCCTAATATATTTTGGGAGAGAATTCCACAATGATGGTGATAAAAAGAAAAATGCCGAAGCTCGAGTTGATTCCCACCACCGCACAGGTCAAGAAACAGATTGCACTGCAGCTGCAGGCAGCTTTCTGCCTGCTCAACCACCCACCGCCACTGAACTTTTGTAATTTAAACCGGCGATTTTATTCAGTGTAGCAGCGCAGTGCAGCGCCAGGCCCCCCTTTGAGGCCGGGCCCGGGGAATTTGGCCCCCCTGCCCCCCCTCTTGGCAGCCCTGCTTGGGAGAGGAATTTTTCTACTCTGTACCCTGCTCTTGATCGATCAAGTTGAACACCTAGTAGTTTAATGGTAGGAGAGAGATTGAAGTTCACCTGGTTGATAGTAATTGACTTAGGGATTTGTGGTTTTGTGCTGAAGCATTAAAATTTGTGTTTTTCAGTATTGAGTTTTAGCCTGTGATGTGACTATTCTGTGTGTTTTTGCTGCTTGTAATGTATTGTTCCAGACTTCAATAAAGACTTCTCAAAAAAAAAAGAAGAGGGCGACTGAATGGACTCGACACAATCCTTAATTTTGATGAGGCAAGCGCCTGCCTCAGGAGTCATAGATATTCCAGTCTAGTTGACAATGCAAAATTGTTAGCCAGTGAATGGCAGTACACGGATATCAGCCAATAGGTCACACTATTAACATAAAGCTATAACACTCTTTTTTGACACATAAATGTCCTCATTTCTACAAGTTGTTGATCAGGATCTTGGTCATGAAAGAGTGGTGACTACAGATGTGTGCGTGAAAGGGGCAGTTCCTTGATAAAGCCATGGGGCGAATCATGGCACATGTTGGATAAAAAGCCCCACTGCTGATTTCAACTTCTTACTACTTAAAAACAAGTGTAAACATTAAAAAATGTACAGAATATTGAATTTTAATAAGAAGTTGTAAGTCAATGCAGTTTTGCTGATGTAAGACCAATGATGACTGTCATCGGTGCTCTAAGCACGTAAAGCTTAGAGCAATGAAGTAGTGGAGCTTGGAGTTGTGCTGCTGAGGTCTGGTAGAAAGGTGGTTATTTATGATCTACATGTGAGACTGCCTGGGGTATAAGAACATAGCCTGATATCTGTAGTATTCTTAAACACTGTTTAAGGCATATAAAAGGGCATTATATAAAATTATCCCATGCTACAAAGTATGAATGGTGCAATTAGATGCATACTTTTACGAAACTTCAGAGTAGTTGTGTTCAGGGGAGGAGTTTGAGCAGAGTGCTGGTGGAGTCACAGTTTACTCGCGCAATCTCTTAAATACAAGCAAACATGCATGCTTTATACACCAGCATTTATGCCTGCTCCCTAGCTTGTATAATGTCAGCACATTCAATGTGGGTGTGATTTCTGCAGGGTCTGTGTTAATACTTTTTTACCAATGCGTCTTTATAAAATAAATTATTTGGTTATCCAAATATCCCCAAGTAATCATTTTATATACTCTTCACAAAATACTTTGAAAATGTCAGACTTTCTATGATTTTCAGCCAATTTGCATGTAGCAATAATTTAAAACACCAATATTTTAAAATGTTCCATTTAGAGCCATGATAATTTGCTAGAGAACTGCACTAAAGAAGCAACACAAGAATAGTACAAATCCTGCTGTATAGTAGGTTGTCAGCTCATGCTCTCCCTCCTCATAGACCACTGCAGCAGCAGTTCATTTTGAGGAAGAGCAGCCCTTTAATCCACAATTATCCTAGTAACTCTTACTACTTCTTTTATCATCCATTAGCTTTGATTCCCATTATCCCATCAAGAACAATGTCAAGGCTTAAGACCCTGGGGATTTTCCTCAACTACCTGGGCCTGACAGCCAAGCTGAAGAGCTAAACAGGATCATTAGCTCTAAAATCCACTTATCTGATCCACTGAATAGTAAATTGAAAAGCTCATTAACAGCAACAATCTGATTTGTTTGCAGACCTGAGCTGATGCTTTTGGAGCACTATATGAACAGTCTTTTCCTACTGAAGACAAGTACACAGATTAAAAAAAAACAAAAAACACCTTACTATCTAGAGCAAGAGAAAGTGAAAGCAAAGCAGCCTTACTGCAGCCACAGGAACACCCCATGCCATACACATTTCCTGACAATAAAACTAAATGCTCATTCTACCTTAGAGCAGTTCTACAGTATTATACTTTTTATAATATTCAGCTTTATTTTTCTGTTTACTATCTTCCTCCCTAAACAACTGTTACATCACATGATTTTTTTAAAAACAAATCCAAAAAAAACCAACTCAAACTGCAGCTGCTCAGAAAAGAAGAAAAAAATAAATAAAATCATATGGTCACATGCTGATAAAGTCAGAGTCGGTGTGTTACCTATGCAGCACCCCAATTCTCTAAAACTACCACCGGCATTACAGGCAATTAGCGCCAGACTACCGTTGCCACCAAATGCTCTAATGATTTCAATGCGGGTGCTAAAACCATTAGAGCAGACTGCATTTAAATGTGGTCCTTAACAACCCAGAAACAATTCTCAAAAAAAAAAAATGCTCTCAGGCACACTTAGAACTGGAAACATAACACCAGGTCTGGGACAGCATTTTAAAGGCTTGGTTGAGAGAAGTGCCACTTTTCCCTCCAACCAACCCAATCACCCTGCTCTGGATAGGCTTCCACCCTTCTAAAAAAAAAAAAAGCCTTGGTGGTCTGGTGGCCCCTTGACTCCCTCAGCTGGTTACCTGATCCCCTGAAACTCCAGTGGCCCCAACCTCCCCCCTAAACATAAAAGGAGTCCCGGTGGTTCAATGGGGCCTTTGGTGTAGCTCAGAACCCCCCCCCCCCCCCCCCCACACCCTGAGTCTGTCATTCCTTGGTGGTCTAGAGGTGGTCAACCCCCCATACACTTGTACCTTGAAAGTGGAAGCAGGCTGAGGGGGGGGGGGGGTCTCACTGGACCACTATGGCTTTTTTCAAGTTTAGGGGGGTCAGGGAGTTTGCCAAGGAGATTGAGGGCCACCAAACCACCAGTGGATTTTGTCAAAATTTAGGATGAAGTTGGGGGCCACCGGACCACCAGGGCCTTTTGTTAGGGTTTAGGGATGGTTTAGGGGGCAGCCTAGGGCCACTGAACCACCAGGGCTTTCTAAAAAAGGTTTTTGTGGGAAATGTGGATATGTTTGCGGCTGGGGGTGGGGGATGCAAGCATTTTTTTTAACCATTGCTCTCAACTCTTAGGTCAGTGACAGGAATGTTAGCGCAGAGTACTGAGCAGCTAATTACTGCCACGATTTTAAAATGCCATTAATTTGCATGCTTATTACTCTGAGCATACCATGGCAATTTTCCTGTGCTAGGTACACAGTAGAATTTCATTTTACCGCGAACCTTTGAGCATCGGCCCCCCAGGAAAGCAAACTACTATCTCACGTCATTAGCACCATCTTAGGTTAGACACAGCGAAAAATCAGTGTTAAGATGTGTCAGGCTCTTTTCTCTGACAGTACTACAATAGTAATTTAATCGTGAAGGCAGTAAAACTCCATCATCAAGTTCCAATCCTGAGAATAAACTGTGTAGCCAAAATCATGTAGTGAAATGATGAGCATTGTTTTCTTCCATTCCAACATAATTAGAGTTCAGTTTCAATGTTCTCACTAAGTAAAAGCTTTAAAATGTGTTAACTGTGTTTTTAGTGCTCCATGTCAGTTAAGTCTGATCAGTGCTCCAATAGGCATGTATCTTTATACATCCAATATAGCAAGTGGCTTTCCAGATTTCTATGTGAGATCCACAAGGTAGCGTGTAAGGACAAAGGAATCAAGTTAATACACTCATCTACAGGACAGCGAAGTTACTTACCTGTAGCAGGTATTCTCCGAGGACTGCAGGCTGACTGTTCTCACATGTGGGTCGGCATCCACGGCGGCCCCAGGAATGGAAGATTTTTCAGTAAAATCCAGAAGCTTTGTAACAGTCCGTAGGACGCGGGGCGGATGCACCGCGCATGCTTGGCCATCATACCGCCTGCGCGCGTCCGTTCCTGCCTCAGTTATGTGAAAAGCAAACAAAGAATAACAACTCCAAAGGGGAGGTGGGCAGGTTGCTGAGAACAATCAGCCTGCTGTCCTCGGAGAATACCTGCTACAGGTAAGTAACTTTGCTTTCTCTGAGGACAAGCAGGCTGCTTGTTCTCACATGTGGGGTATCCCTAGCACCCAAGCTCACTCAAAACAACAAAGAAAGGTCAATTGGGCCTCGCAACGATGAGGACATAACTGAGATTGACCTACGAAGCAACAGCTAACTGAGAGTGCAGCCTGGAACAGAACAAAAAATGGGCCTACAGGGGTGGAGTTGGATTCTAGACCACAAACAGATTCTGCAGCACCGAATGGCCGAACCGACTGTCGCTTCGGGTATTTTATTTATTTATTTATTTATTTTATTGCATTTGTATCCCACATTATCCCACCTCTTTGCAGGCTCAATGTGGCTTACAATACATCATGGATAGTGGAAATGAGAAGAGGTTAAGCATTTGGAGTTACAGCAGGGTTTGTGTTGGATGGTAATGGAATGCATAAAAGTAAGAGACAGAAGGCATTGATTTACATTCATGGTATAAGTGTGAGTTTCACATGACTTGGTCTTTGTGATAAGTCTTGTCGAAGAGATGGGTCTTTAGTAGTTTCCGGAAGTTGCTGAAGGCAGTAATGAGATGTGAACGTGTGGACTGATGGCCATGTCGCAGCCTTGCAAATCTCTTCGATAGTGGCTGACTTCAAGTGAGCCACCGACGCTGCCATGGCTCTAACACTATAAGCCGTGACATGACCCTCTAGAGTCAGCCCAGCCTGAGCATAAGTGAAGGATATGCAATCTGCTAGCCAATTTGAAATGGTGCGTTTCCCGACAGTGACTCCCTTCCTGTTGGGATCAAAAGAAACAAACATTTGGGCAGACTGTCTGAAGGGGCTTGTCCGCTCCACATAAAAGGCCAATGCTCTCATGCAGTCCAATCATTCAGCAGGGCGGGTATGAGGATGGGGAAAGAATGTTGGCAAAATTGACTGGTTCAGATGGAACTCCGACATCACCTTCGGCAGGAAATTAGGGTGAGTGTGGAGGACTACTCTGTTATGATGAAATTTAGCATAAGGAGCATAGGCTACCAAGGCTTGAAGCTCACTGACCCTACGAGCTGAAGTAACCACCACCAAGAAAATGACCTTCCAGGTCAAATACTTCAGATGGCAGAAATTCAGTGGCTCAAAAGGAGGCTTCATCAACTGGGTGAGAACGACGTTGAGATCCCTTGACACTGGTGGAGGTATGACAGGGGGCTTTGACAAAAGCAAACCTCTCATGAAGAGAACTAAAGGCTGTCCAACAATAGGCTTACTCTCTACACGATAATGAAAAGCGCTAATTGCACTAAGATGAACTCTTACAGAGTTGGTCTTGAGACCAGACTCTGACAAGTGTAGAAGATATTCAAGCAGGGTCTGTGTAGGACAGAAGCGAGGATCTAGGGCCTTGCTGTCACACCAGATGGCAAACCTCCTCCATTTAAAAGAATAACACTTCTTTGTGGAATCTTTCCTGGAAGCAAGCAATACTCGGGAGACACCCTCAGAAAGACCCAAGGAAGCGAAGTCTATGCTCTCAACATCCAGGCCGTGAGAACCAGGGACTGGAGGTCGGGGTGCAGAAGCGCCCCCTCATTCTGAGTGATGAGGGTTGGAAAACACTCCAATCTCCACGGTTCTTCGGAGGACAATTCCAGAAGAAGAGGGAACCAAATCTGACAGGGCCAAAAAGGCACAATCAGAATCATGGTTCCACGGTCTTGCTTGAGTTTCAGCAAAGTCTTCCCCACGAGAGGTATGGGAGGTATGTGTACAGAAGGCCTATCCCCCAATGAAGGAGAAAGGCATCTGACACTAGCCTGTCGTGGGCCTGAAGTCTGGAACAGAACTGAGGGAGCTTGTGATTGAGCTGAGTAGCAAAAAGATCCACCGAGGGGGTGCCCCACTCTTGGAAGATCTTGCGTACAACGCCCGAGTTGAGCAACCACTCATGAGGTTGCATTATCCTGCTCAATCTGTCGGCCAGACTGTTGTATACACCGGCCAGATACGTGACTTGCTGGCGTGCCCAAAGCCACATCTGGACGGCCTCCCGATACAGGGGGTGAGATCCGGTGCCCCCTTGCTTGTTAACGTAGTACATGGCAACCTGGTTGTCCGTCTGAATTTGAATAATTTGATTGGACAGCCGATCTCTGAAAGCTGATTCCTGGAGGGACCATGCTCCCTGAGTGTGGAGCCCATCTAAATGCGCTCCCCACCCCAGGAGAGATGCATCCGTGGTCAGCACCTTTTGAGGCTGAGGAATCTGGAAGGGACGTCCCAGGGTCAAATTGGATCGAATTGTCTACCACTGAAGAGAATTGTGAAAATCGGTGGACAGCTGGATCACATCCTCTAGACTCCCCGCAGCTTGATACCACTGGGAAGCTAGGGTCCATTGAGCAGATCTCATGTGCAGGCGTGCCATGGGTGTCACATTAACTGTGGAGGCCATATGGCCGAGAAGTCTCAACATCTGCTGAGCCATGATCTGCTGAGATGCCCTGGCCATGGAAACGAGAGACAGAAGGTTGTCTGCTCTCGTCTCAGGAAGATAGGCCCGGGCTGTCTGAAAGTCCAGCAGAGCTCCTATGAATTCTAGTCATTGAACTAGAAGAAGGTGGGACTTTGGGTAATTGATGACAAACCCTAGTAGCTCCAAGAGTCGAATAGTCATTTGTATGGACTGTAGAGCTCCTGCCTCTGAGGTGTGTTTCACCAGCCAATCGTCAAGATAAGGAACACATGCACCCCCAGTCTGCGTAGCGACGCTGCAACTACCGCCAGGCATTTTGTAAACACTCTGGGTGCGGAGGCAAGCCCAAAGGGCAGCACACAATACTGAAAATGCTGTGTTCCCAGACGGAATCGCAGATGCTTCCTGTGAGATGGAAGTATCGGAATGTGAGTGTAAGCATCCTTTAAGTCCAGAGAGCATAGCCAATCGTTTTTCTGAATCATGGGAAGAAGGGTGCCCAGGGAAACCATCCTGAACTTTTCTCGGACCAGATATTTGTTCAGGGCACTTAGGTCTAGGATGAGACGCATCCCCCCTGTTTTCTTTTTCACAAGGAAGTACCTGGAATAGAATCCCAGCCCTTCTTGCCCTGGTGGAACGGGCTCGACCACATTGGCGCTGAGAAGGGCAGAGAGTTTCTCTTCAAGTACCTGCCTGTGCTGGAAGCTGAAAGACTGGGCGCCCGGTGGACAATTTGGAGGTCTGGAGATTATCAATAGAAATCAAACAAAATAAAACATGGAAAAGAAAATAAGATGATACCTTTTTTATTGGACATAATACATTTCTTGATTAGCTTTCGAAGGTTGCCCTTCTTCGTCAGTTCGGAAATAAGCAAATGTGCTAGCTGACAGTGTATATAAGTGAAAACATTCAAGCATTACTATGACAGTCTGACAGGGTGGGAGGATGGTGGTGGGTAGGAGGTATGCATGGGGACATCAAAGCATATCATTGATATTCTAACAGGATGGGTGTGGATAGGTGAGGGGTGAGGTGATCAACAGAGAAATACAGCTTTATGGTTTAAATGGGCTAGGAACCCCAGATCCTTGTTAAGTCCTTTCTGTTGGGTGTTAAAATATTCAATCATTCTGACTTCAAAGGTCTTACGTTCTTGTATGGTTTTAAAGTTACCTTTCAGGATTCTCACTGTGAAGTCACTGGTACAGTGTCCTGGTCCTGTAAAATGCTGACCAACAGGGGTGGGAGCCCTACTGGCACCAGTATTGTTCATGTGATGTCTATGTGAATTGAATCTTGTCTTAAGCATCTGGCCTGTTTCTCCAATATAGCATCCTTCGTTACATTTTTTACACTGAATGATATATACCACATTGGAAGATGAGCAAGTGAAAGATTCCTTTATGTTGAATATCTTTCCTTTGTGGATGACTGTGGGGTCCTGTGAAATATTTTGGCATAGTTTGCAACTGGATAAATTACAGGGAAGTGTGCCCTTCTGTTCCTTTTCAGTCTGTGATATCATTCAGTGTAAAAAATGTAACAAAGGATGCTATATTGGAGAAACAGGCCAGATGCTTAAGACAAGATTCAATTTATATAGACATCCATGAACAATACTAGAGATCAAATTGAGGGAATACCCCAAATGGACTATTTGAGGAACCCACCGGTCGGAGGTTATGAGAGGCCACCTTTGGTGAAAAAATTTTAACCTCCTTCCGACCGGTAGATCATCCGGCACAGGAACATTTATGGCGGCTATGCTCAGCTGGAGCCAGTCAAAAACCCGTCCCCTGCTTTTGCTGGGGAGCTGCAGGGGCCTGTCTGGGCGCACGCTGTTGATGTGAACGAGCGCGCTGGGGCTGAGCCTGAGAAGGCTGTCAAGAAGGTGGATTGTACCTATGCTTATTGTAAGCATAGGGAGCATTCCTCCTTCTCCTGAAAAATCGTCTACCTGTTGAGGTAGATGCTAAAGGCGCCTGGTGGGAGAGTTTGTCGAGGGCGGTTTCTCACTGGTGGAGCTGCTATACCACCTGCTTGACCTTCTCGCCAAAAATATTATCCCCCCGGCAAGGAACATCCACAAGCCGCTGCAGGGTACGATTGTCCAGGTCAGAGGCATGCAGCCATGAGAGTCTGCGCATCACTATACCTTAAGCAGCGGACCTGGATGCAACATCAAAAGTGTCGTAAGCACCCCTGGACAGGAATTTGCGACACGCCTTCAGCTGCCTGAAAAGGCCTGGCGTGCTCCGGAGGGAGCTTATCCACCAAGCACTGGCGTAGCCAGAAGGCAATTTTTGGGTGGGCCAACAGGTTGGATGGGTGGGCACTAGAGTTGCCAACTTTTTTGAAAGAGAAAAAACAGCAACCAGATGCACCCATGCTCTGTCCCTACCCCACTCCCCATAACTTCAATGAGGGTTGCAGTGCAGGCTTCAGTGGCTGCAGGCCAATTGAGAGCTAAGGGAAGTACAGTAGACTGCAATCTTCAGTCCCCATTGAGCCAGGGTCCACCAACACACATATGGTATTGAAGCCAAACACATTCTGTATCCAGAGAACCTCTTGGCCCTCCACCAACAATGGATACAGAGCACAGCAAGGACAATTCTCCATAAAACTCATCATACAAAGAAATTTTGGTTTCTAGTGTAATCTCAATTACAGACACATTATAAATTAATTTTAAAAAAATCTATAAAACAAAAGTCACTCAGAAAATAGAGCAAACCTACCATGCCAACACTAACTTCCAAAAACAAAGATCCTACCTATGAAAAAGAAGTGCCTTAAATATTATAGTGGGGCCCCAAAATACAAATACATTTATCAGGAAAGCTGAACAAGCCAAATTACTACAAAATGCTACATGGAAACTTCATGCTAACAGAATACCTCAGTCACACACACAGGACATAAATGCCAAATACAGAATAAGTGACCACAAACTCTAGAAATATAAATTAAATGGAAACCCCAAGAAACTAGACCTTGCATGTAGAACAACACCAGGGAAACAAGAAAGAAAGGCATTTGCTCCTGTGCAAAATATAAAGATGGCACATGCCAGGGATGGTGTTAGGGGTTGCAAATAGGGCAATTGTGCTTGGTTTCTTGGCCAGAGAAAGCCTGCATGCTGGACTTTGGGGTCCTTTCCTAGATTTCTGTCCTGGACCCCAGCCATGTTTAACATCAACTTTGGCAAGATGTACATTTCAAATCCAACATGTTATATTCACAACATTGAAAATAAAATAATTGTTATACCTTTTTGTTGTCTGGTCATTTTATTTCTCAAATCATATTGGTCCCAATCTTTGGTTTCTGCTTCCCTCTGTCTTCTCTTAACTCACTTGCCAGGGTCTCCTGTCTATTTGACGTTTCTTCTTTCTTCATGTCCATCATCCATCTCCCATCTCTGTTTTCCCACATTTCTTTGTCCAGTATCTCCCCTGTGTTCATATCCCCTCATCCATCATCATTCTTCTGTGCACCTATGCACCCCATGCCCAGCATATCCCTTCTGTGTTCCTATTCTCCCCCTTGACTGGTATCTCCCCCCCCCCCCGTGTCCATATACCCCCCTCTCCAGTGTCCAGCATTTTATCTCTATTCCATATCCCTGTTCCCCCCCTTGTCAGGCATTACCTCTCTGTGCCCTTGTGCCATCCCCATACAGCATCTCACATTTGTGTCCCTGTCCCCATGCTCCCACCTAATGCCCATCATCTCCCTTCTGTATCTGTATACTTCCCCATGTCCCCTTTCTCTCTCCTCCACACCAATGTGTCCATCTCCTCTCTGAACCCAACCCCCCCCCCCAACCAGCTTCTCTTTCTCTCTTTCCTTCCCCCTATGTATCTGGCTCTTTCTCCCAGCATCTCTCTCCCTTCCCTCTAACCCCTCCCATAGGTCCAGCACCTTTCTCCCTTTGCTCCAGCCCTCCTTGCAGGTCCACATCTGTCTCCTTTCCCTTCAGCCATCATCCTGTATATCCAGCACCTCTCCTTCAGCTCCCCCCCCCCCCCCACACGTCCAGCATCTCTCTCCCTTTATTCCAGCCCCAATTAGATGTTCAACACCTCTTTCCCTTTCATTCAGCCCCCCTACATGTCCAGCACCTCTCCCCTTCACTTCAACCCTTTGCATATCCAGCACCTCTCCCCTTCCCTCCACCTCCCCCTGCAAATCCAATACCTCTCCCCTGTCCCCTCTGCAAGTCCAGTACCTCTCTCCCTTCCAACCCTCTGCCCCTGGCAAGTCCAACACCTTTCTGTTCTCTTCAGGCCCCTCCCCTCTCAGGGCCAGCACCTTCAAATCTTCTTTACCCCCCCCCCCCCCAACAAGTCCAGCACTTAATACCTCTCCCTTCAGCCCACTCCCCTTGAAGGGCCAGCACCCCACTGTCTTCCTCACCCTCCCCATCCAGCACCTCTCCCTTCCCTTCAGCCCCCTCCCCTTGCAGGGCCAGCAGCACCCCACTAACTTCCTCACCCTCTCCGACACCAGCCGCAGCACTTGCATTTAATGCTGTCGGCACTGCTCCTGCACCTACTTATCACTTCTATAGCGCTACAAGGCATATGCACCGCTGTACACCATACATGAAAAGACAGTCCCTGCTCACAGAGCTCACAATCTAAATAGGACAGACAGACAGAATAACTAAGTGGTAAGGGAATTAAAGAGGTGGGGATAAAGGGTACAGGGCAAGATTCTCCCATAGAATCCACAAGAACCCCCTTCTCCCCTTTCCACAATCACTAAAACCCCTTCCTCCCATCACTGGAGTCCCTAGGTCCCCCCCTCCCATCACTGGAGCCCCTAGGACCCCCTTCCCATCACTGGAGCCCCTAGGACCCCCCTCCCATCACTGGAGCCCCTAGGACCCCCCCCAAAGAAACACTTCCAGTACTACAACCCCCGTCTTCTCCATTACTATAATCCCCAAGCGCCCTATTCCCACCGTCACTTCGGAGCTTCCTTGCGGGGCACCTCTCATCACTACGATCCCCGGGAGATCCTTTTCCTTCCTCATCACTATGGTCGTCGCAAGCTTTCTTGCCGGTGTGCTCTCACCGGGACGGGTCACTGGTGCCGGTGCACTACGGTCCTGCCGACTCCGCCTGCTCTTACAGATCCCGCCCGGTTCGCTCAGCCCTAGTGGAGCTCTGTCAGTCTCCCACCCCCGAGGCAACGCTTACACTTTGCTGATAGTAACTCGCGGCGCTGACGTCCTGCTCCGGGGCCTTCCCTCTGCCGTGCTGATGTAACTTCCTGTGTACGGAGGCGGGATGCGGAAGGCCCCAGAGCAGGACGTCGGCGCCGCGAGTTGCTATCAGCAAAGAGTAAGCACTGCCTCGGGGGTGGGAGACTGTGAGGTGCAGTGTCGACAGCATTAAATGCAAGCGCTGCGGCAGAAGTGCGAGAGGGCGAGGGCGAGAATTGGATGACACGGATTCTGGGCGGGCCTGAGGCTAAACTGGGTGGGCCTGGGCCCATCCAGGCCCACCCGTAGCTACGCCCCTGCCACCAAGTCTACCAGTTGCTTAACATTGTTCTGCATGTGGATGCTCGTGTAGAACTGGCAGGACTGAATTTTGGACACAAGCATAGAGGACTGGTAGGCGCCGAGGCAAAAGCCCTAGTACTCCGGGCTCTCTTGAGAGTGGAATCCACAACCGCAGAGTCGTGAGGTAACTGCGACCTCATCAACTCAGGTTCCCCATGGATCCGATATTGTAACTCTGCTTTTTTGGGGATGGTGAGATTAGATAAAAGTTTCATCCATTTCCTCAACAATGTCTCCTTAAGGACATTATGCAGAGGGGCAGTGGATGACTCTTTAGGTAGTGAAGGATAGTCCAGGACCTCGAGCATCTCAGTCCTGGGCTCATCCACAGTTTCCACAGGGAAGGGAATACCCACAGACATTTCTCGGACAAAGGAGGAGAAGGACAGACTCTCCGGTGGAGAAAGCTTCCTCTCAGGTGAAGGAGTAGGATCAGAAGGAAGACCACAAGACTCCTCAGAAGAGAAATATCTGGGGTCTTCCCCTTCATCCCAGGAGGCATCTACCTCGGTATCAGACAAGAGTTCACGAACTGAAGTCTGAAACCAGGCCCGTCTCAATGCCAAGGAACGATGTCCTCAATGGCGATGTCGAGAGGTTGATGGGGAGTCGACCTGGGTGGCAGCCAAGGCCGATGCCGCAAGCGGTACCGGCGTCGGAAACCTCACCACAGACCCTGAGCCAGCCGCCACTTCCATTGGTACCGGGGGCACAAGCACCCCCGGCACCGGAACAGAGCGCTGCAGCAACCCTTCCAGAAGGCCTGGAAGAATGGCTCGGATGCTCTCCTCCAAAGTCGCTGTCAAGGAAGGCGGAGAGGCCGATGTAGGAGTCGACGTCAGAATCTGTGGAGGCCTGGGAGGCGGTACCGGGCTCTCCGGAGATCGACACAGCGACACCTCTTGTATGGAGGGGGAGCGCTCCTCCCGGTGTCGACGCTTTCCGGGTGCCGAATCCCCAGAGCTCCCGGTACTCTGCCTCGGAAGGAGACCGGTGCCGATCCTTCTTAGCCTTCGCTCGAAGCACCTCACTGGAACTCCTTGGTACCGATGAAGAAGACGTGGAATCCACACGCCTCCTCAGGGTCGGGTCCAACATCGGTCGGTACCGGTGGGCCTGCCCAGCAGGAGCCTTCGAGACAGGTGGAGACCCACTCGACGGCTCACTGCTACCAGCTACAGGGGAAGATCGGACAGCCATTACCTGCGCTCCCGATGTCAATGCCGATATCGACGCCGCCGACACCGAGGAATCAGTCGGAGCTCCAAAAAGACGGTCTTGAAGAGCTCTTCTCGACGCCTGTGTCTGCTTTTTCAAGCTGAGACACAACTTGCAAGCGTCTGGGCGATGGTCGGGCTCAAGGCACTGGATGCACCAGGCGTGCGGATCAGTGCCTGAGATCGACTGCTGGCACCGAGCACACTTCTTGAAGCCAATGGAAGACTTCGATAACATGAGCGAAAAAATTGCGGCAGCAAAATCAAATGGCTCGATTGTGCCAAGTTAAGGACACGAAGAAAAAAGGAAGACCGCGGACGGGCGGTCTAAGCCGGTCGCAATGGAACGAAAGAAAACTTAACTAGGCAAAACACTAAGGAAAAAAAGTGTGTGTGTGTTTTTTTTGTAATATAAACTGGAAAAAGAAAAAGAGGGGAAAGAGGTGACGAAAACCAAGAAACAAGCGATAAGAACCGCCAAAATCGCCGAAGGTTTTCCCTGAGGACGTGAGCGAGAGGGACCGTAAGCAGCCACTCTCCACCGTGAAAAAGAAAAAACTGAGGCGGGAACGGACGCGTGTGGGTGGGAAAATGGCCGTGCATGCACGGTGCGTCCACCCCACGTCCTACGGACTGTCGCAAAGCTTCTGGATTTTACTGGAAAATCTTCCGTTCCTGGGGCCGCCGTGGACGCCGACCCACATATGAGAACAAGCAGCCTGCTTGTCCTCGGAGAATAACAGAAAACACTTCTGTAATTCATAAGTACATAAGTAATGCCACACTGGGAAAAGACCAAGGGTCCATCGAGCCCAGCATCCTGTCCACGACAGCGGCCAATCCAGGCCAAGGGCACCTGGCAAGCTTTCCAAACATACAGACATTCTATACATGTTATTCCTGGAATTGTGGATTTTTCCCAAGTCCATTTAGTAGTGATTTATGGACTTGTCTTTTAGGAAACCGTCTAACCCCTTTTTAAACTCTGCCAAGCTAACCACCTTCACCACGTTCTCCGGCAACGAATTCCAGAGTTTAATTATGCGTTGGGTGAAGAAAGGTTTTCTCCAATTTGTTTTAAATTTACTACACTGTAGTTTCATCGCATGCCCCCTAGTCCTAGTATTTTTGGAAAGCGTGAACAGACGCTTCACATCCACCTGTTCCACTCCACTCATTATTTTATATGCCTCTATCATGTCTCCCCTCAGCCGTCTCTTCTCCAAACTGAAAAGCCCTAGCCTCCTTAGTCTTTCTTCATACTAGAATTTAGTAATTCAAATACTATTTTTACACATGCCTCTAACATGGTTGCAAAAATGTATTTATCTTGTAGACAAACTTTGTCCCCATTCCCTCATGTTCTGTCTCCTTTCCTGCTCCATCAGCTCTGTTCTCATCTGCAGAAGCCTCAAACACTTATGATTTTATATTTAAATCTTTTTATTAAAGTATAAAAAGGAACAATATGCTGTGCAACTGCTTATAAATCACAAATAGAAAACAATAATAATAACAAGCAACTATAAGAACCCCCACCCCCCCCCCCCCCCACACACACACACACCCTCTTACCCTTCCAATCCCAACAATAGCTGACTTCTACTACCCCAAGGAACCCTAATCCACCCTATTAAAATGTTCAGGGGGGTTGAGGAAGTGACATCATCGAGCGGTATGGATGCCTGAGATGCTAGCTCCGGTGGCCCTGCGATGAAAACGGCAATAAACAGAGCTTAAAAAATTGGCTGGAGAGTCAAAATTATCGGGAACATATCCTGGAAGACAGCGCAACAGTAGCGCATGAGCCTGTCCCAGACCGCAGTGGATCTTATGCGGTTTGCATTTGTTAGAAACGCGATGACGCTACAAAACAAAATGGGGGCCGCACTGAAAACGAAAGAGCCAGCGCACGCGGAGCACACCAGACCCCAAGAGACCTCGCTGGAACAGCAAATGGTAGTGGAATCCGCGGATGGGGATCAACCAAGCCTGCACGTCTGGCTACAGAACATTAGCGCAGATCTTAAAGCGCTGCGTGCGGAGGTGGCAGCGATGGGAGCAGACCTACGGGGTGAAATTAGAGAGCTGGGTGCATGCTTGGAAAGCACAGAGGTGCAAGTAGAATCACACAATGAAGCCATAGACACGCTAGACCATCAGATTGCGGAAATGCGGAGTACACAACAACAGTTGCTAGACAAAGTAGAAAACTTAGAAAATTGGGGTAGACGCAGTAATTTACGATTCCGAGTTTGCCAGAAACACCAACTTACCAAGACAGCGAACAGGTAGTTCAAAAAATTGTGCATGAACTGTTTGCTTTGAATGGCGACTCAGTGGAGCTTGAGACAATACTATTGGAGAGGGCGCACTGGTCGTTGGGACCGGTGTGCAACAGCAAATCCAAAGATATCATTGCATGCTTCTCTAGTTATAAACTCAAAGAACAAGTGCTGAAAATTGCGCGTCAAACCCAATATTTTAAATGGGACTCATATGCCATTGAAATATACCAAGATTTAGCAGCAGCGACACTGAGATGGAGAGGGGAGCTGAAGCCCTTCACGAGGCATCTAAGAGAATTAAAGATTCAATATAGATGGCGACATCCCTTTGCCTTGGTGTTTTACAAGGACAGGAAAATGCACCAAATTCAATCTATCACGGAAGCACGAAACATCTGCCCGGAGACAGCGGAACCCGAGGATCGGCCGGAGGCCAGCTCGGGAACCAGATCCAGCCCCCGACCCCTCCCGCCGAAGTGGCAGCGGGTGGGGAAGGGTCCAAAGAAGCTACAGCGTCAGCAATCTTCCTCACGAGTCACCTGAAGAGACATAGACTTTTGCTCTGGATTTAACACTGACTCATATGATACAGTTGATTCTGAAGTTATACATGTTGAGCCACTCTCCAGCCTTGGATAAGAGGTAGTTTGAGCTATGTTTTTGTTGTGGGGTACACAGGAATGGGCTCTATACTCCTTCCTTAGTGGTGCCTAAATTACTTACGGATAGTAGAGGAAGGGGGAGGGGATTTCTCAGAGAGAGGGGGGAGGGAAGGGAGCGACTCCAATATGGTACAAAATGCGAGTAGGATACAGGATTATGACCACAGTTACTGGGGAATTACAAGGGCGGACCCACAATCCTTAAGGGAGGATGGGTGATATTAAGTGCTTGTCGCTCAATGTTAGGGGATTGAACATACCTAGGAAGCGGCAGTTGCTATTTCGTGAACTACAGCGACTTGGGGTGGACATAGGACTGATACAGGAGACTCATTTAAAACCAAGATATGAATATCTATGTAAACATAAGAGGTTCCCTATTGTCCACTTTGCCTCCAGCACTGACAACACGAAAAGTAAAGGTGTTTTAATAGCATTTAGTGGTGGTAAATCCTGTGAGATCAAGAAAGTAATAAAAGATAAAGATGGGAGGTACTTGTTAGTTGTCTTTGCATTAGCAGGGCGACTTTACACAATGGTGAATGTCTATGGCCCTAACGCAAAGCATGGAGATTTCTTTAAAGAATTAGACCAATTACTCACCAGACATATAGAGGGGTCTCTGATGATAGGAGGGGACTTTAAACTTACATTGAACCCGCGCCTAGATAATACAACTCGCAACACAAACTATGCCAAACATGATAGGAAACAATTCCATGAGTTTGTAACACGCTGGCAACTTATAGATTATTGGCGTAGGGATAACCCCACCCAGCGGGCCTATACATATTTTTCTATGGTACACCAGTCCTCCTCCAGAATCGATATGTGGCTGGGGGATACTTCTCTGCTGGGGGCAGTGGGAGAACATTCTATCCTCCCCCGCACTTGGTCAGACCACTCCCCGGTGCTGGTTCAACTTAAAGGACTAAATCCCAATAGAATGTGACAGCAATGGCGTCTAGATGATGCCTTGTTAACTGATCCAACTAATGTAGCCCAGATAGAACAGTATATTAAGGAATGCATCCAATTCAATGACAATGAGGAGGTCTCTCCAACAGTGCTTTGGGAGAGCTTCAAAGCAGTGATACGAGGCCAATTGATAGCTCTGCTGTCTAGGAGGTAGAGGGAGAGAAGAGCCAAAGAAACTGTTCTCCGCCAAACACTAGCACACACTGAGAAGCTACTCCAAGAGGGGAAGGCTCAGAATCCCTTGACACTTAGGGGACAAGCTCATGAACTCCGTATTCAGCTTCACGAGCTAGAGTTAGCAGACAGCAGAAAAACTACAAAGAGTACGTCAAGTAGACTTTTAGCTCATAAATTAGCGCAGCATTCTAGCATGATAGGTGGACTTAAGGATGCAGGGGGGGTAGTGCACTCGGACTCAGACTTCCTCGAATCAGCTTTTAGAGGATTCTATAAAAACTTATATAATATCGAGGGGGGCTGTAGCAACGAGGAGATAGCAACTTACCTAGCGGGTATAGATCTCCCGAGACTCCCTGAAATGGCTGATCAGGCGACCCTCAGGGGGAAGAATGCTGGCTTCGGCCTAACCCCTGGTAAGCCTTTCCTCAGCTGAGAGGTGCCCAGCTCTACCACCAGCTGCCTTTCAGGTGCTGTGGAGGACTTGCAGCTCATCTGCATATCCTTACAGCCTTCTCCGGGGTGACACCCAGGTCCACTCCGATCCACTCAGGGCCTCCGCTCTAGGTGTCACGCGTGGGGCATTTTTCTCTTTACATCTAATCTTCTTCCCAGTTGCTAAAGTACCTCAGTCATTTATGGCCCCTATTCACATTCTCTTCCTAGCCCTGTCCCTTCCTAATCTTTTCCCTCACCCCCTACCTCTCTCCGCTACAGGAACTCACTGCCCATCCATCGACTTCATCACCTCACCTTCTCTCCTACCCTCTTCCTCCCTCTTGGCTTTTAATCTCCCTATATCCAGGACCTCTTTATCTCGCGTCACCTCCATCTGCTCGCCATAACAGAAACCTGGCTCTGCCCTGATGACTCTGCTTCAGTCGCAGCCCTCTGCCATGATGGTTATCTTTTTTCACATACTCCTCGCCCTGCTGGTCACGGAGGCGGTGTTAGACTACTTCTCTCTCCCTCCTCCAGATTTCAACCCCTTCTTCCACCTCAATCTCACGGTTTTTCCTCCTTTGAAGTCCACTCTATCCGCCTTTTCTCTCCTCTGCCTCTTCGAATAGCGGTCATTTATCGTCCCCCTGATAAGTCCCTTTCATCCTTTCTCAGTGACTTTGATGCCTGGCTTGCCTTCTTCCATGATCCTTCCTCCCCCTCACTCATCCTTGGTGACTTAATATTCCTGCTAATGATCCTTCCAACTCTTATATTTCCAAGTTACTCGCTTTAACATCCTCCTTTAATCTCCAACTATGCTCCACTTCCCCCACTTATCAAAATGGTCACTGTCTTGATCTCATCTTCTTCTCCAACTGTTCACCCTCTAGTTCCCTTGCCTCTGATCTTCCCCTCTCTGATCACCATCTTATAACTTTCACATTTAAATCTCCTCCCTCCCAGTCCCGTCCTATCTTATCAAATTTATCTAGGAATCTTCACGATATTGGCCCTTCATCTCTATCCTCCCATGTTTCAAACCTCCTCTCTACTGTGGCACCATCCACGTCTGTCAACGAGGATGTTTCTTCTTACAACAATACTCTGCCTTAGACACTCTTGCACCTTTGATGACCCACCCTATAAGGCGTACAAACCCCAACCTTGGCTGACTTCTAATATCCGCTACCTACGTTCCTGTACCTGCTCCGCCGAACCCCTCTGGCGGAAATCTCGGGCCCTTGCTGATTTCTTACACTTTAAGTTCATGCTGACCTCCTTCCAATCTGCTCTTTTACGCGCCAAACTGGATTATTATATCCAACTGACCAACTCTCTTGGCTCTAACCCTCGACTTCTCTTCACCACATTGAACTCTCTCCTCAAGGTGCCCCCTCCCCCAACTCCCCCTTCATTATCTCCTCAGACCCTTGATGAATTCTTTCACGACAAGGTTCAAAAGATAAACCTTGAATTCTCTACCTCGCCACCTCTCCCTCCACTAGTCCGTTCCCCTCTCTCTCCTTCCCCTCATTCCTTTTCCTCCTTTCCTGAAGTTACTATAGAGGAAACTACACTTCTCCTTTCTTCCTCAAAATGTACCACCTGTTCCTCTGATCCCATTCCCACCCACCTTCTTAATGCCATCTCACCTGCTCTTATTCCTTTTATGTGTCACATTCTCAACCTCTCACTTTCCACTGCAACTGTCCCTACTGCCTTTAAACATGTTGTGGTCACAGGGTAACTAAGCAGACTATCTTCTACTGTTGATGATTTCCTAATCATCAAGAGAGAAATGAATTGATTTGCTTCATTTTCTGTACAAAGGAAGAAGATTGTGTTCCTATGTATATTCCAAAAACACTATAACTCAACAGTGCCTTCATATACTATCTAGATCTATTACACTCAGAGTTTTGCCATTATCTTGCCCATAATTATAAGACTGCTGTTTAACCTGCAGTAGTTATTCATTAGTTGGCCAATATTAACCCTTTTTAAATGCTACAATGAAATATTTCTTCCCTAATAATACTAGTTTTTAGCTATATTTATACAAAGTTTGACTAATGATCAGCTTTGTAATAATGATATATTAGTTGATTGCAATCATATGTACTCAAATTTGTTGATTCCATTGTATGACACATGGAGAGGCATAATTGAACGAAAACGTCTATCTCCATGGGCGTTTATCTCCGAGAACGGGTCCGTGAAGGGGCGGACCGAACCGTATTTTCGAAAAAAATAGACGTCCATGTTTTATTCGACAATTTGTGAGCTGGGCGTTTTTGTTTTTCAGTGATAATGGAAAATGAAAGCGCCCAGCTCAAAAATGAATAAATGCAAGGCATTTGTTCATGGGAGGGGCCAGGAGTCGTAGTGCACTGGTCCCCCTCACATGCCAGGACACCAACCGGGCACCCTAGGAGGCACTTTTACAAAAACAAAAAAAAAGGTATAAGAGCTCCCAGGTGCATAGCACCCTTCCCTTGTGTGTTGAGCCCCCCCAAACCCCCTCAAAACCCACTGCCCACAGGTCTACACCATTACTATAGCCCTAAGGGGTGAAGGGGGGCACCTACATGTGGGTACAGTGGGTTTGGGGGGGTTGGACGACTAAGCATTAAGCAGCACAATTGTAACAGGTAGGGGGGGATGGGCCTGGGTCCACCTGCCTGAAGTCCACTGCACCCCCTAACAACTGCTCCAGGGACCTGCATACTGTTGCCAGGGAGGTGGGTATGACATTTGAGGGTGAAAATAAAAAGTTGTGAAACATCATTTTTTGTGGTGGGAGGGGGTTAGTGACCACTGGGGGAGTCAGGGGAGGTCATCCCCGATTCCCTCTGGTGGTATTCTGGTCATTTAGGGCCCTTTTTGGGGCCTTATTCATGAAAAAACAGGGTCCAGGAAAAGTGCCCTAAATTCTAGCTACAAACGCATACTTTTTTTCCATTATCGGCGAAAGGCGCCCATCTCTGTTCGGGTGATAACCACGCCCCAGTCCCGCCTTCACCACGCCTCCAACACGCCCCCGTCAACTTTGTACGCTTCCGCGATGGAGTGCAGTTGAAAACGTCCAAGTTCGGCTTTCGATTATACCGCGTTATTCGTTTTTGGGAGATAAACGCCTATCTCCCGATTTAGGTCGCAATATAAGCGTTTTTGTCTTTCGATTATAAGCTGGATGGACTTAATTGAATTCACATGTTTCCAAGTCTCGCTCCGCCCCAGAGGGGTAGGTGTAGGATAGTTAGGCCCCTTGGGTTGGTTATGATAAAAGGGGAAACCCAATGCTGCATTTCATCTGGCATATAATTATGTATCCGCAGGCTGACTCTCGCTATGGCTTTGTCCCTCACTATGTCAGAGCATCCCTGTCACCTCAATCCTATACATCCCCCCACAGGACTCTAAGAGCCCTCTGGAAAGGATGGCCACACACACTAGTAGTTATGTGTGCCGCCCCCCCCCTGGGGAGGAGTGGCAAGAGGGAAATATAGAATTATGCTAGCCCTTGCTCTCAGTGAAATACAGGCCAATGGCTCAGGTTAAGAGCTAGGCCTCTTAAAATCAAAAATCATCTCTGATACAAAATACATTTCACTGCAGCACAAAGCTGAAGTGAGTTCCCAGAGAGCTGGCAAGGGAGGAGGCATTTGCTCTTGTCAACAATCCTGGGACTGGCACCTGCAAGAAGTCATGAGCAAGATGTTTTGGCTAATGCAAGTGAGTAATGGGTCAGGTGCAGGTAGAGGGAGGGGGAGCTGAGGAGGGCAAAATGACCTGTGACGTTATTTCTTCGCAGATACTGTCCTAAACATAATTTGTTTATACTTAGAGCTTGAGAACACGTGAAGTCATTCTGATCAAACTGATAAGGGCCAAAAGCTCTGGTGAGAAAGCTAGGGTCCATTGGAATGAATGGGGTCAAAATGGTATAAAAGGGCTGCCCGGAGGGTATTAGATCAGAAGAAGCGAGAAGACTTCAGAAGGCTGGAGACACGACGTGTCGTGAAGTGCTGTTCTACCATATGAATACCTGGTTGCCTGTACTGCCTTTGGGTGAGATGCTGATCCTAATAAACTATCTTACTATATCTACTGAATACTGGGGTTCTTTCTAATTGGAGTGTTTGCTACTGCCCAGACTGTTTAAAACTGTCATGAGCAGATACAGGGTTGGGGTAATTGAGTATTTAGAGGGGATATGCAATTCTTTCCAGGATAGTAGAAAGCCCATGGCTTCTGCTGCCCAACAGAGGTGGCAGACCTAATTATTATTCAATACACGCAGGCCTCTAGGACTTGTTGCTGCTGAATAACCTTGGCACACCAGTTGGCACCTGAAGACTGATCTCTTTGAAAAAGTCCTTTATTTGAATAAGCACATTTACTCACAGTTAACTGCAGATCAGAGGTTGTGCCCCACCACTGGCAACGAGTCTCCCTGGTACTGAGATTAGCAGTAGGTCAGAGCTGGCACAATAGTGTACAATGCCCTCTTTCAGCAACATTCAAGGTAATATTTAAGTTCTCTAATGTGGGTAACATATGAAAGGGATCTAAAACTGGCTTACAAAAATGGCCACTACCTCATGGACTACCGGAAACAAAACTGGACACACTCTGACCCAGTTAGCAGGGGGAAAAGCACCATGGGAGTACAGCCCACTACCCTACACCCACCACAATGCATTGCTGATGTGACTCTACAGTGCACCTAACAGAAAAGGTGTCACACTCACCCGAGAGCCACATCACAACCAGGAAAAGGCTGTCAGAGGATAGAACACATTCTGCTGTCATGGAGGTGGGTATGGCATTTGAGGCTGGCATAGAGGCTGGCAAAATATGTTTATAATTGTGTTTTTTAGTGTGGGAGGGGGTTGGTGACCACTAGGGGAGTACAGGGAGGTCATCCCCCATTCCCTCCGGTGGTCATCTGGTCAGTTGGGGCTAGAGAGTTGCACGGGGACAGAAATCTTACCCATCCCCGCCCGTCCCCGCTGGAATCTTACCCGTCCCCACCCATCCCCGCTGGAATCTTACCCATCCCCACCCATCACCGCAAAAATTTAAACCATCCCAACCCGTCCCCACCCGTCCCCGCAAGAATTTAACCCATCCCCACCCATCCCCGTAAGAATTTAGCCCATCCCCACCCATCCCCATAAGAATTTAATAGTACATAAAAGAAAGTTCCAGTCAGCTCCCTCAGTCTCTCTCTGAATTTGAGCCACAGCACTGTAGGCAAGGAAGGAACGGAAGTTGGAACTTGGAACACTCTGGTGCGCACATGTAAGATTTGTCTCTGATTCACTGGCAGTGTGTGCTGAGAGGTTGCCACATGCACGCGCCAGTAGGTCAGGTGACATCTGATTCTCGTGCCTGTGACAGAGCTGAGGTCTGTGCACCAGCCTGGGAGCAAAGAGGATTAATAGTAACATAGTAAGTGACAGCAAATAGACCTGAACGGTCCATCCACTCTGCCCAATAGTCACACTCATGATCAATTCATCATTAAATCAACGAGTGTGATATTATATACTTGATTATGGTCTTTCTTTCGTGTTTCTGGAACAAAGACCACAGAAGTCTATCTGGCCCCAACCTTATGTTCCAACTGCTGGAGTTGCCATCGAAGCCCACTCCAGCCTATTCATGTTCTCATTTGTGGGACACAGACCATAAAAGTCTGTCCAGCACTGTCCTCATGTTCCAGCCACTGAAGTTGCTGCCTAAGCCCTTTCCAGCCCATCCTACACCAGATTGCCATGTATGAGACACAGACCATACAAGTCTGCCAGGTATCAGCTCTAGTTCATCACAGCCAGAGTCGCCATCTAAGTGTCACTTGACATAGCCACACACATGCAGCCATTTAAGGTTAGCACGCCTTTTTGAATTCCGTCATCATTTGTGACTCTACCACCTCCTTAATGGAAGACTTTCCACATTTATGCTATTAAAGCAAGGAAGAAGAAGAGGAGGAGGAGGAGACAGCACTCAAATAAATTGGTATTCGGTAGATGAGAGGCTGGTGCAGGTGCAGCTTACACTTCCACGGGAAGCCCACAGAACTGGTTCCATCCCCGCGGGAACCCCGCAGGAACTGCCTCCGTCCCACGGGAACCCCGCAGAACTGCTTCCATCCCCGCGGGAACCCCGCAGGAACTGCCTCCGTCCCCGCGGGAATCCCGCGGGTTCCGCGGGATTCCCGCGGGGACGGAAGCCGTGCAGCTCTCTAGTTGGGGCACCTTTTTGAGGCTTGGTCGTAAAAATAAAAGGACCAAGTAAATGGCGAAATACTGCTTAACGCCGCTTTTTTTCCATTATCCGCGAAAGCCGGCCATCTGGTAGCCACACCCATGCCTGCCCATGTCCTGCCTTTGCTATGCCGCTGACATGCTCCCTTGAACTTTCGCCGGCGAGGTGACGGGAAAGCGGCAATGCTGTCAAAAAAGCCACTTTCGATTATACCGATTTGGCCGCTTTTGAGAGATCGCCGGCCATCTCCCGATTTATGTCGGAAGATGGCCGGCGATCACTTTCGAAAATAAGCCTGATAGTAAATGACAACAGATAAAGATCTGAACGGTCCATCCAGTCTAGTAACTAACATTAACAATGTAACTTGTATTCTGTTGAAAGCGGATTAAAATATACAAGAAGCTGGACATTTCCAGGAATTACAAGCAATAATCAGCAAGGTTTACATACACATTTCAATAAAAAGGCAAAACACAAATATTAAAAAAGCTAATCCATGCTAGTTATCAGATTTCAAAGCAAATTTCTAGAATAAGGTGTTTTTTTATATATTTCTGAAATTGAAAATAATGAAGTAGTAAGTAAAACGTCTGAACATCTTTACTAAGGCAAGCTGCTTGGAAGGAAAAAGGACTATCTAGTAATCTAAGTCTTTTCATAATTTTTTAGGAGGGAAAAGCAAATAGGATTGTTGATCTAGTAGCCATTTTTGAGAACAAATTGACCTAAAAAATACAATGGGACTAGGGTTACCATACGTCCGGATTTACCCGGACATGACCTCTTTTTGAGGACATGTCTGTGCGTCCGGACGGATTTGGCCAGCCTGTCCGTTTGTCCGGATTTCTGGACAAATGGGCTGGCTGGCAGGCGCGGGACTCCTCTCCCATACTCTACTATCCCTGGTGGTCTAGAGGTACCTCTTTGTCTTCTGGGCAGGAAAGAGCCCCCTCTTTCCTGCCCGGAGCGCTGCTGCTAGCTGCCCTGCATACTGTGAGTCCGGCTCTCGGCGTTTCAAAATGGCCCCCGAGAGTTGAAGCAGCCTCGCGAGACTTCAACTCTCGGTGGCCATTTTGAAACGCCGAGAGCCAGACTCACAGGATGCAGGGCAGCTGGCAGCAGCACTCCGGGCAGGAAAGAGGGGGCTCTTTCCTGCCCCGAAGAGGTACCACTAGACCACCAGGGATAGTAGAGTAAGGGGAGGGGAGGTGACGGAGGAGAAGTGGAGATGACGGGGGAGGGAAGGTGATGGGGGGAGGAGGGGTGACCGGGGGAGGGGAATATGCATCAGGGGCGGGGTGAGTGCGTGAAAGGGGAGGGGCAAGTGTCCTCTTTTTATGAGGACAAAAAAATGGTAACCCTAAATGGGACTAACCCATAAATTGCTTTATAAATAAGGCAATAGAATTTAAACTGAACTCTAGTACAGACCGGTAACCAATGACTCTTTATAAATAAAATACTGAGACACATTATCAAACTTTTTCAAGGAATATATCAAGCAGAGTGAAGTGTTCTAGATAGTCCGTAACCGCTTTTGTAGAGGTTTGAGGATCCCAGGTAAATGACATTACAATAATCTAACATACTCAGGATCAGGGATTGCACTATCAAGTGAAAAGTGGCCTTGATCAAAATATTTGCGTACCCATCCGAAGATTATGCATAATGAAGAAAACTCTCTGTGTTAGTGTACTTACATGAGATTCAAATGATAGTTTAGAATCTAGCAGAATACCTATCACTTTTAAATATGGAGAGACCTGATAAAGAGTCTGATTAATTCTGATACTTTTTTCTTCTTCTGTAGTTGAGTGACTGATCAATACAAATTTGGATTTTCTGCATTTAGCTTAAGTTTATAAATTTTCATCCAGAAATCTAAAGTATCAATAACATTATGAAGTAAGATTGAGTAAGAACTACTCAAATATATAAAAGAACTACACGAAGACAAAACTCAATACCAAAAATGAAAGATGAACATACACTTAATGCATGGAAACAACTGCAAAGAAATTACAAATACTCAATAAGACAAACTAAAAGAGCATACTACAAAACCAAAATAGGGCCAGACTACAAAGATGAACATAAACTCTACTAACTCATGAATAAATTAATAGACACCACACCGGTTACCACAACCAGCACAGACACCCCATCAGCAGACAACCTTGCCAAATACTTCAATGAGAAAATTATAAAACTACGATACACGTTACCAATTAATACCACTCATCATGAAAAATTCATGGACTGCCTGGACCCAACTCCCAGTGAATACCCAGCAGATCGAACCTGGAATAACTTCGATCTGCTAACCGAAGAAACCATCACTCAAACAATCAATAAATTCTCCAAAACCCACTCCAAACTGGATATTTGTCCCAGCAACCTAATAAGGTTCGCCCCCAAACGCTTCATATCAGACCTTACGTCACATATGTACTACATGTTACAACACGGACTTTTCCCCAAGGACAAAGGAAATATACTACTTACACCTATACCCAAAGACTTAAAGAAAAAAACTAAAAGACACAACCAAGTTTCTGTCAGCCAATCACAGCTCATTTAGCTGACATCTGTGTCAGCTAAACAGTGGTGATTGGCTGACAGAAACTTGGAGAGACTTAATGGAAAGGGAAGGACGTCTAATCAGTGGTGCACTGGCTAGAGCACTGAGCTTGTAATCAGAAGGTTGCTGGTTCGATTTCCCCTTTTACTATCCTGGTAATTTAGACGTCCCTGACTGCACTTGCTTGTTTTTTTTTTTTCTTCCGATTTTTCCTCTCTGCATGGGTCCCGCACAGCACTAACTAAACTAAAATTACTTCGGGGACCTGCATACTGCTGTCATGGAGCTGGGGATGACATTTGAGGCTGGCTTACAAGTTGGGAAAAAAGTGTTTAACATTCGTTATTTTTTGGTGGGAGGGGGTTAGTGACCACTGGGGGAGTCAGGGGAGGTCATCCCCGGTTCCCTCCGGTGGTAATCTGGTCATTTAGGGCACTTTTTTGGGACCTGTTCGTGAAAAAAACGGGTCCAACAAAAGTGACCTAAATTCTCTCTGAAAACGCCTTTCTTTTTTCCATTATCGGCCGAGCACGCACATCTCTGCTCAGCCGATAACCACGCCTCAGTCCCGCCTTCACCACGCCTCCGACATGCCCCCGTCAACTTTATGCGTTCCCGCGACGGAGTGCAGTTGGAAACGCCCAAAATCGGCTTTCGTTTATACTGATTTGGGCACCCACAAGAGAAAGACATCCATCTCCCGATTTAGGTCGGAATTTGGGCGTTTTTCTCTTTCGAAAATAAGCCTCAAAATGTCTCATTCTGTCCTCACAATATAACACAAACAAACCCAACACCATAAACACCCCAGATTATACCCTCCCGGTCTTAGACAGTCTTAACATTCTGGGAGTCACAATTGACCGAAATCTCACACTCGAAGGCCATGCAAAAAATACAGCAAAGAAAATGTTCCACTCAATGTGGAAACTTAAAAGGATCAAACCTTTCTTCCCAAGGGAAATATTCCGCAGCCTGGTACAATCAATGGTGCTAAGCCATCTAGATTACTGCAATGCCATTTATGCCGGATGCAAAGAACAAATCATTAAGAAGCTTCAAACTGCTCAAAACACAGCAGCCAGACTCACATTTGGGAAAGCAAAATACGAAAACGCCAAACCCCTAAGAGAAAAACTACACTGGCTCTGATGATCTCCTCAAGATGGCCGACAGATAGTACGCACCGAGAGCAGCTCCTCTGGATACCACTGGAGAACTCAATGGAGAACTCCACCCCAGAGACTCTAGCCAGCAGCAATCCGATCTGGAAGTCGAGAGGAACGGCGAACGGACCGGAACGGTCCGGAGGCGGCACCGCAGACGCCCCGAGTCGAGTCCGCAGACACCCCGAGTCGAGTCCGCAGAGCCCCGCAAAGCTTGGGAGGCGGACGCTCTAGCCACAGCACACATCTGGGCCCAAGACCCCCAGTGACCAGGAGAGCAGCGGAGGCTGGCGATCACGACCTCCGCCCGACTGGAGAGAGGCCCAGAAGGGACCCGGGGTACTGCACGGGGACTAGGGGGTCTCGGCCTGCCCATAGTGCCCACGCTAACCTAGCCACGTTGACCGAAAGGCAGATCCAGACCGAAGAGGACCATAGAGCCACTGTTTCTGTGAGCCCAGTCGGATCCTAGCCTTGGACAAACCCGCTCAACTACCTGACCTGCACCGAGCCCACCACCGAAAGCGAGACATCCCGAGATACCCAATGGGCCGGCGGAACGAGCAGCCCAAACCCGAGAATCAGGCACAAAGCCAACCTGCCCGCGGTGGATCTGCGACCCTGGGTGAGCTCGTTCCATGCCAGCCCTGGATGGAGGAAACTGAACTGCAAGTATCTCTGACCCAATAAGGACCCAGCTCTAAGGGGTCCTTCCCGACCTACACGCCAGAGCCGCCCAAACCCAGCCCTGCCTCGTGGTGGAGTCGTGTCCTTAGGGAACCTGATCCCCACCAGCCCGGACGGAAAGGACCGACAGCGGAGCGTGGACACCGAGTATCTCTGAACCCTCCTCAAAACATACCACGAGGCGCCAGTTCAGGGGACTGGAACCAGGACCCGATTGCAGCACCAGCCACGTGGGTCAGCTGCTGACCGACGACCACGTGAGGCAAGACCCTCACGTGGCTGACGGCTTGTCAAGCTCCCACCGATACCACCGTGCACCAACAAGTCTTCCTTCCCACCCAGATCGACGGCGCTGTGCTGCCGCAAAAGCTGCTGCCACAAACCGACCCGACCTCCGAGGACCACGAGACTGGATTGGGTAGTATCGAACTGTAATACCGAACTGCATAACAACCTCTAAATACCTTTGCTATATCTTCTTACATCTCACAGTAGTTTAATGCTTTTATACATCTCATAGCATTGAAGTTTTGAATTACTATATTACTGCAATATTAATGCATTAGTGAATTACTTGAAGATTTTAAACTTCTAAATGCTTTCTTAAATGCTTTGTGTGTATCTATG
This sequence comes from Microcaecilia unicolor, assembly GCF_901765095.1. Lineage (NCBI taxonomy): Eukaryota > Metazoa > Chordata > Amphibia > Gymnophiona > Siphonopidae > Microcaecilia > Microcaecilia unicolor. Next base: position 122,723,119 of record NC_044038.1, on the reverse strand, counting down.
AAGTTAGGACTATAAATGACTGCACGGCTGTAGCTCTAGCTTTATGTCTGTCGAACTTTAATAACTTATTCACTTACTGTAAACAGGCCTGGTGCATGCTAACCCTATGCCTTCTATACAGCTCCCTGCAGTCTAGATGCTATCTTTTCACTCAGTATGCACATGATATATTACACCGAACTGTAGTAAATCTCACTGCTATGCATGTTCAGATATATTACACCGAACTGTAGTAAGTCTCACTGTTGTGCATGTTCAGACTATGCTTTCTATGTAGCTTATAGCAAATTACTAATAAGTACATAAGTAATGCCATACTGGGAAAAGACCAGGAGGCATATTTTCAAAGCACTTAGCCTTCCAAAGTTCCATAGGTTTCTATGGAACTTTGGAAGGCTAAGTGCTTTGAAAATATGCCTCTTGCAAGGGTCCATCGAGCCCAGCATCTTGTCCATGACAGCGGCCAATCCAGGCCAAGGGCACCTGGCAAGCTTCCCAAATGTACAAACATTCTATACATGTTATTCCTGGGATTTTGGATTTTTCCAAGTCCGTTTAGTAGCAGTTTATGGACTTGTCCTTTAGGAAACCGTCCAACCCCTTTTTAAACTCTGCTAAGCTAACCGCCTTCACCACATTTTCCGGCAGTGAATTCCAGAGTTTAATTACACGTTGAGTGAAGAAACCTTTCCTCCTATTTGTTTTAAATTTACTACACTGTAGTTTAATCGCATGCCCCCTAGTCCTAGTATTTTTGGAAAGCGTGAACAGACGCTTCACATCCACCTGTTCCACTCCACTCATTATTTTATATACCTCTAATATGTAATGGGACCTACTATCCTGCTAACAGCACTTGATGAGACTGCCTTGTTAGCATAATATAGTAGCAATATAATATAGATAGTTAGTTATCTTATAGCAATAATACAGTAGTACTATAATATAGATAGTTAGTTATCCTATAGTTAATATACCATCTTTCAATTGTTTGTATGTATGCTGACATACTAATATGTTTATCCCACCACACACATCACACCATACACATCCGACCTAAATATTTCACCAGCATGATCATCCTGATACTATCAATCACCATCCACTCAATCAATCTAACACACACAACTCTCACAACCTCTTCAACCGAACTCACCATGACATCATTCCTCCAATACAACCCAAACACCCACTCCACACCACACCACACCACACAACACACACTCCCTTACAAGCCAACAACAACCTAAGAAACCCCTCACAGTCCAGGATATCATCCTTGAAATCAGAAATAAACCCCCACAACACCAAAACACTAAAAACAAGACAACTTACCAAAATCCGCCCATCTCCACACACCACTGATCCACTTCTAACTGTCCAAATAGGATACATTAATGCAAGATCAGTAGTAAATAAAAGCGAAATCATCACAGACTGGATCTCCTCAGAGAACCTAGATCTACTTTTCATCACAGAAACCTGGATCCGCCAATCAGAAGATCCTATCATAAACGAACTATGCCCTCCAGGCTACAAAATATCACACTGGCCTAGAAAAGACAATAGAGGAGGAGGAATTGCACTTATCTACAGATCACACTTCTCCACAGAACCCACCTCAGAGTCCATCTCAACTCAACTCGAAATAGCCTCTATAAAACTATATAGCCCCATGCTATACGAACATTTAACCTGCATACTGTTCTACAGACCTCCTAATATCTGGAACCATAACCAAACCACATTCATGGATTTTATATCAAACGCATGCATCAACAACTCCAATATACTACTACTAGGGGACCTAAACCTCCATTTAGAAGACTCCAACTCTGCCCACACCCGGGATTGTATAGACTTCCTCCAACTATGTGATTTCAACCTTCCCTCAATAGTACCAACCCACAATAAAGGCCACTCACTTGATATCATCACACACAAACATTCTACAGATCAAAACTTCCTCCTATCAGACATCCACTGGGTTGCCTCTCCCTGGTCCGACCACCACAAAGCAACCCTATCTGTACAATGGCGGAAAAAGGACCAACCCAAACCACCAGAGCCCACAATAATCAAAACCAGAGGATGAATTGAAAAACATACCTTCTAGCAACTTATCTATGACAACAATTGGACGGTAGACCCAAACACAAATCACTTCCTTGCAGACTGGGAACGCAGATGCAAACTTATTCTAGATGAAATCGCCCCGCTACACTCCAAAACCCTACGCACAAAGAAAAAACCCTCTCCATGGTTCAATGAGGAATTAAAAAAACTAAAAAAAAGAAACCAGAAAACTAGAAAAAACTTGGAGCAAGTCAAAAGATGATCTAACCCTGAATACGTGGAAACAAACATAAAAGAAATATAAGAATGAAATTAAACGAGTCAAAAGAACATACTATACAAAACAAATCACAGCCACCGGAACAGACATAAAAAAAACAATACAAAATCATAAAGAATCTTCTCAACACGAACCCAGTAACAACTTCACCCTCAAATTGTCCATCTGCAGACCAGCTGGAAATCTCCTCAGCACTATCCAAACTCTCCAAGTCTCACTGCCACCTGGACTCATGCCCCAATTATCTTATGAATAATGCCCCAGAACGATTCATTACAGAACTCACCACCCACTTAAACTTCCTACTTCAACAAGGCTCCTTCCCCTCCGAACACGGCAATATTCTACAGGATTGTGAAGAATTATAGAAGGACCTTGCGAGACTGGGAGACTGGGTAGCTAGATGGCAGATGACGTTTAATGTGAGCAAGTGCAAGGTGATGCATGTGGGAAAAAAGAACCCGAATTATAGCTATGTCATGAAGGTTCCACATTAGGAGTTACGGACCAAGAAAGGGATCTGGGTGTCGTCATCGATAATACACTGAAACCTTCTGCTCAGTGTGCTGCTGCGGCTCGGAAAGCGAATAGAATGTTGGGTATTATTAGGAAAGGTATGGAAAACAGGTGCGAGGATGTTATAATGCCGTTGTATCGCTCCATGGTGCGACCGCACCTTGAGTATTGTGTTCAATTCTGGTCGCCACATCTCAAGAAAGATATAGTGGAATTGGAAAAGGTGCAGCGAAGGGCGACTAAAATGATAGCGGGGATGGGACGACTTCCCTATGAAGAAAGACTAAGGAGGCTAGGGCTTTTCAGCTTGGAGAAGAGATGGCTGAGGGGAGACATGATAGAGGTGTATAAAACAATGAGTGGAGTGGAACAGGTGGATGTGAAGCGTCTGTTCACACTTTCCAAAAATACTAGGACTAGGGAGCATGCGATGAAACTACAGTGTAGTAAATTTAAAACAAATCGGAGAAAATTCTTCTTCACCCAACGCGTAATTAAACTCTGGAATTCGTTGCCGGAGAACGTGGTGAAGGCGGTTAGCTTGGCAGAGTTTAAAAAGGGGTTAGACGGTTTCCTAAAGGACAAATCCATAAACCGCTTCTAAATGGACTTGGGAAAAATCCACAATTCCAGGAATAACATGTATAGAATGTTTGTACGTTTGGGAAGCTTGCCAGGTGCCCTTGGCCTGGATTGGCCGCTGTCGTGGACAGGATGCTGGGCTCGATGGACCCTTGGTCTTTTCCCAGTGTGGCATTACTTATGTACTTACACCAATACCGAAAAACCCCAAGAAACCAGTGAATGACATCACTAATTACCGACCTGTGGCCTCAATCCCTCTTCTAATTAAACTGATGGAAAATAGAGTGACCTCCCAACTTAACAAATTCATTCAAAAGTTCTCCATATTACACGAATCACAATCGGGTTTTCGACCTGCACACAGCACAGAAACAGTACTGCTCACCCTGATATCCAGGTTGAAACAGGAAATTTCATTTGGCAACAAAATACTTCTTCTGCAGTTTGACTTATCCAGCGCATTTCACATGGTAGACCATACTATTCTCACAAAACTACTGGACAAACTAGGGATCGGTGGAAACATCATTGAGTGGATAAAAAACTTTATCACCACCAGATCATATCAGGTCAAATCAACCTCATCAATATCGCATGCATGGTCATCAAAATGCGGAGTCCCCCAAGGCTCACCTCTATCCCCAATCCCCTTCAACCTTATGATGACTCCTTTGGCCAAATCCCTATCCAAATCCAGACTTAACCCCTTCATCTACGCTGATGACGTCACAATATTCATCCCTTTCCAATTCAACCTTACAGAAATCTCGGAGAAAATAATCACGGCCATGAACATCCTAGCAACCTGGGCCAACGCCTTCAACATGAAAATGAACAAAGAAAAAACTCAATGCCTAATCCTTTCATCACAACACGCTACTCTGCTATGTAGAAAAGGATGCCGCCACTTTTGTAGAGAAGGCCAGACAAATTTCATATTTAATATAAAATGTTTATTCTTGGTTCAGAATTGACTGCATAGCTCAATGGGCTATTGCAGGAAGCATTTCTTGATAAGCAATATACAAGCCAGAATGAATGATTAAACAAAGCAATGTAAAGCAAAGAAATCAGAATGCTATATACAGAGAGAGAAATCAGAGTGCTTAAAGCAAATCAAAAATGCTCTATACAGACAAAGAAAAATTCAAAATGCTTACTAATTTCTTTGTTCCACTCTCCTTATAATCTTCTCCTGATATCACGTGCATGCTGTATGCAGGCAGGCTGTAACATACCATAAATCCTTAATGTATGGCAGAACATATGCTGCATCTGGTTCCCATTATTCCACAGACTTTCTGGAGCCGTGCCTTTGGCTGATGTGGGCCTCATGTCTCAGGAGATTTAGTGTTGAAACAGCTTGCTCTGCTGTTCTCTGAAGCTTTCACTTCTATTTTTTTATGCTTTTATTCAACATCCTCCCTTTTGAGGACTGATTGTTTCAGGCCTCAAACATCTGTTTCAGCTCCAGTCTGTTTCCTCACCTCCCTTCTAAATCTCCTCCCCCTTGTTATTTATGATATGCTGTGCCTGCAAGCTCTGCCTTCTCATCATCTTTATACATCTTTCAATATTTCTGCTGACATATTAAAGTTCTATTCATTCTTGATTTCAGTTACCATTATCATTTTAAAAGCATCCTGGCACATCTTTGCAAACATGCTAATACATGTTGCATTAAACAGATTCAATTGTACTAGGGTACAACATTTATATCTCTTGAGGTATATAATTTATAGGACAGTGAGCTTCATCACAGGGGAATACACTGTCATTCATTCTTACTTTTCATTAGCTGACGTGGCATTAAAAATTACACAAATTAAAAGCATAACATTCATTGAATCAGTTGTTACAACATTCTGCGTGTAAGTGCACTTTATCGGGGGAATGTGTTCAGTTGTCATACTATTAATCAGACACCAACATGATGTCTGTGGGTACTTGTCCATAAGCAAGGCTTGCTTATAAATAGTCTCATTTGTCCAATGAAGGTTTTCATCATCTCTTACACAGGTATTATTGGGATCACAGTCATGGTGCCCACTCAATTTTATCATTGTAGTCCCATACATCATAGCTGGCAAGGACAAGGATGTGGGCACATATGATACAATCAGTCAAATTCAACATCTTGGCCGCTGCAACAAGTCTATTATCATATGTGTTCATTGTCCATTAACAAACAACAACAGTCCAATACCATCATGTTTATTCTTTGTCCACTTCAATATTATTAGTTCGTCGAATATCTGATAAATGTATCCAAGAAGTATGACCTTCCAGACGGGCAGCGGTCTGAGTAAGGGCTGTGATAGCAAAAGGTCCTACATACACAGGATCCTTCCATGTTTTATGTGTAAAGTTCTTTCTCAGTACTAGATCACCTACTTTAAAAGCACAAACATCATTAGTAGTCCCTGCCTGTGATGCTACATTTGTTCGGATCATATCACTTGACAGGTTCAACATCGGTTGTAGCTTTTGCCAGTACTGAGCTGTGCTATCAGTACTTGCTGTCTGCATCGGGAAGAAATGACGTCCTGTCTGAATTTGGAATGGGGACAATTTTGTACGCCCATTAGGTTGGGCCCTTATTGTCATTAATGCTAATGGCAATACATCAAGCCATGTATATAATTTTCCCACCATTTCTTTATTGAGAGATTTTAATAAGACTCTCAATTTTGTTTTTAAAATGCCATTGTAGCGCTCCACCAAACCATTGGAGGTGGGGCGATACACTGATACTTTCCTGTGTGTTAAACCCATAATCGTTTCCATTTCTTTCAAAACACTGTTATTAAAATGTGTCCCGTTATCAGAAATTATTCTAGACGGACACCCATGGCTTGGCATAATATGAGTTATCAGGCATTGTACCACCTCATGTGCTGTCTCCCTTTTACATGGAAATGCTTCTATCCACCTTGAGAAAGCATCCACCCAAACTAACAAATATCTTTTTCCCTGCACTGGAACAATCATATCGGTAAAATCAATATACCATTCTTTTGCTGGGCCTTCTGGTATTGGAAGTGTCCCAGGCGATATTTTAGGACCTCGTTTAGGTATGTTAATATTGCATACCATGCAATTTTGCACAACCTGTTGAATCAGGTTATCAATTTTTAAAGTCCAAAATCTTTGCTCAAATTGTTGCCTCATTGTTTCCTTATTCCAATGCATGGTTGCATGCCACTCAGCCAATACCTTAATCGCCTGGCTCATTGGCATACAAGGTAATCCTTCTTCTGCATTAAACCATTCACTTCCCAATTTCATACATCCTCTCTTCAACCATTTTTCACTTTCCTGTCCCTCTGGCTGCCACATTTCAATCTTATCTACATTCGTAAGTGGCCCTTCCTGTGTCTGTCTAGTATTATACAAAATCTTTTCACTTTGCTTAACCACCTCCGTTGCTGCTGCATCAGCCATTGCATTACCTAGTGCCTCAAAGGTTGGCCTTTCAGTGTGGGCCGGGGTCCACACAACTGCAGTTTTTCTACCTTCACGTTCCCTTCTTGCCAAAATTTCAAACAGCAATTTCCAATATGTGTAATGTTGTAAATTTTTACCTGCACTGGTTATCATCCCCCTACGCTGCCATTTTAATATATGATACTGTAGTGAACTTGCAACGTAACCACTATCAGTATATATAGTGACATTTTGAGTCATATCAGTGTGTTGTAAGGCCGTAATAACGGCTAAAAGTTCAGCATGCTGTGCAGTCTGGTCAGGAGGGGTTTTATATTGTACTTGCATTATCTTTCTTAGATTCTCATCTACCTGCACGCAGGCAAAGCCTGCAACAGTCCTTTCACAAGCTCCATCTGTAAACCATATTAACCCATCAGATAAGGGTTCAAAAGTAAGACAGTGAAATGTAGGGATTTCTATAGTATCGATCTCACCCTTTTGATCGACAGGAAAAAGCAGATCTATCTTATTTCTCTGTTCTTTAGTTAATGGTATTATTCTTATATCTTGTCCTAAAAGAACTGCTTGATATTTTCCAAATCTAGTGGCTGTCAATGCTGTTTGGCTAGGGCTCAACAGCGTTTTAATCGTGTGGTTGGTATGTATTACAATAGGAACAAAAGGCATTTGTGCTCTCCATTTGCCTACTGCAGCCACTATAGCTGTCAGTAACTTTGGTATTTCTTTCATTCCTTTTTCCACATGATTAAAAGAGCCTGACAAAAAAGCTACTGGTGTATTTACTTCATTATTTTGATTAATCATAGCTGCCCAACTATTTCCCATGTCTTTTACCCACAAATGCACAGGTGATTGGATATCTATTACTGCTAACGGTCCTGGGGATAACAAATCCCTCACAATCTTAGCCAATATTATCTTATCCTGCTCTTCCAATACAATTAATGTATTCTTTGGTGTGGCTGCGGGCAGTTTCAAATGTTTATAAAGTCTCATTACTTTTTGTGTATAATTTGGTATCCATTGTCTGCAGTAATTTAACATTCCCAAAACAGCACGTAACTGGGTAACTGTTTGCGGTACCGGAGTTTCATTTAAAATAGATATAACTTCCGGTATAATGACCTTATGTTCTGCTGAAACATTTTGTCCTAAAAAGGTGACAGTAGACTGAGCTATAACACATTTCTCCTTGTTACATTTATATCCTAACTCTCCTAATAACAAAAATAATTTTCTAGTCCATTCTAGGCATTCTGCTTCAGTCTCAGCAGACAGTAGAATATCATCTACATAGACAAACAATGACACCGTGTCAGGCAAGTGACTCCTGAAATCCTTTAAATCCATCATTAGTTGTTTTGAGAATACCGATGGACTATCAGTAAAGCCTTGAGGCATCCTAGTCCACCTGTATGCCTCATTCTGTACTATAAATGACGTCAAATCCCTAGATCTGGATGAAGAGGTATTGAAAAGAATGCATTAGACAAGTCAATAACAGTGTTATATGCATATATATTCTGGGTATGCAAAAGAGTAGCAGGATTTGCACAAATCGGAAATTGATTTCTTGTAATCTCATTTAGCTCTCTTAAATCATGTACTATCCTTACATTGTTTTCCCCTTTCGGAACCGGAAACAATGGGGTATTGTACAGGGATACTGAAGGTTCAATAATACCACATTTCAATAATTTACCAATGTGTTCCAGGGTTTTGGATACTAATTTAGGTCGTATGGGGTAAGGGTCTTGCTTCGGCCCCTTTGCCCCTTCTATTAATTCTATCTTATGGGGTTTTGCATTTACGGCTAGTCCATATGGTGAATCACTTGTACTCCAAATATGTTGCGGTAATTCTTCCATAACCCTTACTTTATTTTCATTATTCAACTGTTGAACCATGGTGAGCAAGCTTGGTATTTCTTTATCTCCAAAATCTAAACACAATCCTAATTGAGACAACAAGTCTCTACCACACAAATTTACTGGGCAATCAGGTGCCACTAAGAAGGGTACCACAGCCTCCCTTGAACCGTGCGGTTGGCATTCCAAGCGCACCAGAGTCGGTTCCGTTAGCCTTTTTCTTTGTTCTACCCCCGTAAATCCCACTGTTGTTCTATACTGATTTGAAAGCTTAACTCCCTGCGGTTTTGCACATAACACAGAGGTACTTGCCCCTGTATCTATCAAAAATCTCACAGGAGTTCCATATTTTCCAATTGTCAATGTAATAAAGGGCTCCCTTGTGTCTAACCTGAAAATCATTCCCTCCTCCTGACACTGGTCTGCTTCCAGTCAATAGCATTGGTCTGGAATATTCTGCCAAGTTGGAAAGGCATTCACAGTACCCTGTCTCTGTACTGCAGCCCCTGGTCCCTGTGACTGCGTCGCCGGCTGCTGTATTGCAGTCTGCGGGGCACTCGCAGGTATCCCTACTACTTGTGGCATTAATCCTTGCTGCGTCTGCATTTGTACTTGGGGCATTCCTGCATTCTGATAACATTCTGAGGCATAGTGACCAAATTGATTACAGCCCCAACATTGTACATGCGTCCTTCTATTAGGTGATGGTCCTGATCCTTGCATCCCTCGGCCTCTACCCCTGCCTCTAACCATGCCTCGTCCCCTTGGTTGGTACGGCCGGCTATATCCCGGTTGTACATAGTAAATGACCTGTGGAGGTGAGGCAGAGGGCATTACCATTGTTTCCTGTTTTTTGTTTCTATCCTGTTCCTTGCTTTCCAAATCTTTTAACTGCATAGTCATTAACTTAGAAGTTAATTTAGCCTGTTCTTTCTGTGGGGTCTCTATCAGTTTACAATGCACATTACTAAAATGCATCAATGTCTCTCTTATTTCTGGCCACGGCTTTGAGGACAGGGCAATAACAGCGTCTAAATTTTTACGCATATTATCAGGCAGTGTGGACATGAATAGGTGTAAAAATACTGCTACATTATGATCCACATCTGCATCTTGCCCTGTTTGAGCCTTATACAAATTTATACATTTTGTCAAATGTGCCGAAAAATCAGTTTTAGGGTCCCATTTATTTGCTGTTATGGCTGAAAAATCAATCGGTGTTGGATACATCACATGCAGAGCTGCAGAAAGAGCAGCCTTACTATTCCCTGCGTATACATCCCCATCCACAGTATGTGATGGCAGGCGCTGATATCCACACTGCACTGCCAGTTGAGAAATACTGATACCCGATGCTGCACATAAAGCTTTAAAATCTCCAATAGTCAATTGAGTCCCTGCAGTTGCCTGTTCTATCCCATCTAACCACATACGAGCTCCTTTCACTATACTGGGAATTTTTGCAACTAAAGTTGTAACATCTACGGGGGTGTATGGTTTGTAATGACGTATTCGATTGCCAGCTGCGTCTAAGCGCGTCATAACTGGCATGTGTAAAGCACTACTATCTAAAGCGCTGCAAATCTCCTGTTTACCTTCCTCTTCCAAATCACGTTTTATTTGGTGGAACCAATTATCCCAGAATTCCAATCCCTCTTTTACAAATGTTCCAGTCCCTATACCCGGGCAATTTTTGTTGACAACCTCTAATAATTCCTGAATGTCCTCATGTGTACTAGGACCATTTTCATCGCACGGCAAGGGGAGCCGTTTTACATCTAACAAGTGTCTAGTAGCCCCCCACCATTCCTCACCATATCTAGTATTATTCAGTCTCATAAGCTCTGCAGCCACATGCGTGCCTCGAAAAATTGGCCTGGGGGGCCCTGGGGTTAAAGATGTTGGCATAGTTTTTGTTCGCTTATGAGTTGGGGTTGACATGGTCATGGGAGGCTCGGAATACATCCGCAGTCGTCCCTCAATTTCAAATTGAGTTGCCAGGTCATATTGTTCTGATGTAATTAGAGTTTTCAAATCAGGGTAAGTGCCTGATTCTGCACTAGATTTTCCTTTTTCTTTCTGTCTCACCCGTTTTTTCTCCTTTTTCTGTTCCCTAGTCCCCACATCACTGTCCTCATTATCCCCTCCCTTTTCACTTTCTGAATCACTGGGGGGGTCATCAAGAGCCGAATACCCAGCGCATGGCACAGAGCGCTTTGACTTTAATTCCTTCATTTTATCAGTCGCCCTTATGGGGCACAACGTGTCCCTGCTAGATTCATATGACGGGGGATTATTTCTTTCTGCCTCTTTTTGTATCCTATCTACATCAGCATGAAAAAGATCTGCTGCTAAAGAAAATAAATTCCAAATTGTAAGATGCTTCTCTAAGCTTTTCTTCTTCTTTTTATTTTGTTGTAAGTATTCCAGGAGAGATAATAATTTTGGACGATCAAATGATCCATACTGAGACCAGTTTGCATCATATTTGATCCATTTCTCATGTATTTTTTCAATCTGTTTTTTTTCTAACGGGAATAATTCTATGACATGCTGCAAAGGGGTGCATTTTTTTGAACTATCTAAATCTAAATACAAAGTAAATACAGGAGTTTCTTTCTTCTCTGCCCCTTTCCCTTCCATTTTATTCTGACTATTAAAATTTCTCCTATAAAGCCACAATCTACAAAAATATACTACTGCACTTAAACAAAGAAAATATACAAAAAAGAAAACTACAAAGCTAAACAAATATACCACTAATAAGTCCACAATGTAAGCTTACTCACGCGTCTTCTTATTTCTCTTTAGCAAGCTCAGGAGTCGTCGCCTGTATGTCCACTTCAGTAGTTTGATCAATCCCACTTCAGTGGTACACAGAAATCAGGCGTAAACAACGCTTGCTCTCTCTCAGAATCCTATAAAAAACTTCGTTAACAACAAACACTTAATTTGTCCTTCGTCTCGCCTTCTCTTTTCCGTGTGCGGCATAAATCTGCTCCTGGCTGGCTCGCCACTTTTGTAGAAAAGGATGCCGCCACTTTTGTAGAGAAGGCCAGACAAATTTCATATTTAATATAAAATGTTTATTCTTGGTTCAGAATTGACTGCATAGCTCAATGGGCTATTGCAGGAAGCATTTCTTGATAAGCAATATACAAGCCAGAATGAATGATTAAACAAAGCAATGTAAAGCAAAGAAATCAGAATGCTATATACAGAGAGAGAAATCAGAGTGCTTAAAGCAAATCAAAAATGCTCTATACAGACAAAGAAAAATTCAAAATGCTTACTAATTTCTTTGTTCCACTCTCCTTATAATCTTCTCCTGATATCACGTGCATGCTGTATGCAGGCAGGCTGTAACATACCATAAATCCTTAATGTATGGCAGAACATATGCTGCATCTGGTTCCCATTATTCCACAGACTTTCTGGAGCCGTGCCTTTGGCTGATGTGGGCCTCATGTCTCAGGAGATTTAGTGTTGAAACAGCTTGCTCTGCTGTTCTCTGAAGCTTTCACTTCTATTTTTTTATGCTTTTATTCAACAGCTATCAACCACCTTGACCACCCCAGACGTTACAATCCCAATCTCTGACAATCTAAAAATCCTAGGAGTAACATTAGATAAACACCTAACTTTAGATACTCATGCAAAAGCCACAACAAAGAAGATGTTCAACATGATGTGGGTACTGAAAAGAGTAAAACCATTCCTCCCACAGAAAACTTTCCGCAACCTAGTACAATCCACAGTACTCACCCATGCTGACTACTGCAACAGCATCTTCATCGGTTGCAAAGCCCAAATCATGAAAAAACTCCAAACCGCCCAAAACACAGCAGCCATACTCATTTTTGGCAAATCACGATTTGAAAGTGCAACACCACTTCGCGAAAAACTTCACTGGCTCCCTATCAAAGAACGCATAAACTTCAAAGCCCACACTATGATCCACAAGATCCTCCATGGTGAATCTCCAAGCTACATGACCAACTTGATCAATCTTCCAGCCCGCAACGGGTCCAAATCTTCTCAAACATATCTCAATCTTCATCTTCCCAACTGCAAAGGCCTCAAATACAAAACCTACTATGTGTCCAACTTCTCCGTTATAGGCAGCCAACTCTGGAACGTAATACCCCGTCACATCAGAACAACCAATGAACACCTACCCTTCCGAAAGCTGCTGAAAACTTACCTCTTCAAACAAGCTTACCCAAACAACCCAACTTAATTCTCGAACTTAATTCCTTACCATCAACACTACCTACACTCCAATCCTCTCTCTCACATCTCTTCATATTGTTCTACTCTTTATAACTGAACATCTCTTGATACTTTGTACCATACTTTGTGTCATCTATGTGAAACTTTGTACCATACTTGTGTAACCTCTGTGATACTTTGTAACACAACTTGTAAGCCGCACTGAACTTGCTATTGAGCGGGAAAGAGCGGGGTATAAATGCTATAAAATAAATAAATAAATAAATAAATAAATAAAAGAACAAATTGCGTTCAAAGTTTGCACCCTGGTCCACAAAATCGTTCACGGGGAAGCTCCGACCTATATGTCAGACCTTATAGACCTGCCTACTAGGAACGCAAAAAGATCAGCATGCACATTCCTCAATCTCCACTACCCCAACTGTAAAGGACTAAAATATAAATCCACATACGCAACCAGTTTCTCCTACATATGCACGCAATTAAGGAACGCACTACTGAAGGCCATAAAAACAACGCAAGACCTAACAATCTTCCAAAGGCTACTGAAAACTGACCTGTTCAAGAAGGCATACCATAACCATCCATCCTAAATACTAAATAATAAGACTGTACATGAACTAGACAAAACCAAACTCTTATCACTTGACTGATTAACCTCATTGCTATTAATGAACAAGCACTACCACTTTAATCCTTATGTCGAAAATGGTCTCTCTATAGTTGATGACCTAACTTATGTTACAATTTAATCTATCACTCAGGAATCCCTATGCAATACCATAATGTATTCTTCTTTACCATGTATGTATGCACCTTAATGCAATGCCATTTGTAATTCTGTACCTGGAAATGGCAATCGCCATTACGGCATAACATAAGCCACATTGAGCCTGCAAATTGGTGGGAAAATGTGGGATACAAATGCTACAAATAAATAAAAATAAATAAATAAATAAGATGCAATCGTCGATGTAATAGGGACTATGACTTATGTCATCAGCATAACTATAAAAATAAACCCCCAACTTCTCCAAAGTGTAGCCCAGCGAGTACATATAAACATTAAAAAGGAGAGGGGATAAAGGAGAACCCTGTGGGACACCACTAGGGTTATTCTACGTTTCTGAAAAATTTCCATCTATCTTTACTCTGTAATATCAAAATTTCAAGAAACCTACATCTACAAAAGAATTTAATGATCCACCAAGTCAAATTCACTGAATAGCTCAAACTGCAGAACGAGGGTATTCTTACATTTACACAATAATCTACGAATATTATCTGTTAATGAACCAACAACAGTCTCGGTACTGTAGTGATCTTTGGACTTGAATTAGCAGAAAAGATACATTTTAACTGATACTCCTTCATGCAATTTCCCTCTTTTAAATGTATCTTGCCCATTTTGATGCACATGAAATGCTGCCTATGTGAGAGTACAGGTATGTGGGACCTGAATGTCCATGTGAGTGGAGGGAGTTCGGAGGTTAACTTCAGCCAAATTCCTACATTACTTGAGAGAACAGTTTTAACCCATGGAAAGAGAAAATACCGAAACTCTTCACCTGCACCAGCTGAGATGGTGATGTTGTGGTACTAAGAGTGGGAAAGCAAGAAAGGAAGGACCTAAGCACACATGCAATTGATTTACACTTATGTTTTGGTGTTATGATGAATAGTACAATGGGATTTTCTGGGTATTTGTGACCCAGACTGTCCACTGTTGGAGACACGCAACTAAGCTCAATGGACCTTGGTATGACCCTCGCATGGCTTCACTTACGTGAACACACGATCCCTATACAAAATGTAGTCCAGCAAAGAAAGGAGAAGGGTAGGTTGGCTCTTTCAAAAAACCAAGGGAGAAGTATATACGATTGTAAGTCTTTATTAGGGAACATCAAGTGGCTCAACACAGCTGCTGTGTTTCAGCACCTATGCCATTTCCAAAATGTGATCTGGGATGGTGGCTGGGCATACAAAACTGTTCTGTTACTGTCTAATTATGGGTTCTATGCTTAGGCGTTTATCAATTCCAAATTAGGGGTTCTTTGAGGGTACAAAAAATCAGTGACTTTCAGTGTTTTGGTGCCACAGGTACTATTGCTGAGGACCTTTTCCAATAGAATCAAATATGAAGGTTTCTATTACTTAGGCACCACCAGCACAGAAAAGGGCACAAAAAAAATATCTGAGAACTACCTGCATCAAATCCAAGTGATATAATTGGACAGTTTTTAGTTGTGGTCTTCAATTATCTTCTATGCTTTTTACTCAAATCCTAGAAGCATAGGCGAGATTTTCGAAGTTAGTGGTTTTGGGTGATTTTAATTTACATCTTGAAGATGAAAAGGATAACACTGTGATTTTTTTGTCCTTTTTACAGATTTTAAAATTTTCTTGGCAACCAAAGGGTCTAAAACATGAAAAGGGGCATATGTTAGATTTCATTTCTGCAAATGACATCTCTCTGATAACCTTTTGTAAAGGGGATCCACTGATTTGGTCACACCACTTTTGTTGCAATTTTACAATACATGCTACCACTTCTGAAATTAAGCAAAATTGTTTCAGACACAATAGGTTGGGTAGGGGCAATGTGACTCATTATTGGTCTAGGGTTATTCCTTTGTCTGCAACTTGAGTATTGCTTTCAGTTCTGGTCACTGTATCTCAAACAAGATATAGTGGAATTAGAAAAGGTTCAAAGAAGAGCGAATAAAATGATAAAGGGGATGGAACTCCTCTCGTATAAGGAAAGGCTAAAGAGGTTAGGGCTCTTCAGCTTGGAAAAGAGACAGATGAGGAGAGGTATGATTGAGGTCTTCAAACTCCTGAGTGGTGTAGAACGAGTAGAAGTAAATTGATTTTTTACTCGTTCCAAAAGTAGAAAGACTAGGGGACACTCGAGGAAGTTACATGGAAATACTTTTAAAAAAATATAGGAGGAAATATTTTTTCACTCAATGAATAGTTAAGCTTTGGAACTCTTTGCCAGAGGAGGTGGTAGTAACATAGTAGATGACGACAGAGAAAGACCTGCACAGTCCATCCAGTCTGCCCAACAAGATAAACTCATATGTGCTACTTTATGTGTATACCTGACCTTGATTTGTGTCTGCCATTTCAGGGCACAGACCATAGAAGTCTGCCCAGCATTAGCCCCACCTCCCAACCACTAGCCCCGCCTCCCACCACCAGCTCTGCCACCTAATCTCTGCTAAGCTTCTGAGGATCCATTCCTTCTGAACAGGATTCTTTTATGTTTATCCCATGCATTTTTGAATTCCGTTACTGTTTTCATCGCCGCCACCACCTCCCACGGAAGGGCATTCCAAGTATCCACCACTCTCTCCATGAAAAAATACTTCCTGACATTTTTCTTGAGTCTGCCCCCCTTCAATCTCATTTCATGTCCTCTAGTTCTACCGCCTTCCCATTTACGGAAAAGGTTTGTTTGCGGATTAATACCTTTCAAATATTTGAACGTCTATATCATATCACCCCTGTTTCTTCTTTCCTCCAGGGTATACATGTTCAGGTCAGCAAGTCTCTCCTCATACGTCTTGTAACGCAAATCCCATACCATTCTTGGTAATGGTGGTTAGCGTATCTGGGTTTAATAAAAGTTTGATCAAATTCCTGGAGGAAAAGTTCATAGTCTGCTATTGAGAAAGACATGGGAAGCAACTGATTGCTCTGGGATTTGTACTATGGAATGTTGCCACAATTTGGGTTTCTGCCAGGTACTTGTGACCTGGCTTGGCCACTGTTTGGAAAACAGGATACTGGGCTAGATGGACCACTGGTATGACCCAGTATGGCTACTCTTATGTTTTTATGAAAATCTCAGAGGAAAACCCAGATGATTTATTACCTAGTTGGAAATGTACTACCAAAAGTATACTTGATGAATTAGCCCTGAATGTCAAGTCAAATCACCTAAGAAGATGTGATTTCCCTGGTTTACTAGTGACTTGTTAGAATTAAAGAAGAGATGCCGAAGGCCAGAACATATCTGGCAGAAATCCAAGGGTGAAGAAGAAAAGGCTTGTTGGAGGGCTGCTCAGACTGTGTATAAAAACCATTAATAATAATAAGTACCTAATAAGTACTTGTATACAATATGTAAGCCACATTGAGCCTGCCATGAGTGGGAAAGCGCGGGGTACAAATGTAACAAAAATAAAATAAATAAAAATTAAGTTGGTAGGAATAGAGACATCCAATTTGAAGAAGTTGATTGGTCTGCTTCAATAAAACCTACAGCTTCCTAATTCATCCAGCTTAGCTCAGCCTTCTCCTGAGGACTTATCTAGTTATTTTGCTTCTAAAGTTCACATTATCTATCAATCCTTTAAGACCTCTTGGGATTCTGAGATAAAGTTATAATGTCCTAATACACTGGTTCCTAAACCTGGTCCTGGAGGCACCCCAGCCGGTCAGGTTTTCAGGATACCCACAATGAATATTCATGAGAAAGATTTGCATACAGTGGAGGCAGTGCATGCAAATCTCTCTCATGAGTATTCATGATGGGTATCCTGAAAACCTAACCAGCTGGGGTGCTTCCAGGACCAGGTTTGAGAACCACTGTCCTAACAGACAGATTATGGACTACTTTTGAACTTATATCTCAGGCTTCTTTAAATCCTTTAGTAAATAGGTTATCTACATCTGGTTGTCCGCTGGATGAAATTCCATCTTACTTATTAAGGGATCCCTCCATCGAGCTATGAAATTGGTTGAGTCTTTTTGTGAATTCTACACTGAAATTTGGCTGGTTCCCCTAAGATTTAGAACATATTGAACTGACACCTATATTAAAACAGCCAACTAGTGATTCATCTTTGGTTTCTAAATTCAGACCTATTGCAAATATTCCTTTCCTTGGTAAGCTTATTGAATTTGTTGTAGGATCTCCCCAAGAGACCCAATGCTAGAAAAACCGGGGCACGATCAGACCAAGTACGAGACTCAATTCGATGAGCTAATACCAACGGGAGGAGCGACACTTCTCTGAGCCAAAAATCAGTACGAGAATAGGAGTTATGCACTGATGAAAAATAAGTTTAATCCCTTAAAGTAGGATTGAAGTGACGCCATTAACTGCCATTGAGTAGCAAAAGCCTTTAAACGCATCCTATCTGGATGAGCATATTGAACAACCGCAGCGGAAATGCAACTACCTAATGCTAGCTTATCCAGCGACTAAAAGTATACATTACAAAGCAGTTTTTTCTCACTCTTTTTTCCTTGCAGTTTTCTGAGAAGTTCCGAGAGAAAAGGACATTTCTCTGGTAAGTGAACACTATTTTGCTTTGTGATTTGGGAACATAAAGATTGGGGATTAAAGGAGGAATTGTAGGTTAGTGATAGGCAAAATAAAAATATAAAAAGCAAATTTTATCAACTAATCTCCATAGTCTTTTCCACTTAGTTTTAAAAACTTTGTACCACAGCATTAACAGATAGAATCTAGCAGGCACTGCAGGATGTGTAAAGGGGAAAAGGATAATGATAGGAGTGTACTACCGTCCGCCTGGCCAGGATGAACAGACAGATGCAGAAATGTTAAAGAAAATTAGGGACGCAAACAAACCGGGCAACACAATAATAATGGGTGATTTCAATTACCCCGATATTGACTGGGTAAATGTAACATCGGGGCATGCTAGGAAGGTAAAATTCCTTGATGAAATCAAGGACAGCTTTATGGAGCATCTGGTATATGAGCCGATGACAGAAGGAAAAATTCTAGACCTAGTCCTTAGTGGATCGCATGATCTGGTGCTGGAGGTAATGGTGCTGGGGCCGCTTGACAACAGTGATCATAATATAATCAGATTTGATATTAGCTTTGACGTAAGTAAGTATACATAGGAAATCAAATACGTTAGTGTTTAACTTTAAAAAAGGAAACTATGATAAAATGAGAAGAACGGTGAAAAACAAATGTTAGAGGAGCGGCTGCGAGGGTCAAAAATATACATCAGGCATGGATGCTGTTCAAAAACACCATCCTGGAAGCCCAGGCCAAATATATTCCACATATTAAAAAAGGAGGATGGAAGACCAAACGACAACCGGCCTGGTTAAAAAGTGAGGTGAAGGAAGCTATTAGAGCTAAAAGAAAATCCTTCAGAAAATGGAAGAAGGAACAGACTGAAAAAAATAAGAAACATCATAAGGAATGTCAAGTCAAATGCAAAGCGCTGATAAGGAAGGCTAAGAGGGACTTTAAAAAAAAGATTGCGTTGGAGGCAAAAACACATAGTAAAACTTTTTTTAGGTATATTAAAAGCAGGAAGTCGGCAAAAGAATTGGTTGGACCGCTAGATGACCAAGGAGTAAAAGGGGCGATCAGGGAAGACAAAGCCATAGCGGAGAGATTAAATGAATCCTTTGCTTCGGTCTTCACCAAGGAAGTTCTGGGTGGGATACTGGTGCCAGAAATGGTATTCGAAGCTGACGAGTCGGAGAAACTTAATGAATTCTTTGTAAACCTGGAGGATGTAATGGGACAGTTCTACAAACTGAAGAGTAGCAAATCTCCTGGACCAGATGGTATTCATCCCAGAGTACTCATAGAAATGAAAAATGAGCTTGCGGAGCTATGGTTTTTATTTTTTTTTTTAATTTTGATTTATTAGGAGAAATAAAAGCATACAGATCCTTCATATGACAGCATATACCTCAACAATTACAGAACATCTATGCATATCATATTCAATGGAACATCAAAGCATAATAACCCGCCCCCCCAACACCAATCATCCCCACCCCCCAAAACCAACCATTAAGCTGAAAACAATGAGGAATTGGGACTAGCAATCCATTGTATATAAGAATCCCAAGTCTGATGATATTTCAGGATATAGCCATTGCGCATCGCTGTTAACCCCGACATCAAATGAATATAATCCAATTTGCGGAGAATCATCTGAAGGCCAGGAAGTATCGGCTGCACCAACATATGGGTGACCAATCGGTGAACAGGTTCCTTCGCTGCCGCTGGTTTAAAATGAAGAAGGCAATGATCCATTCACATAGAATATGATGTCTTAGTTACACTGTAAATAAGTTTCAAAACCATGGTCCAAAACATTTGAGCAGGAGGGCAAGACCACCAAATATGAACCATATCCCCAATCTGACCACACTGAATTGATCCCTGTTGGAACATCTTGGCCAGACGCTGGGGTGTATAATACCAGCAATAAAGGATTTTATATCCATTTTCTACCAAACCATTAGATACAGACACTTTAAGCAGCCATTTAAACATTCTTTCCCACCTAACATAATCATAAGAAACACCCAATGCCCTTTCCCATTTCAAAATATAATAATGGAAAGGCTGAGTCCGTGAAAGAAGGGCCCTATATATCCGAGAGACACTTCCTCTTCCCCCCCCCCCCCACCCCACTAGCCATCGCACACTCCAAACAAGTTTCCACAAGACTCAACCCCCCCTTTGCTCTACGCAAAATAAAATCACAAAGTTGGCCATAATGAAAAATGTTAAGTGCTGAGAGACCATATTCCTCACAGAGCTCACCAAAAGATAATAGTTCCCCTTCTTCCCATATCTGACCAAGCATACAAAGGCCCAGACCCTCCCAGGAGTGATAACAAGAATCCACCAAACCCAGAGTAAAATGTGGGGCAAACCAAATAAACATATTCAGAAAGTACAACCGATCAGGAAAAAACTGATCCCGACATTTGCTCCAGAGAGAGAGAGGCTCACCTAACAGAGGAGGAGCATTCTTAGCAATATCCCTCAAGAGGTGGCCCAGCAGCCACAGAATAGCCCTTAGAGGATACGGATCCAGCCATGACTGCTCCAAAGATTTCCAAATCTTAGAAGATCCTTTTTGCCAATCATCCAAAATGCGAAACTGCGCTGCTTGGTAATAAAGAAAAAAGCATGGGACACCCATTCCCCCCTGCGCTCGCAATTGATACATAACCACCTGACGCACCCTTGGCGGCCTCCACCTCCAGATGAAAGAAAAAACCCACCTCTGTAGGCCCCAAAAGAACTTATCTGGTAAAGAAATAGGGAGAGCCAAGAACAAATAGAGTAGTTTGGGAAGCATAATCATTTTGACTGCACTAATATGCCAAAGCTAAGAAAGTGTTAAACCCTCCCACCTATCCAATTCTAGAAACAATTCCCGCATCTTATCAGGGAAATTAGCCTCAAAAAGACCCGCCAAACTCCGAGTTAGATTTACCCCTAAATATTGTATAAAACGTGTAGCCCATCGAAACGCATAGCTCGATTGTAAGCAAGCCACTTGATAATTAGGAAGACTGACATCAAGGGCTTCCGATTTGCTCATATTTATTTTAAACCCAGAAACCGCACCATATTTCTGTAAAACCGATATTAGTTCTGGAAACGAGACGATCGGATCTACCAAGGTAAGGAGTACATCATCAGCAAAAAGAAAAAGCTTGGTCTCAATCCCACCACATATAATTTTCAGGTACGCACGAATAACAAGAGCTAGAGGTTCAATAGTCAACGCAAAAAATAAGGGGGATAAGGTACATCCCTGCCTCGTACCTCTCAGAAGAGCAAAAGACGGTGAGCATTGACCATTGACCCAAACCGAAGCCCGAGGGGTTGCGTAAATGAGCTTGATCCAATGCAAAAACTGGCCAGACACACCAAATCTCTCCGAGACCACAAATAAGAAAGGCCAATGCACCCAATCAAATGCCTTCTCTGCATCCAATGACAACAAACACAGGGGGGAACCCATGGCATGAGATTGACATATAAGATGAAGAGCTCTACGAATATTATCGAAGGTCTGATGCCCCTGCACAAACCCCACCTGATCTTCCTGTATCAAAAATGGTAGGTGTCGTTGCAATCGAGAGGCCAAGATCTTAGTAAAGATCTTATAATTAACTCCCAACAAAGAAATAGGCCTATAGGAGCTATACAACTGCGGATCCTTACCCTGTTTAGGCAAAACTGTTATATGCGCTAAATTCCAAGTCTCCGGGACCGATTGGCCCTCATTGAAAGAATTAAATACGCGTAATAACAGTGGAGCCAACCATTTACCAAATACTTTATAGAATTTGTTAGTAAAGCCATCAGGCCCCGGAGCTTTGCTAGGGGCTAATGCCTTAATCGCACTAGAAATCTCATCTAAAGTTATAGACTGAGATAATGCCCCCTGAGCTCCCTCAGATAATTTGGGCATATTAATATGGTTTAGATAAGATTCTATTGAGGTCTCAGAAGGGTCAACATCAGGCATATATAACTGCACATAATATTGTCTAAAAAGAGACTGTAGCTGATCCAGCTCTGAATGTACCTCTCCACCACCATCTTTAAGACTCATCACTTGCACCTGACACTTCTGTTGTTTAAGTCTATGAGCCAAAAGCCTACTAGATATATTATTGAACTCAAAGTATTGTTGACGCACGTTCTGAAGTTGTTCAGAGATATCCGCCAACTGTAGCTCATGAAGCTGCACCCTGATTTTATGTGCCTGCTCTAAAAGCTGGGGTTGCATAGAAGGTCATTGACGGCAAAGTTGTCGCTGTACCCCAGCTAAGCGCTCACGAAGTGCCTTCTCTTCCAAAAGCCACTCTCTGTGTATGTGAGCTTTTAATGCTATAAAGTGGCCTCGAAGGACCGCCTTAAAACCATCCCACAGAGTGCCTAGAGAAACCTCCCCATTATCATTAAAAAGCATATGGCATAGGGCTGCCAGTTAGCGGACTCAGGAGCTGTTGGCTCCTGTTGCCATCGCCGCTGCAGCCCATTGCCTCGCTGTGGTCTGGCCCGATCGTGCCATTGTTGTTGACCACAAAACTTTGGTTGTCGCCAGCTCCCTTCACATTGGTCATTTGTCTCCCTTCTCGCCTCTAGCGTCGGGCGGAGGTGTGGAGCTGTTGCATTGGGGGCGTGGTGGCGGTTGCAGGTGGGTGCGGACCGGTTCTGGATCACCCAGCGGGATCCGGCACGTTGCTGGGGGCTCGTTTGACCCACCGACTGCGGCCATCTGTCTGTTCCTCCGGGCCGCTGGCTTCTTCAGTGCTGCGGGTCTCCCGCCAACGTTGGGTCCTCTTGGAGAGTGCTTTCCTGCCGATTTCACCCACGAAACTGGCCAGATTTGACTGTTTGCTGGCTGCCACTGTTTTCTTCTGCTGTTTACCATTGAAGATGTCTGAGAGTGTGTGGGTCGCTGCGCATTTGCCCTGGGAGCAGGCGTGGCCGGTTAGAGGAGCGAATTTCAACTCCATTTCCATCATGCAAGGTCATCTTGATGTGTCTGGTCAATTTACATCTCTTCTAGCCAGTCGAAGTTCAGCCAACTCCAAGGATTCCATGTATGACCTGAAGTCCTTCCTACCAACATATATCTACAGATCATTTTAGACTCTCTTATCCTTTCCCTATTTTCTTCTTTCCCTGTTCCTTCTATTCTAACCAATTCACTTGTAATCGTACCACTTCTGAGCTGGCGATTTGTAAGCCACTTTGAGCCTGCAAAACTGTGGGGAAAAACGTGGGGTATAAATGTACAATAAATATAATCCTTAATGTGATTTTCAATCTGCAAAACATATGTCATATCAGATCGCAAGGCATCATCCAAACGCCATTGGGGAGGGACCAAGGGAGTCCCCAAGAGACCCTATGCTAGAAAAACCGGGGCATCATCAGACCAAGTATGAGACTCAATTCGATGAGCTGATACCAACGGGAGGAGCGACGCTTCTCCGAACCAAAAATCAACATGAGAATAGGAGTTATGCACCGATGAAAAATAAGTATAATCCCTTAAAGTAGGATTGAAGTGACGCCATAAATCTATTAATTGCCATTGAGTAGCAAAAGCCTTTAAATGTATCCTATCTCGATGAGCATATTGAACAACCGCAGCGGAGTTATCAAGCAAAGGGTTAAGAGTAACATTAAAGTCACCTCACACCAAAAGGGTACCTTCATTATGATATAAAAGCATTTGATCCAAACCATTAAAGAACTCCTCATGATCCACATTTGGACCATATATATTAACCAAGGTATATTTCTGACCCCCTCAAGGAGAAAGTTATCAATAGATACCGGCCACCCCTATCTCAAACAACTTTAGAAATTTCCCAGGGACTAGAGTCATTAAACACTATCATAACCCCCCCGTGTTTTTGTATTATCACAATTAGAGGCAAAGAATACATGTGGATATTTACAATGATAACAGACTCGCTCATGCGTTGCTTTCAGATGCGTTTCCTGTACCAGGGCGATGTCTACCTTCAAGCGAATTAACTCCCGAAAGAGAAACTATCTCTTCATAGAAGTATTCAATCCCCTGGCATTAAGGAGCATTAACGATACCGTGGACATTTATGTAGATTTAAAGACTATTAAGCTTCCCATTAACCTCAATCCTCCCCTCCCTCTCCCAGGGCCCCTATCCCCGCAATTACCCACCTGACCCCTTAAACTATCCCTCACAGCTATTACACACATCTCCCAAAACCTTCCTCTCCCCTCCCCAACCCCCCACCCCCCAAACAAATCCAGAACACCCTTCCATATATGAAGAGGTGCCCAATAGAAGGAATGTGACCCTTACACCCACACCAGCATAATAAACAAACTTTCATGGATAACATATGTCCAACCATAACAGAGCAACAAATTGCAAAGTTATAACACAAAACAGCACCAGATCCCCCCAGCGCCCTAAGATCGATAGTCCCAAACAATGAGCAAATGTAACCACCAGCCATACTATCAACAGCTGAACCAAATATACATTAGCAGTGGCCCCAAGGGGAGCCCCCCAATGGGATAGGAGATAGTGTTCTATTGTGGATTAAAAACTGGATAAAAGATAGAAAACAGAGAGTAGGGTTAAATGGTCAGTATTCTCAATGGAGAAGGGTAGTTAGTGGGGTTCCCCAGGGGTCTGTGCTCGGACCGCTGCTTTTTAACATATTTATAAATGACCTTGAGATGGGAGTAACTAGTGAGGTAATTAAATTTGCTTATAACACAAAGTTCTTCAAAGTCGTTAAATCACAGGAGGATTGTGAAAAATTACAAGCGGACATTACGAGACTGGAAGACTGGCTGTCTAAATGGCAGATGACGTTTAATGTGAGCAAGTGCAAAGTGATGCATGTGGGAAAGAGAAACCTGAATTATAGCTACGTCATGCAAGGTTCCACGTTAGGAGTCACGGACCAAGAAAGGGATCTAGGTATCGTCGTTGATCAGAAGCGTAGCTAGGTGGGGCGCAGGGGGAGCAGTCACTCCCCTAAATCGATTTTAAAAAAAAACGGCACCTATGCAGGGAGCGAACGGCAATGAAAGAAGCAAAGATCAGCCGGCTCGTCTTCAACTTCTTTCTCCTTCCCTCTCAGCTGAGCTGTTGTCCCGCCCTCATTTCCTGTTTAGGCAAGGGCGGGACGCTGAGAGGGAAGGAGAAAGAAGCTGAAGACGAGCCGGTTGTCCTTTGCTTCTTTCACTGCCGTTGTCAGGTAAAATTAGTTTTAAGAGGTAGGGCAGGTAATGATCAGAACAGTGGCGTAGCCAGACAGCCAATTTTGGGTGGGCCTGAACCCAAAGTGGGCGGGCACAAAATTTTCTCTCTAACCCCCTCCCCCAGCATTTCCCAACTCAAAAGATAAATACTTTAGCTGATGAAGATCCCCAAGCTCTGTCACCTAAAAACTTCCACCAAAGATGGCCAGAATTTACTTTTACCAAGCTTGGTCGGAAGCAACAACTCCTTGAGCCACCGATAGCGGCACCCCATGCATGCTTAGTTGTCAGTGGCTCAAGGATGCTGCCCCCATCTGCCAAGCTCAGCAGAAGGGATTTCTGGCCACCTTCAGTGGAAGTCCTCAGCTAGCAGGGCTCGGGGATCCCCACCAGCTACAGCAAGGGTCAGGGCTGCTGTTAGCCATGCTGAGGCCCAGGGCAGAAAATAAAGAAGCCCTCTCCTCTTTAATCTCCCCATCTGCCCTTACAGTCTCACACTGACAGACCATCACTAAATACAGAACAAGGGATTACAAATTAGAAATAAAAATATGTAGACAAAAATTGAACTGAGAACCTCAACATTTAGTGCAACACTGGAGAAATAAAAATAAAAATGCATTTCCTTTTCTACTGAACACAATAAAACTGAACATATTCCATTTAAAACATTCAAAATAAAATTATTTTTCTACCTTTTGTTGTCTGGACATTTTATTTTTCTATCATGTTGGTTTCAGTTTCTCCTTCCCACTTTCCCGTCGTCTTCTGCTAATTCTTCAAGCAACTGTTGTCCATTTGTCTTTTCTCTCCTTTCATTCCATTTCCTCACTACAACTGCTTTTGAAATATTGATCTTTCCATTTTAGCTCTTTCCTTTCTGTATTTTGTTCTTTTCTGCCTCTGTCCACTCAAATTTAACCCTCTTTCTAAACTTTTTCCTCCTTTTTACTTTTTAGATATCTATCAAATTTTCATCTCCTTTCACCCACTAGCTCACCCATATCCAAACTCATTCCTTCCCAGCCTTCCATTCCCTTCCATCTTCAATCTACGCACCATTACCATATTTCTACCACCTGTAATCACTATCCTCTCATTCATTTCATTACCGTCTCCCCTCTCTCTTTATCCTCTCTTCACTCTCATAGCCTGACATCTCCCTTTAACCCCCTCCCTCCATTGTCCTGCATTTCTCTCTCTTACCCATTGTCCAGCATATCTCCCTTCTGCCCCTGGATCCAATATCTCCCTCTTCCCCCTCTCTTGTGCAGCATCTCTCCTTCCCTTTGCTCCACCTCTATGTCCAACATCTCTCCCATATTGTCCACTATCTCTTTCTTTCTTTCTTTCTTTCTTTCTCTCTCTCTCTCTCTCCCTGCCTTGAGCCCCTGGTCTAACATCTTTTTTTCTCCCCTCCAGCCATGTTCAATATTTCCTTCTCTCATCTCTCACTCCCTTCCCTCCACTGTCATGTCCAACACGTTTTTCCTCTATCGTCCTTTGCCACTCCTCTGCAGCCTTTCCCTTCCTCTCCCCACCATAGCCATATCAAACAATTCTCCCTCTCTTTTCCTCCTGCATCTCTCCCTCCCCCATGTCGAACAATTATTTCTCCACCCCACCGTCTCACTCACTCACTCCACCCCTCCCCTCTCACGGGGCAGGGCCAGGGCAAGGACACTGATGCCCAACCACTAGTTTCTCCTCCTGGCCACTGCTGTAGTGTGGCGGCCTTGAGGAATTGCTGTAAGGCAGCTTTCATGCCCTTCCCTGCCTCTCTCTCCACCCCTGCGTCCCACCGCGCCTGCAACGAAAATGCTTGTCATCCCTGCAGGTGCTGCCTCAGCCCCTGCACGCTACCCTGCCTCTATCCCTGCCTGCATTCTTTTCTTCGATCGTCGCCGGCAGCGCTGCCATTCACTCAGGCAGCTCCGCTCCCCTCTGCCGCGTCCATCCGGCTCTTTCTGACGCACTTCCTGTTTACGTAGGGCCAGATGGATGCGGCAGAGGGGAGCAGACCTGCCTGAGTGAATGGCAGCACTGCCGGCGACTCGACGATCGAAGAAAAGAATGCAGGCAGGGACAGAGGAAGGGTAGCGTGCAGGGGCCAAGGCAGCGCCGGCAGGGAGGACAAGCATTTTCGTTGCAACGCGCGACATGCGAGGGATGTTGGGTGGGCCTGGAGGGAAAGTGGGTGGGCCTGGGCCCGTCCAGGCCCACCCGTGGCTACGCCCCTGGCTCAGAAGTCAGATTAAATTCCAAAGCATACTTAAAAATCTAAAAGAAAGAAAAAAAAGCTTGTACCCTTAGCTTAAGGTTCAGGTTTTAACCAATTCTCTCTGCAAATTTTCCTCAGCAAAGTGCTGTTGAAAACTGCCAGATCCTAACATGCAAATTACAGATACCCTCTGCCCTAGCACAGTTACAGCTTAGAATGCAGCAGTGCAAGCTTCCTCTCCCCTACTCCAAAGGAACTCTCTGTCCTACAGATTCCAGGCTCTGCATCCCTGTGTTCAGCCCTAGCAAGCAAATTCCTACATCACACCCCTGCCCCCCCCCCCCCCCCGACCTCTTCCTCCATCTTAAACCCAGAGATCATTGCATGTGCATGAAGATGGAATTTGAATTTCTTTTCATGTTGTTTTATGCAGAGAAACACAGCAGTAAGAGAAAAAATAAAGTCAGAAAAAGCAATTATAAACTCTGTAGTTTATTATAAACTCTGTAGTTTGTGCTCATTTTTCTTCACTGTTCTTCTGTACAATACTTATGGCCAAGATTTCAGTGAGGATATCCTGTTTCCTGATAAGTTTATCTTAACTGTTGTTGTACTCTGCCTTGGGAAGCTGGTGTAATAAAGATGATAAAATATATTGAAATTAAATGGAAGTAGAATTAAACTCACCTTTCATTGGGGCACATGGAATCACATTTCACATCATCTCATTTGTAGGAATTTACATTATAGATACACAAATGGATTATTCTGTTTAGTGGTTTTATAGGTCAAAATAAAAATAAATATTTTCTTAATGCAGATCTCTTTTGTTTAAACATAACTAAATGGGCTATAAGCCCCTAATGCAGTTCATTGGCTTTCTTATATTCTGTTTTAGTGGCCTTTACCAGGAGAAAAAAAAATCTCTGCACGAATGTAACACGTGCTAGAATGCCTCTATAACTAGCCCCTCCAAATGACACACTGCTTACGATTTACAACAAATTACTACTCTACCTATATTCTGTTCCGCTATTATACTTTTTCTGTGTACATCCGTATACTGCACAAATTGGCATGTTTGAAAATATAAGTAAGATTAAATACAAATGCTACCAACAATAAAGAGTGACAACATGGATGCAGCAGCTCATAGGTTTGCTTACTTTGTTTTGAGAGTATGGCGATGATGGCTTCACTGTGAAGGGAAAACTGAGATTGGATAGGGACATTGAGGGGCACTACTGGAAAGGGGGGAGGAGATAGGGACACAAAGGGCACTATTGGAAAGGGGAAAAGGAGATAGGGACGTGAAAAAGGGATGAGATGGGGGACAAAGAGGTAATTTTGGAAAAGGGGAAAAATGGTAACACAGATCAGTGCCAAATAGATGTAGAGAAGGAAAGGAAGAAGACAAGAGGAGAGAGAAGAAATGGAAAGGCCAGCCTGGAAAAGAATTTGTAAGGCTGACTCATGGAACATGGAAAAAAAGACTGGGACCAGCCAAATTCCCAAACAACAAAGGTAGAAAAAAAACATTATTTTTATTTAATACTTTGTAAGGATTGAGATGTACCTGCTTTGTAAAATGTATATTTTTCTATGTTTATTTTGCAAAGTACAGGAGAAAATGCTTTTCTGTTTCTTTTTACCAATATTGCACTGTTTATAGAGTCTGGTTTTCTTGGGCAGAGAGGAGGGGGTCTCTATTTCAACTTTTGTTGTTGTTGTTTTTTTTTTTTTGTGGCTCCCTATTTGGTAGGATGAAATGTTGTCACCGTTTGGGTTTCTGCCAGGTGCTTGTGACCTGGGTTGGCCACTGTTGGAAGCAGGATACTGGGTTAGATAGACCTTTGGTCTGACCCAGTATGGCTACTCATATTATATAGATGAAGGTCTGTTCATGTTCTGCATGTGCGACTGAGGTGAAGAATTCTGCTAGCATGTAGTGTCTGTGTAGGAATGTGTAACAGTGCAGCTTGTTCCAGTTTCCCAATAGTAGGTATATTGGTGCTCGAGAACCCAGTGTAATATATATTGCATTGTCTTTTCATAGGTGGGTTTGAGACTGCAATTCTGAACAAGTAGTACATGCCATTCAATGCCAAACGAAATCGTGCCAAACGAACCTCATTGAATTCTTTGACTGGGTGACTGGAGAATTAAATCAGGGATGTGCTATAGACGTAATCTACCTAGATTTCAGCAAAGCTTTTGACACGGTTCCCCACAGGAGGCTCTTGAACAAACTGGACGGGCTGAAGATAGGACCTGAAGTGGTGAACTGGATTAGGAACTGGTTGACGGACAGACGCCAGAGGGTGGTGGTAAATGGAATTCGCTCGGAGGAAAGGTGAGTAGTGGAGTGCCTCAGGGATCGGTGCTGGGACCGATTCTGTTCATTATATTTGTGAGTGACATTGTTGAAGGGTTAGAAGGTAAAGTTTGCCTTTTTGCGGATGATACTAAGATTTGTAACAGAGTGGACACCCGGGAGGGAGTGGAAAACATGAAAAAGGATCTGCGGAAGCGAGAAGAATGGTCTACGGTTTGGCAATTAAAATTCAATGCGAAGAAATGGAAAGTGATGCACTTAGGGAGTAGAAATCCACGGGAGATGTATGTGTTAGGCGGTGAGAGTCTGATAGGTACCGACGGGGAGAGGGATCTTGGGGTGACAGTATCTGAGGATCCTGAAGGCAACGAAACAGTGTGACAAGGTGGTGGCCCTAAGTAGAAGGTTGCTAGGCTGTATAGAGAGGGAAGTGACCAGCAGAAGAAAAGAGGTTTTAATGCCCCTGTATAAGTCATTAGTGAGGCCCCACCTGGAGTATTGTGTTCAGTTCTGGAGGCCGTATCTTGCTAAGGATGTAAAAAGAATTGAAGCGGTGCAAAGAAAAGCTACGAGAATGGTATGGGATTTGAGTTACAAGACGTATGAGAAGAGACTTGCTGACCTGAACATGAATACCCTGGAGGAAAGGAGAAACAGGGGTGATATGATACAGATGTTCAAATATCTGAAAGGTATTAATCCGCAAACAAACCTTTTCCGGAGATGGGAAGGTGGTAGAACTAGAGGGCATGATATGAGATTGAAGGGGGGCAGACTCAAGAAAAATGTCAGGAAGTATTTTTTCATGGAGAGAGTGGTGGATGCTTGGAATGCTCTCCCACGGGAAGTGGTGGAGAGGAAAATGGTAACGGAATTCAAACATGCATGGGATAAACATAAAGGAATCCTGTTCCGAGGGAATGGATCCTCAAAAGCTTAGCTAAGATTGGGTGGCAGAGCCGGTGGTGGGAGGCGGGGCTGATGGTTGAGAGGCGGGGATAGTGCTGGGCAGACTTATACGGTCTGTGCCAAAGCCGGTGGTTGGGAGGCAGGGATAGTGAAGCAGACTTATACGGTCTGTGCCATGAAAATGACAGATACAAATCAAGGTAAGGTATACACAAAAAGTAGCACATATGAGTTTATCTTGTTGGGCAGACTGGATGGAACGTGCAGGTCTTTTTCTGCCGTCATCTACTATGTTACTATGTTACGTGCATTATAGTATATAGGCGAGACAATAAGAAGAATTAAACATCATAAAGCACAACATTTAAGCAATATTAGATTGCAGTGTTTGGCTACACCATTAGTGGAACACTGGATACAGTATGGACATCGGGTGGAAGATCCTAGATTTGTAGTTCTTCGAAAGTATCCAAACGGGGAGGTAGTGCTCAGCAGAAGTTGATTTTCAAAGAACAAAGGTGTATTTATTCATGGGACACGGTAGTCCCTAATGGATTAAATAAGGAGGTGGACTGTGGTTTATTGCTTGCGAGTGGGACTCAAGTCCTGCCTTTTGAGGTGAGGGTATCTTTAAAAATGGGTTAGTTCACAGCGCATGCATTAGCGTCATCCTGTGTGAGGGCGCCATTGAAGGAGAAACTCAGAGCCTCATTGAGTTGGAGCTGCCGGTATGTAATTTTAAGATTCAGTTAACATATTTTATCATTTTCATTGTAAATCATCATTTTTTCAATAATATATTGTTGTTTCAGTCTGGTCAACTGACAAAGCATTATGTAAAACATGGCCTATGTTCAGACCGAGACTAATAATGTGGGCAACAAATAAGATCTTTGGAAGAAATGATTTGAGACATGGGAGTTGGAAATTTGATTTAGCATGAACTGGAACGAGACTGTCCTTAGAGACTTTTTCATGTAGATTTGGAAGTATTTATGATCCATTTCCTGGACTTGGTTTTTTGCATCAAGGAGTATTTTTTGGAATGACAACATCTTTATGAATGACTATTTGAACCAGTTTATCAACTTATCATACAATTATTTGAAGTGATCAGCTGCTCTTGAAAGCTAGAAGATGGATTGTTATAAATTTTGGAATGTCCTTTTCCACTAGGCTAATGTCATATTTATTGCACCTGGGAAATTTATCCCCGTTTACTTAGCCACACTAGCGACTGCTGCGCAGCAATGCCAGCACAGCCTATTCAAAGTGAATGGGCTGTGTCGACGTTAGCACACAGCAGCTGCTAGCATGGCTTAGTAAACAGGAGGTTAAAAAGTAGAGGAATCCATTAAAAAGGCAGTTGTTTAAGATAAGTAAAAATTTTACTATTATTTGAATTTTGAGACAGTTAATAAGACAGTAATATTGCTTTATATTTAATCTGTTTGGATTTTCCAGTGTGTAAATTTGGTGATGTGGGGATGTACTGAATATTAATTGTTGTGAAAAGATTTTTGACTTTTTAAAAATTTGGATTGGTGAATAAAAAGATATAGAAAGTCAACTAAGACAGTTTTGATGAATAATTGTGGATATCCTGAAAAACCAATGGGACTAGGTATGTCCCAAAGACTGGGTTGAGAAGCCCTGCCAGAGATAATTTTAGACCTTTGTGTGCAAAATAGCTGATGCAGTAGACTGTATTATGTTATTTTGTGCATACCACAAAAGCCTAATTTGCATACAAAACTTTCTCATTTAAATTAAAAAATGAAGTAAATTTTATAAAGTATTCGTTCTCGGCACCTCTCAAGATCAGTTACTCATTCCTCTTTGTATTTGACTTTAAAACCTTCTATTACAGATATACACCAAGAGAATTCAGAAACATAAATGCATCAGTACTATAAAAATTAAAATTTGATTGCTGTGCTAATACTGTCCTTAGCCCTGTGTATTCCCAGTTTTGTCTTTGGCACGGTCATTATAATGGCAAGAAACTAATGATATTGATTTTTAACTCTGAAGCAGATTACAGAACTGGGAAAGCTGGAATATTAGCTCCTAAAGGTTTTATGTCAATATAATGACAGTTACAGAAATTCAATAACAGCACTGTATGAAATCTTCTCAAACTCACTGCATGAAAGAAATTAAACAGAAAAAGGCATTTCTCACACTTTGCTGATGAAGACGTGTAAGGTAGTGCATCTGTTACACCGTTCTACCAAGGTTTCTACAACAAATTCAAAGAATTATTTGACAAAAAAATAGCTACATGCTAACCCCTACACAGGGCATAAAAATATGGTATAATTTTCAAATGCTTTTTTGCAGAGATAGAGGCATATTTACAGAACTTCAAAGCTAGTTAATATATTAGGCTTGCTTTTCTGCTGGTCCATGTAGCTTATCCTCATTTCTTCTTTGAAGTGTAAAAGTAATTTCCCTGCTGCTCTAAGCTGAGGAGCGCAAAGCTTGGTTTCCACCTTCTTGCTATAAAGGGAATGGATTCCTTATGTGTAGTTCATGCCTTTTCAATTTTTATCTCCACTATCTTTTCCAGAAGCGCATTACAGGCATCCGCCACTCTTTTCATAAAGAAATATTTCCTGATGTTGCTCCTTGGATTATCTCCATGCAGCTTCATATCATATCTCCTGGTCCTACAGAATCCTTTCTTATAGCAAAGATTCATGTCTTGCGTATTAACACCTTTCAAGTATTTAAATATCTATCCCATCTCCTCTGTCCTCCCTCCCTTCTGGATATACATATTTAAGTTCTCAAGATTCACCTCATATCTCTTTCAGTATAGAACCTTCATTACTTTAGTAGTTTTTCTCTAATCAACCTCTAGCCTCATTTATTGATTTATTGAGATTTATGTAGAAAGAGACGCTTTATTAGGGTTACCATATATCCAGTTTTACCCGGATATGTCCTCTTTTTGAGGACACTGTGGGGAATCCAGGTAGATTTTGCCAGCCTGCCATTTGTCCGGGTTTGTGGACAAACGGGCAGGCTAGTGGGTGGACAGGCCTCAGGGTGTCCTACCTTCCCTCCCCTCCTTTACCTTATTATCGTGCCCTGGTGGTCTAGTGGCTCCAGGCTAGGAAAGAGCTCGTTCTTTCCTGCTAGGCATGGCTGCAGACCTGTATTGCTGCCAGTGCCACTTCAAAATGACTGCAGAGAGTTCAAGCGGCGGCCTCGCGAGACTTCCACAGAAGTCTTTTAAGTGCTTGAACTCTCGGCAGCCATTTTGAAGCAGTGACGGGAGCAAGACAGGTCTACAGCCGTGCCAAGCAAGAAAGAGGGAGCTCTTTCATGCCCTGTAGAGGCCACTAGACCACCAGGACACTATAATAAGGTACAGGAGGGGATGGGAGGGGATGTGAATGGAGTCATGTGAGTGGAGGGAGGCTGGAAAAAGATTGGGGAGGGGATATACATGGGGGGAGAGGGTCAAGGTGACAGGGGGTGTGGAAGGGGTCTGACAGGGGGCAGGGCAGGGTGATATTTTGTGTCCTCTCTTTTCTCATGGCAAATATGGTAACCCTACTCTTTATGTGTCAATCTTTTTATTGTGAAATATACACACAACGGTATAATCAGAACAGTAAATTCAAGATTAACACATCTATAATTCCCAATCTCCCACCCTTCCTCCCTAAACTACCCTCCAACATCCTGCAGAGCGCCATTCAGAAGATCAAGACTACAATAGTCAAAATGTATCCGTTCAACAACAACCTCTGGCTGTGTGTGTGTGTGGGGGGGGGGGGGGGGGGGGGGGGGGCGGGGGTCAAGGTATCCCAAAACGGGCTCCAGCACTGAGAAAAAATTTCACCCCTAGTAGAGGCAAAGTAATTCCAATTCTTCCAGGCGTAGTAACACAATCATACGTGTACGTCAATGCTGGATCGTTAGATACTTATTAGATAACCACTCCGCCAAGATAGACTGTTTAGCTATTATAGTAGCTTTAGCCACAAAAGTTACAAATCCACGTGGGGATGGAGAGCCCAA
This sequence comes from Microcaecilia unicolor, assembly GCF_901765095.1. NCBI lineage: Eukaryota > Metazoa > Chordata > Amphibia > Gymnophiona > Siphonopidae > Microcaecilia > Microcaecilia unicolor. Next base: position 122,688,067 of record NC_044038.1, on the reverse strand, counting down.
GACAGGATGTCCAAGCAGACATGCCAGTCATAGTGCCATCCTATATTCCACATTCTAGAAACTTGTAATATGTTATTTCCAAAATAAGGTAACCCCAGGACAAGTCCAAAACATATGCCCCAACGTGACTCCATCCCACCCACATTTCAGACAGGTTCCCCAAGGAGATAATCCCATATGAAAGGCACAGCGTGGGGATATGTATAAACGTAAGGTGAACTTGTACTGAAGCTCCCAATGTACTGTAAAGGGGGAAAGTCGATGAATAGCGAGGCTATGCACTTTTAATTGTAGCACAGTCAATGAGACTTGCAAATCCGTCTTCCATTGTAACATAGTAACATATAGTAACATAGTAGATGACGGCAGAAAAAGACCTGCACGGTCCATCCAGTCTGCCCAACAAGATAAACTCATATGTGCTAGTTTTTTGTGTATACCTTACCTTGATTTGTACCTGTCTTTTTCAGGGCACAGACTATATAAGTCCGCCCAGTACTATCCCCGCCTAGCAGTCAAGAGTAATCAACTCAGATATTGTGTCTCTTATATGTCGATGGTGAAAGGAAAGATGTACTTGATGTTGTGCCTCCAAGGAGAAAGCTGTAGAGAGCTCTTCTTGTGTATCCTCAGCCAGATCCTCCCAAGGCAAAGTGTTAACGTGGAGGGGCATAATCGAATGCGAACGACCATCTCCATGGGCATCTATGTCCGAAAACGGGTATGTGAAGAGGCGGGACAGACCGTATTATTGAAAAAGATGGGCGTCCATCTTTCAATTCGAAAATACGGTTTGGACGGACCAAATGCCATGGATTTGGTCCTTTCTGAGATGGGCGGGTTTTTTTTTAGTGATAATGGAAACTAAAATGCCCAGCTCAGAAACGTCCTAATCCAAGCCATTTGAACGTGGGAGGGACAAATGTACAACACTACCATAGCTCTTAGGGGTGAAGGGGGCAACTACAAGTGGGTACAGTGCGTTTTAGAGGCCTCCCATTTACCACCACAAGTGGTACAGGTGGGGGGGGGGGGGGGGGTGGGCCTGGGTCTGTCTGCCTGAAGTGCACTGCAGTACCCACTAAAAGTGCTCCAGGGACAGGACTTCTTGCTGGTGTATAACCTTGGCACAGCAGTTCACACCTGAACACTAATCTCGCTGAAAACGTCTTTTATTTGAATAAGCACGTTTACTCACAGTTAACTGCAGATCAGAGGTTGTGCCCCACTGGCAACGAGTCTCGCTGGTACTGAGATTAGCAGTAGGTCCCAGCTGGCAGAATGGTGTACAATGCCCTCTTTCAGCAACATTCAAGGTAAGAACTAAGTGCTGTAACGTGGCTAACACATGAACGGGATCTAAAACTGGCTTACGAAAATGGCCACTACCTCATGGACTACCGGAAACAAAACAGGGCACACTCTGACCCAGTAAGCAGAGGGAAAAGCACCATGGGAGTACAGCCTACCAACTACCAACATCGTGAGCATTTAATACAAGCTAGTGGAATCACGGAGCACAATACCCTACACCCACCACAATGCATTGCTGATGTGACTCTGCAGTGCCCTTAACAGAAAAGGTGTCACACTCACCCGAGACCCACATCAGAACCAGGGAAAGGCTGTCAGAGGATAGAACACATTCTGCTGTCATAGAGGTGGGCACGGCATTTGAGGCTGGCATACAGGCTGGGGGAAAAAAGTTTTTTAAGTGGTTTTTTTTTTTGGTGGGAGAGGGTTAGTGACCACTGGGGGAGTCAGGGGAGGTGATCCCCAATTCCCTCCGGTGGTCATCTGCTCAGTTGGGGCACTTTTTTGGGACTTGGACCTGAAAAAAAGGGTCCAAATAAAGCGGACCAAATTCTCGTCAAAAACGCCCTTCTTGTTTCGATTATCAGCTAAAGACGCCCATCTCTCCTCGGCCGATAACCATGCCCCAGTCCCACCTTTGCCACGCCTCCGCGATCTTTGTTCGTCTCTGTGACGGACTGCAGTTGAGGACGCCAAAAATCGGGTTTCGATTATACCGATTTGGGTGCCCATGGGAAACGGACGTCCATCTCCCGACTTGGGTCGAAATATGGGCGTCTTTCTCTTTCAAAAATAAGCTGGATAGTGTTTCAACTGAACATAATAAAAAATATCTGCAGGGGATATGGAATATGCTGTTTGGAGGTCATGAAAAGATTGAATGCGTCCCTCAGATGTAACCACTTGTAATAAATACTCCGCTCCTTGTCTCTGCCACCTGCGAAAAGCAGAATATAGTTGACCTGGCGGAAATGCTGAATTATTGCATATTGATAAATAAGGCGTCACTGTCGAAGAAAAATGATGTAGGCGACAAATCCATCTCCAAACTGCTTTAGCTGAGGTCATAATGGAGGAGAGTTTCAACACCTTTGGAATGATGTCCCCGGATGTAAGCAAAAGGTTAATGAAGTGAATATTTGAAGTCAGTTGGAGCTTCAGGGCTGTATTTGAATAGCCCTGTGATGAACGAAAGCAGTCATTAACATGCCTCATACCACTTGCTACTGTAATATGACGTATATATATTAAGCCCATATCTTCATATTCCACACGAACATGCAACATCAACATGGGAAGACGGCTTCTTCCACCTCTCCACAGGAAGTGTCTTAGAAGTTTATTCAATTTCTTTTTGTCTGACATTTTCAAATACAATGGCAGTAACTGAAATACATACAACCATCGTGGTATAATGAACATATTATATAATGCTATACGCCCCAACAAGGAGATAGGCAGAGCTCCCCATGCTTGCAACCAAAGCTGCATCTCATGTAATAGACGCTGTATGTTTATTGTGTACAAACGTGTGAGATCTGCTGGAATATGCACTCCCAAGTATTTAAGCACTCCTGGCACCCAACTGATAGGGTGCCCCTTGCCATTCCCCTTGCCATTGTACTTGAGTAGCAGGCAGCACTGCCAAAGCTTGTGATTTACTAAGATTCAACTTAAATCCTGAGTGCTGCCCAAATATTTGTAAGCATACTAGCAACGAGTCTAAAGATTGAGACGAGGCAGACAGCACCACCAACAGGTCATCTACACATGCTAATGTTTTAATATTTTGCCCAGCAAGTGATAACCCCTTTGATAGTATTTGACAGCACGAGTCTTCTTAAAAGGGGCTCTAATGAAAGTACAAAAAGTAAAGGGGAAAGTGGACACCCCTGCCTAGTGCGCCGTGCTATCGGAAATGCAGCCTCCTTGATACCATTCACCATTAAACAGGCTCAGAACACAAGGACTGTAATGCTTCCAAGTACCAACCTTGAAAGCCCATACAAGACAAGGTATGAAATAAATAGTCCCACCTCACCCTGTCAAAAGGTTTTTCTGCATCTAAACTTAATATCAAAGATAGTCTTTTAATGTTTTGACAGGTGGTGATTGCCAGCAGCAAACGTCTAACATTCAGTACTGATTGACAGCGCCGTACAAACCCCACTTGCTCTGGTCCTATTAGTCTAGGGAGAAATGGGGCCAAGCGATCTGCTAAGATCTTAGATAACAACTTGATGTCTACATTCAGAAGCGATATTGGTCTATAAAACTCTACATTCTCCCTTGGCCTTCCTGGTTTTAGCAATAATGTTATTAAGGCAGTATTAGCATGCGGGGGGGGGGGGGGGGGGGGGGGAGTGGCCCTTAATTATCACATCTTCATAATACTCCAACAATGCACCCAAGGCCTCTGGAGGCAAGATCTTATAGTAGTCTCCCGCAAATCCATCTGGCCCAGGAGCAGAATGCAACTTTAAGGCCTTGACCGCCGCTTGCAATTCGGACAGTTGGAGAGGGGCATTAAGAGATTCCGTTTCTGCTGGAGTCAGCTTAGGCAGACCTATCTTGTCTAAGTAATCCATCAGAGATTGCTCAATTGGCGGGGCCTCTGCAGGATAAAGAGGAGAAAAAGTAGTAAATATGTGTGCTATTTTATCTCGGTTATTTGTTAAATTACCAGACGGATCACGTAATGCGGATATCGCCCGCGACCCTCCCCAATTTTTAATCGACTGTGCCAATAATCAGTCAGGTTGATTACCAAATCTCTGCAATTGGTACTTACGAAATAATAGGGAATGAGTTTCTTTTTCATGCAATAAGGTATTAAGGGAAAGGGAAATGGGACTTGATATACCGCCTTTCTGAGGTTTTTGCAACTACATTCAAAGCGGTTTACATATATTCAGGTACTTATTTTGTACCAGGGGCAATGGAGGGTTAAGTGACTTGCCCAGAGTCACAAGGAGCTGCAGTGGGAATTGAACTCAGTTCCCCAGGATCAAAATCCACTGCATTAAACACTAGGCTACTCCTCCACTATTAAGCGCAACTTGGTTAGCTTTCAAAGTTTCTAGAGTTGTTGGGGTAGGTCTCTGATTATGGGTCCATTTAGCCTTCTTTAGCTTATCTTCTAAATGTAATATACCAGCTGCCAGCCGCTTTTTAGGGGCGTGCACATATGCAATTATGTCCCCCCCTTAGGACCGTTTTCAACGCCAGCCAATACAAAACCGGCTGGTCCGCATGCAGCATTATTAAAAGCACAATCAGACCATTTTTCCATATTTCCGAAAGCAGGGGTCTGCATACAAATATGAAGGATATCTCCAGCCTGGACTACTATATTTATCAGCCGCAGTTTCAAAGTCTATCCACACTAAGGAGAGATCAGAGATCTCTTCTGGGCCTATGACCGCAGAAAGAATAGAGGCGAACAGTGAGCGCTCTACTAGAATATAATCCAACCTGGCCCGAGTTTTATGTGCCCTAGAATGATGCATGTAATCACGTTCACCAGGGTGGAGGGCACGCCACACATCCATTAGATTAAGAGACCTGGAAAAAATAGAAAAAGTGCCTACCCGTTGTCCTTTATAATGAGGGAAATCTGGATTACAGCAATCTATCAACAGGTCTGAGACCAAATTAAAGTCTCCTAAAACCATTAAACGAGTAATACTATGATGAAAGCATTTCCTAAAAGACGGGATCATTTTGATTAGGGCCATATAAAACCACCAAAAGGAACTCTACACCTTGCAACTGAAGATGTAATAATAGGTAGCCTCCATTTCCTCCCTTTGCCAGCAAGGGCATTTTATAAGAGAGTCCGCTACTCCACCTCTCCTAACTAGAGAAGAGGCAGATTGTACTTCCCCTATCCATGAATGCTGCAGCTTAGAATGTTCAGCATCCATGAGGCATGTCTCTTGCAAGCAGCCTATATCAACTTTGTGCTGCTTCAAAGCAGAAAGAATTTTTGAACGTTTCACCGGGGACGTTATGCTCCCTACATTCCAAGTGGCTACATGAGTTGGCATCTAAAGATTAATTATAAACAATGGGACAGAACAAAGATAAAGCCCAACGTTCGAACCCAGACACGCAGCCTTGCCCGGATACCCACTCACCTCACTAAACAATGAAATTGGAGTCAATACCCTGTGGAATTGAAATTTCTGCTCTGTAAGAACTACAAATAACTTTATAGAAACAACAAGAAATCCCACAAATTTCACCCCACCACAGGCATCACATGAATTCACTTTGATTGGCGCTCCAAAACAACCAGAACACATTCATACATTGACATGAACTAATAACAATCTCACTCACCCTTCCCCCCATCCAAACCCTTCTAGCCATCTCACAAACCCAGAACTAACCCAAATCCATCTCCCAGATATAAATTTATATACCCAAGGGAAGTGGAAGAGATCTCCATTGATGCTACGGACCCCCACCCTCAGCAGCTTCCAATGAAAGATGAGTCTTGCGCCCACTTATTATCCCATCCAAAATACAGTACAGCTTAAAGAGAAAGCACCCACAACATTTGACTAACAGAACACATTTATCAGTCAACATCAAGTGTCCTGTACTCCACAAGACAAGATCTTGCTACTGTTACTGTTGCAAAAGTTTTCCAGAGTCCCTGAAAAGATATCTTAAGCTGAGCTGGATAGAGAAGCATGAATTTGATGTTTTTCTTTATGAGAGCCCTACAAAGGGGATGAAACTGTCGAAGCTGCTCTTGTACTGCCAGGGAGAAGTCTTGAAATATCAAAACTCACTACCCATCATATCAGCCAAAATCCGTGCAGTATCTCCAACTTGTGCCGATAGTTTAGAATTTTTGTCATGACTCTCGGCCAGTTGCGGCTCTCAGCCTGCCGACCTACCCTATGTGCGCTTTCCACCACCAATGTGCTCATAGAGTCAGATATTGCCAGTTCTTTAACAACCCACTCTTCTAACCATGTGGATATGTTCTGATCCGGTATGCACTCCGAGAGGCATATAATGTGCAAATTATTTCGCCTCGAGTGGTTTTCCAGATCTCCCAGTTTGCAAGAGTGCTCAGCAAATTGTTTACACAAGTGAGCTACATCCGGCCCTTGCGCATGCGGGTCATCCTCCAATGCCGACACTCGCGTTTCTAAGTCACCGGTTCTAATAGCAAGGCCATCCAATGTAGTTTGAAAATTGTCTACATTAAAAGCAGGAAGCCGGCTAAAGAATCAGTTGGGCCGCTGGACGAAAATGGTGTTAAAGGGGCAATCAGGGATGACTGAGCCGTAGCGGAGAAATTAAATGAATTCTTTGCTTCGGTCTTCAGCAAGGAGGATTTGGGAGGGACACCGGTGCCGGAAAGCATATTTGAAGCTGGCAAGTCAGAGAAACTAAACGAATTCATCATCCAAACTAAACTTGGATGATGTAATGGGGCAGTTCTGCAAACTGAAGAGTAGTAAATCACCGGGACCTGATGGTATTCATCCCAGAGTATTAATAGAACTGAAAAATGAACTTGTAGAGCTACTGTTAGTAATATGCAATCTATCCCTAAAATCGAGTGTGGTACTGGAAGACTGGAGGGTAGCCAATGTTACGCCGATTTTTAAAAAAAAGTTCCAGAGGAGATCCGGGAAATTATAGACCTCGGTGAGTCTGACGTCGGTACCAGGCAAAATGGTAGAGGCTATTATCAAGAATAAAATTACAGAGCACGTACAAAAACATGGGCTGATGAGACAAAGTCAGCATGGATTTAGTGAAGGGAAGTCTTGCCTCACCAATCTACTGCATTTTTTTGAGGGAGTGAACAAACATGTGGACAATGGGGAGCCGGTGGATATTGTGTATCTGGATTTTCAAAAGGCGTTTGACAAAGTGCCTCATGAAAGACTCCTGAGGAAACTGGGGAGTCATGGGATCGGAGGTAGGGTAGGGATCAGGCGACCCTCAGGGGGAGGAATGCTGGCTTCGGCCTAACCCCTGGTAAGCCTTTCCTCAGCTGAGAGGTGCCCAGCTCTACCACCGGCTGCCTTTCAGGTGCTGTGGAGGACTTGCAGCTCATCTGCATATCCTTACAGCCTTCTCCGGGGTGACACCCAGGTCCACTCCGATCTACTCAGGGCCTCCACTCTAGGTGCCACGCGCTCCCACCAGGTGCTGTGGAGGACTTGCATCCCTTCTGCATTTCCTCACAGCTGTATCTGGGGTGACTCCAAGTCCACCCCGATCTTCCCAGGGCCCTCGCTCCAAGTGCACAGAGTTTCCAGGTGCTTTTTGGCTAGGATCAGGCGACCCTCAGGGGGAGGAATGCTGGCTTCGGCCTAACCCCTAGTAAGCCTTTCCTCAGCTGAGAGGTGCCCAGCTCTACCACTGGCTGCCTTTCAGGTGCTGTGGAGGACTTGCAGCTCACTTGCATTTTTCTCTTTATATCTAATCTTTTTCCAGTTGCTAAAGTACCTCAATCGTTTATGGCCCCTATTCACATTCTCTTCCTAGCTATGTCCCTTCCTAATCTTTTCCCTCACCCCCTACCTCTCTCTGCTACAGGAACTCACTGCCCATCCATTGACTTCATCACCTCACCTTCTCTCCTACCCTCTTCCTCCCTCTTGGCTTTTAATCTCCGTCTCTTTCTTCCCTCCATTTTGCCTTCCCCATTCCACCTAAATACCTCTCGCCTTCGACGCCTTCGTGGCCACACCTCTCCTACACTCCTCCGCTCTCTTTTACTCCTTCTCTTACTCTCAGCTGGTGACATCAATCCCAATCCTGGCCCTCCTCACCAACTATTATCCCAACTCTACAGATCTCACTGTGACCTCTCTAACCTCATCTCTATTCCTCTACTCCCCTCCTCTTCTCTGCCCTTGTCTTGCGCCCTATGGAATGCCCGCTCTATCTGTAACAAACTCCCCTATATCCATGACCTCTTTATCTTTCGTCACCGCCATCCGCTCGCCATAACAGAAACCTGGCTGTGCCCTGATGACTCTGCTTCAGTCGCAGCTCTGTGCCATGGCGGTTATCTTTTTTCACATACTCCTCGCCCTGCTGGTCACGGGGGCGGTGTTGGACTACTTCTCTCTCCCTCCTCCAGATTTCAACCCCTTCTTCCACCTCAATCTCACTGTTTTTCCTCCTTTGAAGTCCACTCTATCCGCCTTTTCTCTCCTCTGCCTCTTCGAATAGCGGTCATTTATCGTCCCCCTGATAAGTCCCTTTCATCCTTTCTCAGTGACTTTGATGCCTGGCTTGCCTTCTTCCATGATCCTTCCTCCCCCTCTCTCATCCTTAGTGACTTCAATATTCCTGCTAATGATCCTTCCAACTCTTATATTTCCAAGTTACTCACTTTAACATCCTCCTTTAATCTCCAACTATGCTCCACCTCCCCCACTCATCAAAATGGTCACTGTCTTGATCTCATCTTCTCCTCCAACTGGTCACCCTCTAGTTTCCTTGCCTCTGATCTTCCCCTCTCTGATCACCATCTTATAACTTTCACACTTAAATCTCCTGACCCTTCATCTCTAACCTCCCATGTTTCAAACCTCCTCTCTACTGTGGCACCATCCACGTCTGTCAACGAGGCTGTTTCTTCTTACAACAATACTCTATCCTCTGCCTTAGACACTCTTGCACCTTTGATGACCCGCCCTATAAGGCGTACAAAACCCCAGCCTTGGCTGACTTCTAATATCTGCTACCTACGTTCCTGTACCCGCTCCGCCGAATGCCTCTGGCGGAAATCTCGGGCCCTTGCTGATTTCTTACACTTTAAGTTCATGCTGACCTCCTTCCAATCTGCTCTTTTACGCACCAAACAGGATTATTATATCCAACTGACCAACTCTCTTGGCTCTAATCCTCGACTTTGTAAGGAGGTTGGAGGGTCTAGGCAGCTCAGGAGGAGGTATGGGGCCCGACTACATTCCCCACAAGGCCCTGAGAGAAGGGAGCAGGGTGGTAGGTCCCAAAACCCGGTATGGCCCCCACATGGAAGGGAGGGGGAAAAGGACTGGAGAGAGCAGCTGCGATGGCAGGCGAGGGCCAGAAGGGGGAGCAGGGATGACAAAGCTCAATACCCTTGGGTTAGAAATCAGTACAAGATTCCTTCCACCTGGGAGGGGGAGGAAGTCTCCAACCAACAGCCTAGCAGAGAGGCAGAGTTAATGGAGTGCTTGGAGGAAGGAGAGTCTGGAGGGAGCAGCACCCCAGGTTTGGAGGAGCCAGTTGACATGGACTGTAATTGTACTTTGGGGCAGAGTTGCAGGGACTGAAAGCAGTGGGTGGTCACAGGAGTCAATTAGCTGTGTTGTGGGCAGTGTACTGCCATTCTGCAACCACCCAAGCGGAAAGACTTTTAAAAACAAAACCCAGGCTGTTGAACTGGGGGAGAACTTGGATTTAAAGGGAAGTTTTTTCTTGTTGCTTTATTTTGGAAACTGAATGGAACTTTAACCCCTTGAACTGAGATTTTTGTGGAGAAGGGGAAATAAACTGTTTGGAACTAAAAACTGTGTTGTTTGGAAGGACTTTGTTTGTGGACTGCTAAAGGGAGCCTACCACCCCTGAAGGTTTGCTACCAGGATTACAGTTATTACAGTGGCACCGCAGATGGGACTCGATTGAAGCTACCACAGAGCAGCCGGAGTGAAGCTGACAAGGCCACCCTTAGCAAAGCGAAGACCAGCGGTTACCCCAGGTAAGAGGTACCTGAAGGGGGATCAATGCTGGATTGAAGTGTGAAGCTAAGGGGGGAACACAGGTCATGCAAAGGAACCCAGGCGGGGTAGTGTAAAAGGGGAGTGGTGGGAGAAGAGCAGTACAAATTAGTAATTAGGAAAAAAAAAAAAGTGTTTTTGGTTTTCTTTTCAGGGTATTCCAGACTGGCAGGATGGAGCAGAAAGAAATGCTTCACTGGATGGCTGCGCAGTTTCAGAAGCAGCAGGAGGGGGCTCAACAGGTCTTGCAGCAAGTGGTGGAAGCCGCCAAGGAACAGCATGTACCTCTGCTCCAGGCAGTGCAAGGTCAGATGCAAGCCATAGGGAGCCTGTTGGATAAAGTTGCAGCCCCGGGTACAGTGGCCGGTTTACCCATGGGGGTAGGAACCCCTCCGTTTGGACCCTTTTCTTTGGGACGAATGGGGGAGGGTGATGATGTGGATGACTTTATTGCTACATTTGAGAGGATCGCAAGGGCAGTGCAATGGCCGAAAGAACAGTGGGCTGTTCGACTGGCAGGAAGCCTAGCTGGGGAAGCTCTGGCTGCATACCGGGCCATGCCTGCGGACAGCTCCATGGATTATGAGCAGGTAGTGGCGGCCATTAAAAATAGATTAGGTCTTACTAGAGACCATTATAGAAGACATTTTAGGGAGACTACTACGGGGAGGGAAGTGCGGCCCCGGGCTTTTGCCCAGAGACTGAAAGACTTAGCCTATAAATGGCTGGAGCTGCAACAGAAGACTGCAGAACAGGTGGTGGAGGAGATTATAGTGGAACAGTTTTAGTTTGCCATACCCACCCCAGTGCGCGAGTGGCTCATTAAGCAAGGGGTGCGCTCATTGGAAGGGGTGATTCATGGAGCTGAACTGTATTTTGAGGCGGGGAGACATCCTACTAACCCCTTCCTCCCGAGTAGCCAAGTGGGTATGGGTCAAGGGGGAAGTACTCATGCCAATACGGGGACTGAGGGGAAGAGGGAGGAGGGTCGTAGGGACCCAGGTCCCAGTCCAGGGGGAAGAAGGTGTTTTAGATGTGGGAAGCCCGGCCACATGCTGAAGGAGTGTAGGGAAAGAGTAGGTTTTGCGGGACATATGGGAACAGACCCCAAGGATTTCTTCTTCCTGGAGGTTCAGGTGGGAGGGGTGACAGTTAAGGCCCTGTTAGACTCGGGGGCCAATCAGTCGATGATGTCCCGGGTCTTCTGGAATAAGATCCAGAGCGCCGCCATGGGGGAAGAGGGCGGACAGTATGTAGGAATGATTCAGATTAAGTGCATACATGGGTCTTCAACCGCCTACCCTGTGTTCAGGATCCAACTAGGGAGCCCTCTGGGGAGAGGGTGGCTTAATGTGGCGATCCTGCCCAAACTGCCTTTTGACCTCATTTTGGGGAGGGAGTGGGAGCTGTTTGTACGGGGGTTGAAAGGGGTCACAGGGTGGGTGACTACTCGGGCTCAGAAGGCTCGGGGTGGGTCGCTGGACAGGGGGGAGGATTCGGTAGGGCAGCTCTTCCCTTTCCATGAGGAGATAATGGGAGAACCGGGTAAAGGGAGGAAGGCTAGAGAAACCCGGCAGGCGGAGAGGCATAGCCGGGCTAGGGCCCTAAGGAGGTTGGGGGAAGGAGAGGCTATGCCATGGAGGCCACAAGAGGTGGTGGAGAGATTTCCCGCTTTTGGCCAGGAGCAGAGAGATGACCCGGTATTAAAAAGGGCCTGGGAACAAGTGGAAGGGGGGCCTTCAGGCGGGTTTCCCCGGTTTCGGGTGGTGGAGGGATTGTTGTACCGGGAAATACAGGATCCAGTGGGGGGACCCGTGCGAGGCCAGCTGGTAATTCCCAGGGTATTTAGGAGCCTTATTCTAAGAGGGGCCCATGATCATCCCTTGGCAGGGCATAAGGGCTCCCAGAGTACGTTGAAACAGGTGCTGGAGCATTTTTATTGGCCTGGCGTACAAAGGGAAGTCCAGAATTATTGCCAAAGTTGCCCCTCCTGTCAGCGGTTGGTGGACTGATACCCTCCCAGGGCCCCTATGGTACCATTGCCTATTATTGGGGAACCTATGAGAAGTATGGCTATGGACATTGTGGGACCCCTCATCAGAACACCTAGGGGTTTTGCATACATTTTAGTAGTCATGGATAGGGCCACTAGGTTTCCCTGGGCCTTCCCAATGAGAAATATACGAGCTACGGGTATAGCCACCGAATTGGTCAAGCTTTTCTGTGGTGGGATTCCCTCGAGAAATGCTTACGGATCAGGGGTCCAATTTCAAATCTAGACAGTTAAGAGAACTGTGGGAAGCTTTTAACATACGCCACATTACCACAGCTGCCTACCATCCCCAGACAAACGGGATGGTAGAGCGATTTAATAAAACCCTTAAGCAGATGTTGAGGAAAGGCTTGAAAGGGAAATATGAGGATTGGGACCAGTTGTTACCCTATGCTTTATATGCATGTAGGGAGAATATTCAAGCATCCCTAGGGGTATCCCCCTTTGAATTGGTCTTTGGCAGATTGCCGCGGGGCATTCTGGACATAATTCAGGAGGCATGGGTAGAGAGAGAGGAAGAGCCCAGGGAGGTTAGTACATACCTGAGGGAGTTAAGAGCAAGGATTCAGAGGGTCACGGCGTTTGCGCAGGACACCCTGGGGCAGAGCCAAGAGAGCCAGAAAGGGTATTATGACCGGGGCACAAAAGTAAGGAAATTTCAGGTGGGAGATAAAGTGCTCGTCATGGTGGCCTCAGACCCCCATAAGTTTACTTCTCAGTGGAAGGGACCCTGCGTGGTAACAGCCAGAGTAGGCCCATGGACATATCGGGTAAGGCATGCGAAAGGTAGGATTCAGACCTACCATGTAAATATATTGAAACCGTGGATAGAGAGAGAAGGGTTAGTGGCAGTCTCTGAAGAGGAGTTGGGTCCTCAACTAAGTGATGTACAGGAGGGGGGGAAACCTGTTATTGGTGAGTCTCTATCCCATGGGCAGAGGCAACGGGTAAGGGAAATGATAGAGGAGTTTCAGGATGTTATCAATCCCCTACGTGGGGAAACCCATTTGGTGGCCCATAATATCGTCACCGAGTGTCTTCTCTCTTTTGTTGGTGAGCCCTTAGGTTCCCTAAGGTCCCGAAAGACCTCAGAGGACAGCCGTGCAACCCCGAATCTTCACCCGCGGCGGCCGCCGTTCACCAAGGGTTGAGCCCCCAGCTGCAGGTGGCCAGCAGGACTGCTGGAATTGCGGGGTTGACAGCTGGCCTGGCTGGCAGTCAGCAAACACAGTCTATGGATTGATGGCTAGCAAGGGCGGCTAGCAATCCGTGGGTAGTATCAATACTGTCTCTGGATAGCGGCTAGCAAGGCGGCTAGCAATCCGTGGTTAATATCAACACAGTCTCTGGATGGCGGCTAGCAAGGGCGGCTAGCAATCCGTGGTTAATATCAACACAGTCTCTGGATGGCGGCTAGCAAGGGCGGCTAGCAATCCGTGGTTAATATCAACACAGTCTCTGGATGGCGGCTAGCAAGGGCGGCTAGCAATCCGTGGGAATATCAGCACAGTCTCTGGGTAGCGGCTAACACGGCGCAACACGAAACCACTGTGCCTGCTTCGAAAACAGAACCGGAAGCGCCGATGTCCGCCAGCCCCAGAGTTAAATATCGCGCCTTCCCGCCTCCGACGGCGAGTCTCTCCAATCCGGCCCTGGGAGTCGGCAGGGCCCCTTCGGATAGGCTCTGCCTGAACTCCCAGGCGGAGACTTCCCCTGGTCCTCCAATCTGGTGCAGGGAGGCGGAGCTCCAGAGCCCTCCGACTCTGGGGCGAAGAGGACATCGGCCCCGCGCTCCAGCGCCGCCATTTTGGGCGGCGCGGGCCTCATCCCGGCTCTCCTTCCCGAGAGACCGGCGGTCGCTGTTGCCGGCCGCCGATCCCGACCTGGACCGCCTGTCCCGCGGCGGCGCTGGTCCCCCTGCAGGGGCCGGTCGGCCGTCCTCCCGCGCCGTGGCCACTGACTCCTGCCTCCCGCAGCGAGAGGAGAGCAGGTAGGCGCGTAAGACGCGACACCGAGCCTGGTAGGATTGTAAGGCAGAGGCCCCATAGAACCCCAGAATTTAAGAGGAAGGAAATTATAAGGCAGGTACAGGAAATGATGGACTTAGGTATCATAGAGGAATCAGTTAGTCCCTGGTCCAGTCCAGTGGTGTTGGTACCAAAGAGTGATGGGTCTCAGAGGTTTTGTATAGATTTCCGAAGGGTGAATGCCATATCCCGGTTTGATGCTTATCCCATGCCCCGGATAGACGACTTACTGGACAAACTGGGGCGTGCTCAGTATTTAACTACCTTAGATCTTACGAAAGGGTATTGGCAAGTGCCGCTGACAGAGGAGGCTAAGCCCAAAACAGCCTTTGGCACCCCTATAGGGTTATTCCAATTTAGACGAATGCCAATTGGGTTAAATGGGGCAGCAGCGTGCTGCCAACGATTGGCTGATCAGTTGCTGAGGTGGCATTCGGACTACGCTGCCGCGTATATGGATGATATTGTCATTTTTAGCTCAGATTGGGAGTCCCATTTGCCCAAAGTCAAAGCTGTGCTAGAATCCCTCAGGCGGGCGGGCCTAACAGTGAACCCAAAGAAGTGCGTGTTTGCTAGTGAAGAGGTAAAATACTTGGGATACATTGTGGGAGGGGGAGTTATCAAACCCCTAAGGGATAAAGTGCAGGGAGTGCGTAATTTTCTGCTGCCCCACACCAAAAAACAATTGAGGGGGTTTTTGGGGCTGATAGGATATTATCGCAGATTCATTCCTAGATTTGCGGAGAGGTCAAGCACCCTTACTGACATGCTGAGGAAAAGGTGCCCTAATGTCCTAATGTGGACAGAGGCGGGTCGTGGGGAGTTCCAAATGTTGAAAGACATCCTGTGTCAGGAACCGGTCTTAAAAGGAATAGATTTTGAGAAGCCCTTCCTGTTACAAACAGATGCCTCAGAGACGGGCTTGGGGGCTGTGTTATCCCAAGAGTTTGAAGGGGAGGAGCACCCTGTCCTTTTTCTGAGAAGGAAACTGCACCCGGCAGAGCAGCATTACGCTGTTATAGAGAAGGAGTGTTTGGCTATAAAGTGGGCTATAGAAACTCTGAAATACTATCTGCAGGGCAATCCTTTTGTTTTGATTACTGACCACGCACCTCTGAAATGGCTCCAACAAATGCAGGGGCAGAATGCCAGGCTCACCCGCTGGTATTTAGCGTTACAAGCTTTTTCCTTTGAAATACAGCATAGGGCGGGGAAGCTTCACGGGAACGCTGACGCCCTGTCCCGAATTGCGAACTCCCCAGCAAGTAGCCTGGAGGAAGCAGGGAGTCGCAATTATTTGAAGGGGGGGGGGGTGTAAGGAGGTTGGAGGGTCTAGGCAGCTCAGGGGGAGGTATGGGGCCCGACTACATTCCCCACAAGGCCCTGAGAGAAGGGAGCGGGTTGGTAGGTCCCAAAACCCGGTATGGCCCCCACGTGGAAGGGAGGGGGAAAAGGACTGGAGAGAGCAGCTGCGATGGCAGGCGAGGGCCAGAAGGGGGAGCAGGGATGACAAAGCTCAATACCCTTGGGTTAGAAATCAGTACAAGATTCCTTCCACCTGGGAGGGGGAGGAAGTCTCCAACCAACAGCCTAGCAGAGAGGCAGAGTTAATGGAGTGCTTGGAGGAAGGAGAGTCTGGAGGGAGCAGCACCCCAGGTTTGGAGGAGCCAGTTGACATGGACTGTAATTGTACTTTGGGGCAGAGTTGCAGGGACTGAAAGCAGTGGGTGGTCACAGGAGTCAATTAGCTGTGTTGTGGGCAGTGTACTGCCATTCTGCAACCACCCAAGCGGAAAGACTTTTAAAACTAAAACCCAGGCTGTTGAACTGGGGGAGAACTTGGATTTAAAGGGAAGTTTTTTCTTGTTGCTTTATTTTGGAAACTGAATGGGACTTTAACCCCTTGAACTGAGATTTTTGTGGAGGAGGGGAAATAAACTGTTTGGAACTAAAAGCTGTGTTGTTTGGAAGGACTTTGTTTGTGGACTGCTAAAGGGAGCCTACCACCCCTGAAGGTTTCCTACCAGGATTACAGTTATTACAACTTCTCTTCACCACATTGAACTCTCCTCAAGGTGCCCCCTCCCCCAACTCCCCCTTCATTATCTCCTCAGACCCTTGCTGAATTCTTTCACGACAAGATTCAAAAGATAAACCTTGCATTCTCTAACTCGCCACCTCTCTCCACTAGTCCGTTCCCCTCTCTCTCCTCCCCCTCATTCCCTTTCCTCCTTTCCTGAAGTTACTATTGAGGAAACTACACTTCTCCTTTCTTCCTCAAAATGTACCACCTGTTCCTCTGATCCCATTCCCACCCACCTTCTTAATGCCATCTCTCCTGCTCTTATTCCTTTTATCTGTCACATTCTCAACCTCTCACTTTCCACTGCGACTGTCCCTGCTGCCTTTAAACATGCTGTGGTCACACCTCTCCTTAAGCAGCCTTCACTCAACCCTACTTGTCCCTCTAATTACTGACCCATCTCCCTCCTTCCCTTTCTCTCCAAATTACTTGAGCGTGCTGTTCACCGCCGCTGCCTTGATTTTCTCTCCTCACATGCTATTCTTGACCCACTATAATCTGGTTTTCACCCTCTCCACTCAACCGAAACTGCGCTTACTAAAGTCTCCAATGACCTATTACTGGCTAAATCCAGAGGTCTCTATTCCATCCTCATTCTTCTTGATCTTTCCGCTGCTTTTGACACTGTCGATCACAGCATACTCCTCGATACCCTGTCCTCACTTGGATTCCAGGCCTCTGTCCTTTCCTGGTTCTCTTCCTACCTCTCCCTCTGCACCTTCAGTGTTCACTCTGGTGGATCCTCTTCTACTTCTATCCCTCTGCCTGTCGGCGTACCTCAGGGTTCTGTTCTTGGTCCCCTCCTCTTTTCTATCTACACTTCTTCCCTTGGTTCATTAATCTCATCCCATGGCTTTTCCTACCATCTCTATGCTGATGACTCCCAAATCTACCTTTCTACCTCTGATATCTCACCTTGCATCCAAACCAAAGTTTCAGCGTGCTTGTCTGACATTGCTGTCTGGATGTCTCAATGCCACCTGAAATTAAACATGACCAAAACTCAGCTTCTAATTTTTCCCCCCCAAACCCACCTCCCCACTCCCCCCGTTTTCTATTTCTGTTGATGGCTCTCTCATTCTCCCTGTCTCCTCAGCTCGAAACCTTGGGGTCATCTTTGACTCTTCTCTCTCCTTCTCTGCTCATATCCAGCAGATCGCCAAGACCTGTCGTTTCTTTCTTTACAACATCCGTAAAATCCGCCCCTTTCTTTCCGAGCACTCTACCAAAACTCTCATCCACACCCTTGTCACCTCTCGTTTAGACTACTGCAATCTGCTTCTTGCTGGCCTCCCACTTAGTCACCTCTCCTCTCTCCAATCGGTTCAAAACTCTGCTGCCCATCTCGTCTTCCGCCAGGGTCGCTTTACTCATACTACCCCTCTCCTCAAGTCGCTTCACTGGCTCCCTATCCGTTTTCATATCCTGTTCAAACTTCTTCTACTAACCTATAAATATACTCACTCTGCTGCTCCCCAGTATCTCTCCACACTTGTCCTTCTATACACCCCTTCCCGTGCACTCCGCTCCATGGATAAATCCTTCTTATCTGTTCCCTTCTCCAGTACTGCCAACTCTAGACTTTGCGCCTTCTGTGTCACTGCACCCTACGCGTAGAATAAACTTCCTGAGCCCCTACTTCTTGCCCCATCCTTGGCCACCTTTAAATCTAGACTGAAAGCCCACCTCTTTAACATTGCTTTTGACTCGTAACCACTCGCCTCCACCTACCCTCCTCTCCTCCTTCCTGTACACATTAATTGATTTGATTTGCTTACTTTATTTTTTGTCTATTAGATTGTAAGCTCTTTGAGCAGGGACTGTCTTTCTTCTATGTTTGTGCAGTGCTGCGTACACCTTGTAGCGCTATAGAAATGCTAAATAGTAGTAGTAGTAGTAGTAGTAGGGTATTACTATGGATTAAGAGCTGGTTGAAAGATAGGAAGCAAAGAGTAGGGTTGAATGGTCAGTATTCTCAGTGGAGAAGGGTAGTTAGTGGGATCCTGCAGGGGTCTGTGTTGGGACTGCTGCTTTTTAACATATTTATAAATGACCTAGAGATGGGAGTAACTAGTGAGGTAATTAAATTCGCAGATGACACAAAATTATTCAGGGTCGTCAAGTCGCAGGAGGAGTGTGAAAGATTACAGGAGGACCTCGTGAGACTGGGGGATTGGGTGTGCAAGTGGCAGATGAAGTTCAATGTTGACAAGTGCAAAGTGATGCATGTGGGTAAGAGGAACCCGAATTACAGCTATGTCATGCAAGGTTCCGCATTAGGAGTTACGGACCTAAAAGGGATCTGGGAGTAATCGTTGATAAGACATTAAAAACATCTTCCCAGTGTGCTGCGGCAGCTAAGAAAGCGCACAGAATGTTGAGTATTCTTAGGAAAGGGATGGAAAACAAACACGAGGATGTTATAATGCCGTTGTATCACCTCAACCGCACGTCAAGTATTGTGTCCAATTCTGGTCGCCGCATCTCAAAAAACATATAAAGGAATTTAAAAAGGTGCAGACTTATTTTTGGCAAATCAAAATTTGAAAATGCTTCACCTCTTCGAGCAAAGCTTCACTGGCTCCCCATCAAAGAAAGAATAAATTTCAAGATCAACACAATGACCCACAAAATCATCCACGATGAATCCCCTGGTTACATGAATGATTTGATCGACCACCCTGCCAGAAACAGATCTATTTCTTCACAAACTTATCTTAACCTACATCTTCCCAATTGTAGAGGAATTAAATACAAGACCTACTATGCATCCAGTTTCTCCTTTTTGAGTAGCCAGCTTTGGAACGCTCTACCCAGACCAATCCGATTAATAAACGACTACTTACCATTTAGAAAAATGCTGAAAGCTCATCTCTTTAAGCAGGCCTACCTTAATGCCCCAACATAATCTTACCAACCTCCACTCCCAATTCTGTTCTGACTTAGATACCGACCTCCCATCCTTCTCTTCTCCATCTCTCCTTACTTTTATCCCTCCTTACCCCTTTTCTCCCAAATCATACTATCCTATCTTGTCTAACCTCTCTTTTCCTAGTCATATATTATCAA
Organism: Microcaecilia unicolor; assembly: GCF_901765095.1. Lineage (NCBI taxonomy): Eukaryota > Metazoa > Chordata > Amphibia > Gymnophiona > Siphonopidae > Microcaecilia > Microcaecilia unicolor. The sequence goes on along the minus strand of NC_044038.1, from coordinate 122,668,771 downwards.
GCTCAATTTATCATACATTACCAAGCCCAACTTTACATTGTTTCACTACTGTTTTTGAAATTTCTATTCTATAACTTTGCATTGCAAATTACTATGTAAGCCACATTGAGCCTGCATTATGTGGGAAAGTGCGGGGTACAAATGTAATAAATAATAATAATAATAATAATAAAGGGAATGGACCGACTTCCCTATGAGGAAAGGCTGAGAAGGTTAGGGCTCTTCAGCTTGGAGAAAAGGTGGCTGAGGGGTGATATGATAGAAGTCCACATGATAATGAGCAGAGTAGAGCGGACAGATTTGAAGCGATTGTTTACACTTTCAAACAACAACAAAACCAGGGGACACAAGATGAAGCTAGAATATGGTAGATTTAAAACAAATATGAGAAAGTTTTCTTTACTCAGCGTGTAGTTAGACTCTGGAACTCGTTGCCGGAGAATATAGTGACAGCAGCTGGCCTTACAGAATTTAAAGGGGGTTTGGACAGATTCCTGAGGCAAGAGTCCATTGAACATTATTAATTTTTTTTTTGGGGGGGGGGGGGGAGTTGCTGGGTTTTTGAAGCCTGGATTGGCCGCTGTCGGAGACAGGATGCTGAGCTTGATGGACCCTTGGTCTTTCCCATTATGGCGGTGCTTATGTACTTACGTACTTATGTACTTGTGCGAGCGCTTCCCAGCGAGGTTCAAAAGCCTTTGTTACCACTGATGTTAACTGAAGAAGTTGAGAGTCTGTGAATGCTGCTGGCACCAGGGAAGGAACATCCGCCATCTTGGAGTCCCCACTCCCAAGCTTATGCTTCTCTTTCTTCGCAGATCTCTGCACCATTGCCAAGGGAGACTTATCCAAATATTTGTCCATGCAGTATCCTTACAGATAAGCAACTGAAGGGGAGTAAAATTCAGTGTTCGACACTAAAATAGCATATTGAGAAGTGAGGGTCCTGGAGCTACAGCTAAAAGCTGCTTCCTTGCTCACTGCATCACGTGATCTCCAACCCTACTCTTTATAACCTTACTGAGAAATAGTAAGGTTCTGTCACCAGCCTGCAGGAGGCTCAGTTCCTCAGGGAACCTTGCCAAATGAACCTCTAACTTCTTACCAGCAGGGATCAATATGAACCACCAGATAAGCTGATTGCTGAAATTGCTCTATGGTTGCTGATTCCTCTCAGAGGCCATCTTGTTCTTGGTAGATTTGTACTTAAAACTTAGACTTTGGCCTCTTTGCCAAAGCTTGGTCTGCACCTCTGCAGTGTTTTGTGCTCTGGATTCCCTGCTGCATTCTTCCTTAACCTGATTTGGCAAGTATCATTTTGATCCAGTTTCAATCCCATACTGGAATTCAGCCTTGCTCCTGCATTGACTGTTCTTGGTAAGTACCCATGCGTTTTGTTCCAATCTTTCAATTTTGCCATGGTATCCATTACTCCTTCCTAGGATCTGGGGTTTTAGCAAATAAGCCCTTGAAACCACCAGCAACCGAAGGCTCAAACAGAAGGAAAGGTAACCACTATGGTGTGGAGGTTGGGGGGCACTAGACCACCAGAGCTGGCGGGGGTAGGGTTACCCACTGGACCACCAGGGAAAAGTTTTTGGTGTCCGGGGGGGGGGGGGGGGGGGGGGCAAACCTTCAGGCTCAATGCATCCGGAGGGTAGCCCATTGCACCACCAGGGAAACTTATCTGGGAGATTAGGGGGCTGCTCCAGCCTGGTCTGTTTGACAGGTCTGGTTTTTTTTTTGACAGACCAGAACTGTCAAACAATATCTGCAGGAAGATTGTGCCTTGGATGCATGCCCAGGCACAATCTCCTGCAGAAGTTCCTCAATGATCAAAACTAATAACATGCATAGATTTGCATGCTATTAGTTTTGATCATTGGGGCTTTAATTCCCCGCGCTATTCTGGCACTAAATTTTCAGTGCTGTTTGGAACAGTGTAGGGAATTTGACCATCAGCCCCTGAGTGTTTTGGGCACCTGTTGTGTGTCTCATGACTGTGGGCTGGTGCGGGGGCTGGTGCCGGATCTCACAAGTGCATTAGGTGGAGGTGTGCACAGTCATATTCTGGGGTCACTGGATTGCATCTGTGATAGTGGGACACCTGCATGCAAGTCATGGATGCACTGAATGTTTTGGTGGCTCACATCTTGCTGGAGGTGGATGGCAGTTTGGAGGGGAGGCCCCAGAAGAGAATCTTCAGGCCCTTTATCCAATTACTGGACCTCACTGACCAGGAATGCCTTACTAAGTTCTGCTTTGACAGGGCCACCATTCAGCACCTCTGTGACCAGCTATAACCCCTCCTCTAGCCCAGGACATGCAGGAATAATCCCATGCTAGTCCACCCGAAGGTCACCACCTCCCTTGCCTTTTTGGCCACCGTCAGCTTCCAGTCAGTGCAGGCCTCACCCAGCCCGCCATCTCCAACTGCCTTGCCCAGTTCCTTGATGCATTCCTCACCCACACCTCATACTATACTACCTTCCCCACTACCACCCAGACATTCTAAAGCAAGATGGCTCAGTTCTATGCCATAGACCCCCTACTACTACTTGACATTTCTAAAGCGCTACTAGGGTTACGCAGCGCTGTACAATTTAACATAGAAGGACAGTCCCTGCTCAAAGGAGCTTACAATCTAAAGGACAAATGTACAGTCAGTCAAATAGGGGCAGTCTAGATTTCCTGAAAGGAATAAAGGTTAGGTGCCGAAAGCAACATTGAAGAGGTGGGCTTTGAGCAAGGATTTGAAGATGGGTGTGATTGACTGCACACACATTGCACTCAGACACCCCCCATGGGCACACAAGACCTATAAAAGAATACAAAATCATTTCACTCTATGAACATGCAGGTCATGTGTGATACTGAGGGGGAGATTGTGATGTATGTGCCCGCTAACCAGACTCCATCCATGATGCCTATATCCTCCAGCATTCAGGAATCTTATCGCAGGTTTGACCAAGGGAGATCACCAGTGGCTGGCTCCTAGGTAAGTAGTACAGGAACTCAAAAACCCCATACTCCCTGCCCCCACCTAACTTTCAACACATTCCCTCATTCTAGATGCTCCCAGAGCCCACAACCATTACCCCACCTCCGCAAGGTCACCATACTAGTCAATGCACACCCATGTCTGTGATTTGGCTTCCCCCTCCCACACACACACACACACACACACAGATGACAGAAGATACCCCCAGTGAGCCTGACTCATGACACCCTAAGTCCACCTCCAAAATGAAGTGGAAGATAAGTAAAACAAGAGTCATAACAGCACCTGCACCATCACTGAGAACACCTCTAGCCAGCTCAAGAATAGATAAAGATGTCTGGGCCATTCCAGAGGGGAGCTCATCTACAGCCTTGAAAAAGTGGCTAAAATATTCATGGCCTGCTGTATGCTGCTCAATCTGGCTCTCTGAAGAAGGCAGGCCGTGTCAGATGAGGGACAGCAACCACAGCAGCAGCCACCAAACCCAGAGGATGAGAAGACCCTCTCCCCTACCCACAGAGCTGACCATGGTGCACAGCAGCTGGAGGTCCACATAAAACAAAGACTCAGTCTGACAAATTTTCAGTGATGGTAAGTGTACAGTTTAGTTGTGTGCGACACCACTAACATCCCCCCCCATCATCACCATACCCCCTCCCCAAGAGCACACACCACCACAGCATGGTATTGTCGGGTTCTCGAGAGCCTTTGCATTCTGTCAGGTCCTCGAGGCAGAACCAGAATACATGAGCCCTTGGACCACTGCCAAGGAGCGGCAGCAGCAGGCAAGACCACCCTGGAACTGGATACATGGAAGGATAGGGCTGGACCTCTGGACTGGAGTCAGGACTGAGGCAGGCAACTGGAACCGGCAGAACAGGAACAGCTTCACCTGCACGACCACCGTTCCCCTGGAGCTGAGCTCCAGCATGCGGGTGGCCGGCAGGACGAGGCCGGAACTGGAGATCCAGAGGACCCAACCTGGGTCAGGGAACACGAGGAAGCTAGACTAACTACTAGACTCAGACTGAAAGCTGCTGCGCTGCCACTAGCAAGGAACACAAGACAGACCAGGGAGACAAGACGAACAAAAGCGTAACAGGAGCAAGGACTAGGGCACGCAGCAAGCTAGGCAGAACGGGGTTCAGGGAATACCCACAGGGTAAACCCACTAGCTAGGTAGAGGCAGGATACAGGATAAACACCCAGAAAATACACACTAGCTAGACAGAGACAGGATTCAGGATGTACACTCAGGATATACAAGCAGGGTTCAGGATATACACTCAGGGTAAACGCCGTAGCTAGGCAGAGGTAGGGTTTAGGATAACCCTCAGGGTAAATGCCCTAGCTAGGCAGAAGCAGAGCTCAGGATATACCAGCAGGGTTCAGGATAGGCACTCAGGGTAAAAGCCCTAGCTAGGCAGAGGCAGGGTTCAGGATAAACCCTCAGGGTAAACGCCCTAGCTAGGCAGAAGCAGGGTTTGACAGGAACCGGCAGAGGTCAGGGCTGGCAGCAAGCAAGGAAAGTCAGGAACAAGCAGGAGTCAAACTCGTCAGGCAAACAGAAGGAGAACCAGGAACTAACAGAGTCTTAGGGCTGGCAGCAGGAAGAGAATATCTGGGCTCAGGCAATAGTCAGAGGCAGGCAGCAAGCAGAGAATATCGGGGTTCAGGCAATAGTCAGAGACAGGCAGCAAGCAGAGAATATCGGGGTTCAGGCAATAGTCAGAGACAGGCAGCAGACAATAGAATACACCAGGAACTAGCAGAGTCAGGCTGAAGCTACAGACTCCCACCACAAACCGAGGGAGAGTGGCTGAAGGCTTCAGACTCCAAACACAGAGCAAAGGAGTAGAAGGACAAGCAGTCCACAGACACAGAGTAGCAGGGCAGAGCCCCCCACGGAAGGACTAGCAGTCCACAGACACAAACAGAAGGGCCAAGCCCACACAGAAGGACTTGCAGTCCACAGACACAAAGAGAAGCTGGGCCAGAACCCAGAGAAAGGCTAAGCAGTAGTGCAGCAGAACACTAACTAACCTGACCTGGCCTAAAGGCATAACACCATGCAAAGGCCCTGAATGCTAGCACAGCACTTCCTTATGAAGGCCCTCACTGATGATGTCACTTGCGCGGGACAGGAGCAGGAAACACACTCACACCAAGGGGAGGCTGGGAACACATAGGAAGTGAACACACAGGAAAGACAAGCAGGAGCCATCTTGGAAGCTGGCACAGAGTAGGCGGCAGCCATCTTAGATGCTGGCTCCCCAGAGAGGCATAGCCCACACAGGTGAGGTCTAGTGAAGTAATCAGCACACAGAGCCAGAGACAAAACTAACACAGAGACAGACAGTAGCCAGCACAGAGGCTGACTCCCAGAAACAAGGTAAGGCTGAGGGTGGTCACGGCCACAGACGTGACAGGTATTTAGGTGGCTTACAGCCTTAATTTCCCCTCCTCCTTCCTGTCACCTCTGGGATCCACCTCTCCCACCCCGTCCCCAAGCTGCTGACGCCCTGGCCCTAGCAGGAGCAGAAAGTGTGTCAGAATCATCCCTTGTGGAGCTACCATTGGCCTCATTGTCATCACTATATCCTGATTCCTCTACTGCAGCCTGAAAACTAGATCACCTGATTGACCAGGTGTCAGATCTTCTGTTGGGCCCAGCACACAGCAAGGGAGAATGTGCTGCTCCACCAGCCATGATGGGATGTATTGCGGGTGGTTGCCGCTTGGCAGCTGGGGTAGGGCTGGTGGCTCCAGGTGGAAGCTCAGGTGCTTGATGTCAGCGGAGTGCTCGACAAGACTGCTGTGTAGTCTTGTAGATTCATCCCACCAAATCCCCAGAAAATGCTGCCAGATATTCTGGGCTGACTCCCGGCTATCCAGCTGCATGCTCCTTAGCAGCTGGGAACATTCTTGCTGCGCTGTGACCTCCTGCAGCAGCGGCAGCTGCAGTTTTTGTGCAACTAGTTTGTTGGCCAGTCACATCGCCTGCCACCTGTGACAGTTGGGTCCTCTATGGAGCCACTGATGCTCCATAGCAGCCTCCTTTACCTCTATTGGGCCATCTGCAAATGCCACCGGGGGGGGGGGGGGGGTTGCACCACTAATTGCTCCTGCTATTCATTCCCTGCAGGCGGATCCTGGCTGGTGTCCTCTGTTTGCTTTTTTTTTTTTGTTACATTTGTACCCCGCGCTTTCCCACTCATGGCAGGCTCAATGCGGCTTACATGGGGCAATGGAGGGTTAAGTGACTTGCCCAGAGTCACAAGGAGCTGCCTGTGCCTGAAGTGGGAATCAAACTCAGTCCCTCAGTTCCCCAGGACCAAAGTCCACCACCCTAACCACTAGGCCACTCCTCCACTCATGGTGCCCTCCTCTTCCTGAAGTGGCTGCCCTGCCTGCTGGTTCCAGGCTCTGCATCCAACTGCATAGGTAAAGTACAGGAAATGTATCTTTTGCACTAGCCAACCTGGCAGTCTGCTGCAGCCTACCTAAACATACCCCTCCATGTGCACTTCTAGACCACAAATGATGAAGGCTCACATTGTCAGGCAACCCAAAGATGTATACCTCTATATCCAAAACTGCAGGAGCCAAGGGCTACGGTGCTTTGTAAACCTGAAAGGCCAGGGTGCCACACAGGCAGGTGGGTACAGAAGGGAGGGGTGTGGAAGGCACAGGGAGAGGAACACAGAGGTGTGGAAAGTGGAAATAGGGATGGGTTGGTAATGGGCCTAGGTTGGGGGGGGGGGGGGGAAGAAGGCATCCAAACATGATAGATACAGGGGCCCTCCACCTGGTGAGCTCAGCTGTCCCGGACCTGCCCACTAACAATTTCTCCCTGTGGAAGTGTTGGGACATGGCCCCTGATAAGCAGCCTTTCAGCATATATTATTTATTTATTTAATACATATATAACCTGCCCAGTGCTTTTTATGTAGAAAAAAAGGTGCCGGTACTCATTATGGGCGGGGTCACATGACTCCACCCCTGATAGCCACACCCCTTATACCAGCCATGGCGCATATAAACAGACATCATTGAAAATATTATACTTGTATAGCAGAAAAAAATAACGTGATTTTTTTTCATTATAAATAATTTCTGTAAGCTGTTACAGCTCCAGTATACCCAGTGCAAAATAAGACAGCAGATGTAAATTCTCAAATTGGACATATTCCAAACACTAAAATGAAAATAAAATGAATTTTTCTACCTTTGTTGTCTGGTGACTTTAGATAAAACAAAATGTATTAGAACTGACATTAATCAGCTTATTATTTTGCAATATGATAAGGTTGTTTTTTTTATTTTGGTTATACTCAGTTTATTATACTCAGTTCACAAGTAGAAATTAATATAGCATAATTTACTACTTGCATGTTGTAAAATTTATTTTCCCTTATACAACAGAATAAGGCTCAAGTTAACTAACACTGAACACTTGTGGAGGTGAATTTCACTGGTGGATTCCTTCCACAACCTGATTAATAATTTCAAATACTGCCTTGTGCACTGACCTCTTTTGTTATGGGCAAATTGTGTAATTTAATGTAACTAAGCAGTGTGTATTATTTGTAATACTGAATTTTGGTTAGTTATTAGTGGGCAGCATTATTACTATTTGCCCTTGGATTATACTTCCTGTTAATTGTAGTATGTTTGTTGAAATTAGAGACGGGAAGGTGGTAGAACTAGAGGATGTGAATTGAGGTTGAAAGGGGGAGAACTCAGGAGTAATGTCAGGAAGTATTTTTTCATGGAGAGGGTGGTAGATACGTGGAATGCCCTCCTGCGAGAGGTGGTAGAGATATAAACACTAATGGAATTCAAACGTGCGTGGGATAAACACCAAGGAATCCTGTTTAGAAGGAATGGATATACAGAATCTTAGCGGAAATTAGGTGGTGACGCCGGTATTTGGAGAGTAAAATCGGTGCAGGGTGGACTTCTATGGTCTGTGCCCTGATCGTGACTGAATAGATATGAATGGGCTGAAGTATAAATTTTAAGGGGCTTCAACATTAACATCAGAACTTTTAGTACAGGAACAGTGCTGGGAAGACTTTTACGGTCTGTGCCCTGAGAAAGGCAAGGACAAATCAAACTCAGTTATACATATAAAGTATTACTTACCATGTAAAATGAGTTTATCTTGTTGGGCAGACTGGATGGACTGTTCAGGTCTTTATCTGCCATCATTTACTATGTTACTATATTATCCATTTGTATAATCTGTCTTGGTTGTTTTACCTGATGTAGAGTAATAGCTTATGTATGGACTGTCGTTCAGGCAGAGTTGAAAATCAAGGACTGATTATAATGGAAGTGAATTTTAAAGATTGTTTTTCATCTCTGTCTTGATCGACCAGTGCACTCGGGGTCTGTATTGTTGATTAGAAGTAATTCTGTGTAAAATTAAGTTGGAATGCAGAAGATAAGACACAGCTCTAACTAATTTGGTATGCAAAGGGGAAGATGGAGCCTGGCCACCTGGAGTTGGAAAACATGTGACCACATTCCCACAGTATGGCTTGTTTACCTAAACAGAGAAGCATTCTGTAGCTTTCCCTAGCTTTGAACATGAGCTCAGAGCCTAATAAAAAGGGAGGGCTTGTCACAGCAGAGTAGGGGCCCCCCAGCTGATGTTAAAAGCCTGGATGATGTAAGGACCAGTGATATATGTATTATTGCTTCCTTTCCTGGTCTAAGAACTCTTGGCATTGCTTAGATGTAGAGACCACTGATGTTTAGCTAATCATTGTGTGCATAGAGCTAATCATTGTATATGTGCTAACCATTGTATATATCTTAACCATTGTATATATCTTAATCATTGTAGAATTTAGCTCATTTACTCAACATGAATCCAAAAGAATCCACAGTAATTGCTGAGTAGTCTGTGTCAGTGAGACAGGCTGTAAATTCATAGCAGTTCAGAACTGCTTTGTATTCTCATTTCCAAGTAACTGTAGCTACATTAGGGGATAATCTCTTTTACTCCTTATACCTTAAAGACGTTTCCTTAATCCCTAGAGGAACACTGGCTGAAATCATGGCTATAGGGTATCTGGAGTTGGAGCTCTTCTCTAGCAAAGTAAAGAGGCCAGATATTGACCACCAGGACCTGAAAGCTGGCTGGCCCTCCCAGTTGGTAAGAAGCTGGCCCAGGAATCTGTCTTGACACACATATGCATGGACTGGCAATGTTCCCTGCACATGTCTCGCCTACAGTTGTCTTGTACATCTGCTGACCAACTGAGGAGCCAGCCTGCACACAGGACCAGGCAGGCCAATATGTGGCTTCTTGAGACTGCTCAGGAAAGTCTCCACTCCCAAATGCCCTACAACCATGAGTTGGGAGAAGGGAGTGGTAAGGGAGACTGCAGGCCTATGCCCCCCCTCTCGGGGAACTAGGTAGCAGCTTCCATAGACCTGAAACCTGTGTCAAGGGCTATGGTGGGCAAACTTAGTTCAACTGGTATCGCGGGTCCTAAGATATATATTTATATATTATATTTTTTGCATTTGTATCCCACATTTTCCCACCTATTTGCAGGCTCAATGTGGCTTACAGAGTTTTGTTATGACATTGTCATTCTAGGATATCAGATACAATTAGTAATGCACAGAGATTAAGTATGGGAAGAGAAAAAGGAGAGTGTTAGGCAGGTAAGTATAGAAGGTGACCTTTCGTAACTGGGTGGTTTGGCGAGGTAGTTTAGTAAGGCTATAGGTTCTCTTTGTAGGCCTTGTTGAAGAGATATGTCTTCAGAGATTTGCGAAAGTTAGTTATTTCATCAATAGTTTTCAGGGCTGTAGGTAATGCATTCCACAACTGCGTGCTTATGTAAGAGAAGGTAGTGGCATGCATCAGTTTGTATTTTAGTCTTTTACAGATGGGGAAATGCAGATTGAGAAATTTGCGGGATGATCTTATGGTGTTTCTGGGAGGTAGGTCCTTGAGGATTAGCATGTAGATTGGGGCGTCTGCGTGAATGATTTTGTGTACAATCGTGCAGATCTTGAATGCAATGCGTTCCTTAAGTGGGAGCCAGTGAAGTTTCTCTCTTAGGGGTTTTGCACTTTCATATTTAGTTCTTCCAAATATGAGTCTTGCGGCAGTATTCTGGGCTATTTGGAGTTTTTTGATAGTCTGTTCTTTTCAGCCAGCGTACAGTGCGTTGCAGTAAACTAGATGACTTATTACCATTGACTGTACCAGGGTAAGGAAGGTGTATCTCGGGAAGAAAGGTTTTACTCTTTTGAGTTTCCACATGGAGTGGAACATCTTTTTCGTCGTGTTCTTCAAGTGGGCATCGAGCGTGAGGTTTCGATCAATGGTAACTCTAAGAATTTTCAAGTTTTGTGAGATGGGAAGAGAGCAGTATGGTGTGGATATGGTGGAGAAGTTGTTTGTGTTATGTTGTGAGGTGAGTACAAGACATTGTGTTTTTTCTACGTTAAGTTTTAGCTGAAATGCATCCGCCCAGGAGTGCATGATTTGGAGGCTTTGGTTGATCTCGTTAGTGATTTCATTTAAGTCATGTTTGAACGGGATGTAAATCGTGACATCGTCTGCATATATGTAGGGGTTGAGGTTTTGATTGGCTAGACGTTTGGCTAAAGGTATCATCATTAGGTTAAATAGGGTTGGTGAGAGGGGGGATCCTTGGGGTACTCCACATTCAGGTATCCATGGGGGTGATATGTCCGCGTTGGTTGTCACTTGGTATGATCTTGTGGTCAGGAATCCTTTGAACCATTTGAGAACTGTGCCTCCTAATCCAAAGTATTCTAGTATATGTAATAGTATTCCATGATTAACCATGTCAAAGGCACTGAACATGTCGAATTGTAAGAGGAGTATGTTATTACCAGTTGCAATTGCTTGTTTGAATGAGTTCATTGCGGACACTAGGACAGTTTCGGTGCTGTGATTTGACCGAAATCCTGATTGAGACTCGTGCAGAATTGAGTGTTTATTTAGGTATTCATTGAGTTGTTTCATCACTATGCCCTCCGTGAGTTTGGTTATGAGCGGAATAGATGCTACTGAGTGATAATTGGTTAGGTCCATTGTGCTTTTCTTAGCATCTTTTGGCAGCAGAGTAAGTAAGATGTTTCCTTTATCCGTGGGAAATAGACTATTTTGAAGCCTGTGGCTTACGTGATTCGTGAGGTCTGTTTTGAATTGTTTGGGTGCAGATCTTATTAGGCTGGTAGGGCAAATGTCTAATTTGCATTGCGATTTGGCGTATTTTCTGAGCCATTGTGAGATTTCATCTGACAAGAGCGTGTCAAAGTTGGTCCATGATCGGTCTGCTGGGCATTCCCCGGGATTTGGGTCTAGACATTCAAGGATGTTTGTGTACTCAGTTATGTTGGTAGGTATCATGAGTCGGAGCTTTATAATTTTTTTATTGAAGTAGTTCGCAAGATTGGTTGCAGATGGGGTGTCTATATTATTAGAGGTAACCAGTGTAGTATTTAGGAGTTTGCTTATGAGTAAGAAAAGTTTGTGTGTGTCCTTGTAGTTTGGTCCTATTTTGGTTTTATAATACGTCCTTTTAGTTTGTCTGATAGTGTATTTGTATTTTCTTTGTAGTTGTTTCCAGTCTTTGAGTGTGTGTTTGTCTTTTTTCTTGCTCCATGCTCTTTCTAATCTTCTGACCTGTGTTTTTAGTTCTTTCAATTCTTCATTAAACAATGGTATTGAGTTTTTTCTATGTGAGGTTCTGGTTTGAACTGGTGCTATGTTGTCTAGTACTGTTCTGCATCTGTTGTCCAATTCTTGGAGAAATTGGGGTGAGTCTGTAGGTGTTGTCCATTCGTCGGTGTAGAATTGTTGCCAGAATATTAGTGGGTCTATTTTGCCTCTCGTAATGTAGGTTTGTTGCTCTTGTTTTTGTTGTGCCTTTTTTGTTCTCCAATGGAGGGAAAGGTTTGCACTGTAGTGATTGGACCATGGCGTGGCTGTCCATTTTGTATCTATTAGTGTGAGGTTTGGTTCTGATAAGAATTTATAGGTAATGATATATAATGTGTGTCCTTTGTTATGGGTGGGTTGCATGTTTGGCCAGTGGAGCTCCCATAGTTGGAGGAAGTCCTTGCATTCGCGTACATTGCTTGAGTTAGTATCTTCCAGGTGAAGATTGATGTCTCCTGCTATGAGAAGGTTCTGGGTGGAAACGCAGGTATTCGATATGAAATCCAGAAAGTGCGTTTGTGAATCTTGCCAATTGCCCGGGGGTCTGTAAAATAGGATTAGGTTTAAGTGATCACATAGGTTGGAGTGGTTGATTCTGACTGAGGCTATTTCAAGTTGGAGAAGAATAGATTCTGCTGTTGTTGTGACTGTGAATTGAGATTTATAGATTATTGCTATGCCTCCTCCTCTTTTTCCTTCTCTTGTCCAGTGGGTAATTTTGTATCCTGGGGGACAGAGCTCTAAGATTATTGGGTCTTTGGAGTCATGGATCCAAGTTTCGCTAGTAAGTAGGAAATCGAGATGGTCAGCTGTAATCCAGTCAGTTATTATCGTGGTTTTGTTAACTGCCGATCTGGCATGGATATAACCTATTTGTATTTGTTGGTGGTGTTCAGTTGGGTTTGAAGTAGTGATAATTTCTATCAGTTGAGTTTAAGTCCTTTCTTTCCTTTCTGTTGATGGTTTCCATTGATAGTAGGTATTTCGTGACATTTTTAAATATTTTGGATAGGCATGTTGTGTATGGGTTGTATGAGTGGTTTGTGAATTGTGGGAATATTGTTGTCTACATTAGGGTTTGTGAATGAGTGGTGGATTAGGGAGAGACAGTTAGGAGTAGTTTGCTGGAGTTCATATCAGTGTTAGTTTGTGTATTAATTTGTGTCTTTAGAGTGTTAGAGGATTCGGTTAACAAGCAGTAATTTTATTTTATTTTATATTTTTGTTACATTTGTACCCCGCGCTTTCCCACTCATGGCAGGCTCAATGCGGCTTACATGGGGCAATGGAGGGTTAAATGACTTGCCCAGAGTCACAAGGAGCTGCCTGTGCCTGAAGTGGGAATCGAACTCAGTTCCTCAGTTCCCCAGGACCAAAGTCCACCACTTTGTTCTATAGGAGGTGGTTAGTGTCAGCTTAGCAGATTACAGTTCTAGATTTAGTATAATGCTATGAGATGCATTAACAATTCAGTGTTACAATAATTCAATGATATTTGCTATTACCTAATTTTTGGCTACTGGAGACACGGCATGATGGTTTGGGGTGTGGGCTGGAATCTTGGGGGGGGGGCAGGTGTGAGTCCCACAGGTCCATCGTCAGATGCAGGGGCCCATAAGTTCCTTTTAGTAGAGCATTTGACATGCAGGGGGAGATGCTCTGATTGTGGACTTGGAGGGCCCTTTGGACACTTCTTTCCCTGTCTGGAACCCCTCCCTCCCCTGGAACTGCAGTCTCCCTTTCCCAGGGCTTCCCTAGTAGTGGTACCACCACAGCACATATCAGGATATCAACAAATTTTGTATAAAGTGGAGACACAGACATTTATATGCCAAGCTATTTAAACCTTGTATTTCTTATCATTAAAATATAATGATTAGAACTGTGGGGATAATCCATTTGCCCCCACTGAGGGTGAGGCCACTACTCATGGAGCTTCTGGAGCTGGTCTACAATCTGTTTTTCTTTGGGCTGAGACTTGCTGCAGGAGCTGGAGTTGGGGGTTAGCTGGGGTGAGACCACCAGAAAATGCCTGATGTTGCAGCACAACCCAGAGCAGCTATGCCTTCCAGCATAGTTGAGGAGAGCTGTTCCTGCACCTCTTCTTCCCCCTCCAGTGGGGGCATGACACTCCAAGGGTCCTCCCCACCTTGGCCCTACTACTACTACTACTATTTAGCATTTCTATAGCGCTACAAGGCGTACGCAGCGCTGCACAAACATAGAAGAAAGACAGTCCCTGCTCAAAGAGCTTACAATCTAATAGACAAAAAATAAAGTAAGCAAATCAAATCAATTAATGTGAACGGGAAGGAAGAGAGAAGGGTAGGCGGAGGCGAGTGGTTACAAGTGGTTACGAGTCAAAAGCAATGTTAAAGAGGTGGGCTTTCAGTTTAGATTTAAAGGTGGCCAAGGATGGGGCAAGACATAGGGGCTCAGGAAGTTTATTCCAGGCGTAGGGTGCAGCGAGACAGAAGGCGCGGTCTGGAGTTGGCAATAGTGGAGAAGGGAACAGATAAGAAGGATTTATCCATGGAGCGGAGTGCACGGGAAGGGGTGTAGGGAAGGATGAGTGTGGAGAGATACTGTGGAGCAGCAGAGTGAGTACATTTATAGGTTAGTAGAAGAAGTTTGAACAGGATGCGAAAACGGATAGGGAGCCAGTGAAGGGTCTTGAAGAGAGGGGTAGTATGAGTAAAGCGACCCTGGCGGAAGACGAGACGGGCAGCAGAGTTTTGAACCGACTGGAGAGGGGAGAGGTGACTAAGTGGGAGGCCAGCAAGAAGCAGATTGCAGTAGTCTAAACGAGAGGTGACAAGGGTGTGGATGAGGGTTTTGGTAGAGTGCTCGGAAAGAAAGGGGCGGATTTTACGGATGTTGTAAAGAAAGAAACGACAGGTTTTGGCAATCTGCTGGATATGAGCAGAGAAGGAGAGAGAAGAGTCAAAGATGACCCCAAGGTTTCGAGTTGAGGAGACAGGGAGAATGAGAGAGCCATCAACAGAAATAGAAAACGGGGGGAGTGGGGAGGTGGGTTTGGGGGGGGGGGGGAATGAGAAGCTCGGTTTTGGTCATATTTAATTTCAGGTGGCGTTGAGACATCCAGACAGCAATGTCAGACAAGCACGCTGAAACTTTGGTTTGGATGCAAGGTGAGATATCAGGGGTAGAAAGGTAGATTTGGGAGTCATCAGCATAGAGATGGTAGGAAAAGCCATGGGATGAGATTAATGAACCAAGGGAAGAAGTGTAGATAGAAAAGAGGAGGGGACCAAGAACAGAACCCTGAGGTACGCCGACAGGCAGAGGGATAGAAGTAGAAGAGGATCCACCAGAGTGAACACTAAAGGTGCAGAGGGAGAGGTAGGAAGAGAACCAGGAAAGGACAGAGCCCTGGAATCCAAGTGAGGACAGGTTATCGAGAAGTATGCTGTGATCGACAGTGTCAAAAGAAGCGGAAAGATCAAGAAGAATGAGGATGGAACATTGACCTCTGGATTTAGCCAGTAATAGGTCATTGGAGACTTTAGTAAGCGCAGTTTCGGTTGAGTGGAGAGGGCAAAAACCAGATTGTAGTGGGTCAAGAGTAGCATGTGAGGAGAGAAAATCAAGGCAGCGGAGGTGAACAGCACGCTCAAGTAATTTGGAGAGAAAAGGAAGGAGGGAGATGGGTCGGTAATTAGAGGGACAAGTAGGGTCGAGTGAAGGCTTCTTAAGGAGAGGTGTGACCACAGCATGTTTAAAGGCAGCAGGGACAGTTGCAGTGGAAAGTGAGAGGTTGAGAATGTGACAGATAAAAGGAATAAGAGCAGGAGAGATGGCATTAAGAAGGTGGGTGGGAATAGGATCAGAGGAACAAGGTGGTACATTTTGAGGAAGAAAGGAGAAGTGTAGTTTCCTCAATAGTAACTTCAGGAAAGGAGGAAAGGGAATGAGGGGAAGGAGAGAGAGGGGAACGGACTAGTGGAGGGAGAGGTGATGAGGTAGAGAAAGCAAGGTTTATCTTTTGAACCTTGTTGTGAAAGAATTCAGAAAGGGTCTGAGGAGATAATGAAGGGGGAGTTGGGGGAGGGGGCACCTTGAGGAGAGAGTTCAATGTGGTGAAGAGAAGTCGAGGATTAGAGCCAAGAGAGTTGGTCACTTGGATATAATAATCCTGTTTGGCACGTAAAAGAGCAGATTGGAAGGAGGTCAGCATGAACTTAAAGTGTAAGAAATCAGCAAGGGCCCGAGATTTCCGCCAGAGGCGTTCGGCGGAGCTGGTACAGGAACGTAGGTAGCGGATATTAGAAGTCAGCCAAGGTTGGGGTTTTGTACGCCTTACAGGGCGGGTCATCAAAGGTGCAAGAGTGTCTAAGGCAAAGGATAGAGTGTTGTTGTAAGAAGAAACAGCCTCGTTGACAGACGTGGATGGTGCCACAGTAGAGAGGAGGTTTGAAACATGGGAGGATAGAGATGAAGGGTCAATATCGTGAAGATTCCTAGATAAATTAGATAAGATAGGACAGGACTGGGAGGGAGGAGATTTAAGGGTGAAAGTTATAAGATGGTGATCAGAGGAGGGAAGATCAGAGGCAAGGACTCTAGAGGGTGAACAGTTGGAGGAGAAGATGAGATCAAGACAGTGACCATTTTGATGAGTGGGGGAGGTGGAGCATAGTTGGAGATTAAAGGACGACGTTAAAGCGAGTAACTTGGAAATATAAGAGTTGGAAGGATCATTAGCAGGAATATTAAAGTCACCAAGGATGAGAGAGGGGGAGGAAGGATCATGGAAGAAGGCAAGCCAGGCGTCAAAGTCACTGAGAAAGGATGAAAGGGACTTATCAGGGGAACGATAAATGACCGCTATTCGAAGAGGCAGAGGAGAGAAAAGGCGGATAGAGTGGACTTCAAAGGAGGAAAAACAGTGAGATTGAGGTGGAAGAAGGGGTTGAAATCTGGAGGAGGGAGAGAGAAGTAGTCCAACACCGCCCCCACGGCCAGCAGGCCGAGGAGTATGTGAAAATAGATAACCGCCATGGCACAGGGCTGCGACTGAAGCAGAGTCATCAGGGCAGAGCCAGGTTTCTGTTATGGCGAGCAGATGGAGGTTGTTTGGGGGGGAAAGAGTACCACCTCCTAGTGTCCACTGTCCATCTCTACCTCCTCCCATACTCTCTTGGGTCCCAGGCCGGTTCTAGTGGGGAGAGCTGGTCCTAGGCTGCCTCTTCAGCAGCTGGAGAGTGCCCTGTGTGTGCAAAGGTTTGCAATGGAGATCCACACATCCTACATGGCTTGCAAAGTGGTGCAAGCTGGATCTCGGGAGACAGGGACAGGGACCTCTGGGCCAGTTGTTACCTGGAGGACATGTGTGAGGTGTAGTCCCAACAAGATGACATGGCAGGGAACCACGGAGGCAATGATATCAGAGGTGCAATGTACCTATGTATGGTCCCTACCTATGTATGGATGCTGTTCAAAAATACTATCCTGGAAGCCCAGACCAGGGCAGCGGCAGGAGAAATCACCCAAACACAGACAAGGCAGAACAGACGTACCAGCAACTTCAGGACTGGAACTACCAGGCGAGGACTGCAGCCGAGGCAACGCAAGCTGGAGCAAGCAGGACAGGAAATCAGCCCAAACTTCACCTGCACCTAACCGCCGTTCCTCAGGAGTTGAGCCCCTGGGTGCAGGCGGCCGAGAGGACTTACCAGACAGGGCAAGAAGGCAGAACTGCAGGAACAGCAGCCGGCTGGCGAACAGCAGGTACTTCCAGAAAACACACCGGGGTTCCAGGCAGACAGCAAGCAGCAGACAAAACCAGAAAACAAGCCGGGTCTGGGCGGGCAGCAGACAGAAGAATAAACCAGGAGACAAGCAGGGTCAAAGCCACAATCAGGAAATAGCACAGCAGCACTGCAACAAACACTCACCAAAGGAAACTCCTCTGAGGACCTCTGTTGCAAGGCAAACTAGAGACCTCCCCAGGTGGTTAATAAAGGCAGCATACAAGGGAGTTCACCAGGTACGGGTACTGCTTAGTTCCAAAAAATTCCCAAAACAATCTGGAAGGCTGGAAGATCCGGACCGGACCAGCATATCTTCTGGAACATGGGAAACGGTAAGTCATCAGTTCAAAGCAGCCACCAGGTCTAACCACCGGGGGGCGAGGTGACTGAGAGCAAGGAACCTGGGCACCACCGTGACAGTACCTCCCCCTTAAGGCCTCCCCGGACTTCTCGGGAGGTCTGGATTTCCCTGGATCTTCTTGGTGGAATCGGCTAACAAGTTTAGGCGTGTCACTAACGTCCAGATCATTAGGCGTGGGACGTGAGATGACTGGTTGAAGGCGAGACTGGGCTTTGTCAACAGACCTGGGTTGAGTGCCCGGCGCTGGAGTAGAGCTAAGGGCCATGGTTTGCTGTGAGCTAGACTTCCGATTCTTAGATCTCCGGATCTCAGGATTGTCCTGAAGCTTAGGGCCTGGGGTTGGCTTCTTACGTACGGTGCAGGACCCCCGGCCCCAAGGAGTTGTCCTAGAACCCCTGTTGGCCGGACTCTGGGGCCTGGGCACATTACCGGATTCCGCTTGGCACTGGCTGATCTGGGGTAATGCACATGCGCAGGTCAGCCCCCTCGTAAAAGTCCTGGGAGTCACTGGGAGTCCTGGGAGTCACTAATATCCGTCCACGCATCTGAGTCTTGGTCCGGCTGTTCACCGACCACACTATCGGTGTCAGGGATAAAACAAAGTTTTCTGCAAGACTCGCCCCAGTCCAATATCTCACCCTTTCCCCAGTCCAGGACCGGATTGTGTCTCTGTAGCTATGGAAGCCCCAATACAATGGGCTGCCCCGAGGCGCTCCCAAATGCACTGGATTAGGGTGAGGTCTTTGCACCTGACCCACCAGTACCGGTGCAACTCAAGGTCCCGGTATATTCCAAAGCATCTGCAAAACACAAGTTGGTGGAGACAGGGTTCACGTGATGGGCCTTCTTTGCATCACATACATTATTATTTTGGACAACATGTTGTGTAATGCTCCTCAAATAGACTGTGACAGATGGCAACAGATTGGGGGGAGGGGCTGAGGGTATGGGTATGTATTACACAGGCTCAGGTGCTCTGTATGCTGAGATGACCTTTTTGTGGAGCATGTGCACTGTTGCTGGGAGGTGGGAATTGGCAGTGGGGTAAAACAGGAGTGCCTTTGGGCAGCTCAATGTACTTTAGTGAGCTACTGCCAACATTCCCATCACTATGTAGGCATGGGCCAAGATAAGGGGAGGGATACGGGGGGCCAGATACATGCAGCCCCTCATTTTAGCATTGAATGTATATTGGAGGAGGAGCCCCATAATTGGTTGTCATTGGATATTCTGTACATTCTGATTTCAACAATGGATGTTTTTTTTCTCTCTTATAAAAAAGCAATAACATGAATTGCAACAATAAAGGGACTTCAGTGAATGTGTCCCTGCCTATGTATGGAGCTTGCATGTGAGTTGTGCTGTGATCCCAGCAGACAATGCTGCACACTCACCTTCTCAGAGTGTCTCTGATTGTTCTCCATGACCTCATTGAGACATTGTATGGGGACAGGTAGAGGTGGTGCTTGAAGATGTGTCTCCTGTGATTGAGGTACAGGAGAACCAGGAGCTTTGTCTCAGGAACACTGCAATTTGGTTCTCTTCTCAGAGACATGTCTGTGGCCACTGGGGAACATTTCTCTGCGTGCAGAGGTATATATGCACATTTTGCAAATGGAGGGAACATCCTGCAATTGTCACAGACGTTTTCAGGGTGTAGGAACCAGTACCACCACTGAACATTTTGCTTAGGGTATTTTTTGATTGGTGGCCTCATTTATCTCAAAATACCTAGGAAATTTTTGGGTCTTCTTGTTTCAAATGTTTTTGGGAGGTATCTAATATAATAAAACGCACCCTCAACGTTCTGAGGACAACGTTCTGTGAAGCCATGAAGCCATCTGACGTCACTCCCAGGCTGAAGGGTTCGTGGATTCGTGGTGTGAAGCCTTCAAGCCAGCCAGCCGTCTCTGCCCCGCCCTCGCGTCTAAACAAACAAATCCGGAAGCGAAGCGTCAGGGAAGGAGGCGGCGCTCCCGACGTCTAGCCTTCCCTTCGCTGTGTTCCGCCTTCAAAAAAAGGCGGAACACAGCGAAGGGAAAGCTAGACGTCGGGAGCGCTGCCTCCTTCCCTGACGCTTCGCTGCCGGAAACGCCACGGAGGTAAAGTTAAAAAGAATAAAAAAAACAAAAAAGGGATGCATGGATGCGAAGGGGGGCGGGGGCATGGATGCGAAGGGGGGGGGCATGGATGCGAAGGGGGGGGGCGGGCCAGGCTGGGACATGGAAGAGAGAGGAGCATGGATGCGAGGGGGGGGCCATGGAAGGGAGAGAGGGGACTTGCTGGAAAAGGATGAATGGAGGCGGCAGGGGACAGAGGAGCATGGATGGGCATGGATTGGGAGGGCAGAGCTCAGGGAAAGAGGGAAATTGCTGAAAAGGGATGAATGGAGGGGGCAAGGGACAGAGGAGCATGGATGGGCATGGATTGGGAGGGCAGGACTCAGGGAGAGAGGGAAATTGCTGGATAGGGATGAATAGAGGGGACAGATGGGCATCGATGGATATGGATTGCAGGGCAGGCCTCAGGCAGAGAGGGGAAATGCTGGATAGGGATGAATGGAGGGGGCAGTGCCCATGGAGAGAGGGGAATTGCTGGAAATGGATGAATGGAGGGGGCAGGGGACAGAGGAGCATGGATGGGCATGGATTGGGAGGGCAGGACTCAGGGAGAGAGGGAAATTGCTGGATAGGGATGAATAGAGGGGACAGATGGGCATGGATGGATATGGATTGCAGGGCAGGCCTAAGGGAGAGAGGGCAATTGCTGGATAGGGATGAATGGAGGGGCCAGGTGACAGAGGAGCATGGATGGGCATGGATTGGAAGGGCAGGACTCAGGGAGAGGGAAATTGCTGGATAGGGATGAATGGAGGGGACAGATGGGCATGGATGGATATGGATTGCAGGGCAGGCCTCAGGCAGAGAGGGGAAATGCAGGATAGGGATGAATGGAGGGGGCAGGTGACAGAGAAACATGGATGGCCATGGATTGGGAGGGCAGGGCTCAGGGAGAGACTCACTCTCTCTCTCACACACTCACTCTTTCACTCTGACTCTCAAACAGCCACTCTCACATACACTCTCCCAAACATACACACTCCGAGGAAAACCTTGCTAGCGCCCGTTTCATTTGTGTCAGAAACGGGCCTTTTTTACTAGTTTTTGAATATTTTCATTATGGCCTCCAGTTTTTAAATTTTATTTAGAAACGTTTATTTCTCCATTTGGGCGTCAAATCGAAAATGCCCGTCCACAATGGCCAGATGCACTTTTGATAGAGCAGAATACCTTATTTGTAACATCTATGTTAAAATCTATCATATCATGGAGTATACAACACAATACAATACAAATGCTTCTAAACCACAATTACTAATTTTGGTTTATGGATTAACAACAAAATTCACCAGTCATTTCTGGAGAGTCATGGAGGGGCATAATCGAAAGGGACGCCCAAGTTTTGCTGAGGACGTCCTTGCAAAATGTCCCGGTGGAGGAGTGGGGAAACCCATATTATCGAAACAAGATGGACGTCCATCTTTCATTTTGATAGTATGGTCTGGGACGCCCAAATCTTGGCATTTAGGTCGTCCTTAGAGATGGTCGTCCCTAGACTTGGTCGTTTCTGATTTTCGGCGAAAATGGAAACCAAGGACGCCCATCTCAGAAATGACCAAATGCAAGCCCTTTGGTCATGGGAGGAGCCAGCATTCGTAGTGCACTGGCCTCCCTCACATGCCAGGACATCAACCGGGCACCCTAGGGAGCACTGCAGTGGACTTCATAAATTGCTCCCAGGTACATAGCTCCCTCACTTTGTGTGCTGAGCCACCAAACCTCCCCCCCCCCCAAAAAAAAAACCCATTACCCACAACTGTACACCACTACCACAGCCCTTACGGATGAAGAGGGGCCCCTAGATGTGGGTGTGGTGGGTTTGTGGTGGGTTTTGGAGGGCTCACATTTACCACTATAAGTGTAGCAGGTAGGGGGGGATAGGCCTGGGTCTGCCTGCCTGAAGTGCACTGCACCCACTAAAACTGCTCCAGGGACCTGCATACTGCTGTGATGGATCTGAGTATGACATTTGAGGCTGGCATAGAGGCTGGCACAAAATATTTTTAAAGATTTTTTTGAAGGTGGGAGGGGGTTAGTGACCTCTGGGGGAGTAAGGGAAAGTGATCCCCAATTATCTCTGTTGGTCATCTGGTCAGTTCAGGCACTTTTTTGTGGCTTGGTCGTAAGAAAAACAGGACCAGGTAAAGTTGTCCAAGTGCTCATCAGGGACGCCCTTTTTTTCCATTATGTGTCGAGGACGCCCATGTGTGAGGCACGCCCAAGTCTCGCCTTCACTATGCCTCCGACACGCCCCCGTGAACTTTGGTCATCCCCATGACGGAAAGCAGTTGGGGACGCCCAAAATCGGCTTTCGATTATGCCAATTTGGGCGACCCTGTGAGGAGGACACCCATCTTCCGATTTGTGTCGAAAGATGGGCGTCCTCTTTCGAAAATGAGCCTGATAGTCTTTCAAATTATCAATGTTAAGGTGAAAAATTAAGTAAAAAGAAATGTCAAGAATAAGAAAGCTGTTAATAGTCGATGAAATTTCCTATTATTAGATTCAGATCTAATATTCAATGGTAGCATGTTCCATAATTTAGCTGCCTGATAGGAGAAAACTGATGTAAAAATGCGATTTTATATTTTTGGGAGAGAGAAAATTTAGAGTCAATTGACCATTAAAGTGAAATGTGTTAGAGGCTCAATTTATTAATCATCATTTTCACTTGATATACTGTTTTCTTGTAATCAAACCAAAATGGTTTACAATGTGCAAAGGCAATTAAAACAAATGACAAAACAGGAACACCACAGTTTGATAGTAAAGCTCACACATTCAAACTAGCCATCATTTAAACAAATGCCCACTTAAATCATACCAATCACATTCATTTAAAATCCAGAACGATTGGTTCTGTCCATATAATGTTAGTCGCGTTTACATTTCCTTTCTTTCCCATTGCAAAGATTGATCAGAGAAGACTGAATAGCCCATAAGCTAGAGTAGTAAAACTCTACTGACCAAAAGCCCAAATTGAAAAACTTAAGTTTTCAGTAATACTCGGAAACACTTATATTATTCTTCAAGCCTTAAGTGCTGAAGGAGCGAGTTCCAAAGGTCCGGGGCAAGGAAGAAAAGAACAGACGAACGTGTCAACTCCCAATGTGCTTTTGAAGGCGGTAGGACCAGCCTGTTTTCAGTTAAAGATAATAACGTGCGAGAAGGAGTTTAGGGAACAATATGGGTTGTTAAATAAGAAGCGGTGACAGTATGTAGAATTTTTAGGTCATAGTAATAATTTTCTATTTGATCCGATACTCAATAGGAAGCCAGTGCAAGCACTATAATATAGGAGAGATACGATCATACCGTTTGGCATTACATATGATGCGTGCTGAAGTATTCTGTAATGTTTGAAGATGTTTCAAATTAGCCCTTGTGATACCTGCATAAATAGAGTTACAGTACTCATAACGATAATTTATGTAAGCATAGTGTAAAGTACACAATGAGAGGAAATCCAGAAAATTACAGACTGCTCTTAAATGACAAAAGAAGAAAAAACTCGATTTCATGACGAGAGATATCTGAGGCATAAAAGAAAAGCAGAATCCAGTGATATCCCTAGACATCTAAATGAAGGAACAGGAGTTACTTGCCTATCAAAGAGGACCAGTGTCAACGTAGTAGTAGAAGAAAGTGATCCTGTGATCCAACAGGGCATTGTTTTTTTCAGGGTTAAGAATTAAGTGATGTTCCATAAGTCAGTTAGCTACTTTTTGCAGATAGTCTCCTGGCATCGGCATTTAAAAAGGAGATAGAGCAGCTTTTAAACTAGAAATGGGGAGAAGGCTGACAGTTGCTCAAAAGCGCATGGTTCGGGAAAAGGTATCGATATCACCAAAACAGGGAAGATAGGGTATCCTGGTAGTGAGGTTGCAAAAGAGACCGTAGTAGATCAGGTGTCCCTAAATAAAAATAAAAATCAGACAAAAGATTGCAAATTAGTACTGTCAAGTACTAACTATGATGTAAATAGGAGCAACAAACACAGTTTGAAATGTCTATATGCAAATGCCAGGAGCCTAAGAAATAAGATGGGAGAGTTAGAATATATTGCACTAAATGAAAAATTCGATAAAATAGGCATCTCTGAGACCTGGTGGAAGGAGGCTAACCAGTGGCACACTGTCATACCGGGGTACAAATTATATCGTAGTGATAGGGTGGATCAAATTGGTGGAGGGGTAGCATTGTATATTAAAGAGAACCTTGAATCAAATAGATTGAAAATTCTGCAGGAAACAAAACACTTCTTGGAATCACTGTGGATTGAAATTCCATGTGTAAAGGGGAAAAGGATAATGATAGGAGAGAACTACCGTCCGCCTGGCCAGGATGAACAGACAGATGCAGAAATGTTAAAGGAAATTAGGGACGCAAACAAACTGGGCAACACGATAATAATGGGTGATTTCAATTACCCTGATATTGACTGGGTAAATGTAACATCGGGACATGCTAGGGAGGTAAAATTCCTTGATGAAATCAAGGACAGCTTTATGGAGCAGCTGGTACAGGAACCGATGAGAGAAGGAAAAATTCTAGACCTAGTCCTTAGTGGAGCGAATAATCTGGTGCAAGAGGTAATGGTGCTGGGGCCGCTTGATAACAGTGAGCATAATATGATCGGATTTGATATTAATCAAATATGTTAGCATTTAACTTTAAAAAAGGAGACTATGATAAAATAAGAACGGTGAAAAGAAAACTTAGAGGAGCGACTGCAGGACCGTGCCAATGCGGTAAGCGGGGTAAGCAAGGCAGGGGGCGCCTGCCTTCGAGAGGCGCTGCTGCCCTGCCGTACCTGCCTTCCGCTCACTTGCAAAATCTTTTACCTGGGGTTCCGATTCTCCTATCTCCCCTGCCCTCCTTTTCATGGTAAACCCAGAAGTGAAAGCAACGCATCAGTATTCACTCAGGCAGGCAGGCTCTTCAAATTATTTGAGAGAATGCAACCAGATTGCTATATGCTTTGGTTTGGCGATAACTCCTCACTCAGGGTGAGCTTCAGAGCTTGAACAGCATTCAAATTAAAGAGAACCTGAAATTTTAAAAGTGCTAAAATTAAGTTTTAAAAGTATTTGCATTAAATCTAATTGCAGAATTCAGGTGCTGGGAGTCTGTACTTGGTTGTCATATGCTTAGATTTGTTTAAATCATATGCAAATTTGTCCGTTTTTGGGAGGTTCTCATTTGCATATTTATGGATAAAAATGATTGAATGTTTACAGCCTTAATGTTAGGTCACGGCTCTGATCAAAAGTGTGAAGTTTGGTCCAAAACCGAAGGGTTTATCTAGTGTTTTTGACTAAAAATTCCCAGTGGCTGTGTGTTAATCTGCATTCAAATAGAGCTCTCTGATTGGATAATCAGCTTCTGTTAGAAATCTGCGGGGAAGGGAACAGAGTGAGACAGCAACTGACCGTCGGTTTGGCCAAGAGAGACATGCAGCTGTGAGTTCCTGTGTGTGTTGACTGAAATTATAAAAGAGTGCCTGATTATGTGGTAAATGAGAAAATATGAATGAAAAGAGGTTGGTGGAGATTGAAGTTTGAGGTTTCTCTAGTGAGAAAAGGATCTGAATATTTCAGGATTACTTGAAGTTTATGAAGAATAGAAAAGGGTGAATTTCAGTTTAAGAGTGTTTAAATCCTATAAGCTATATAAAGGCTAGGTAGATTTAAGTGACTGTAAGCAAGGAAACCTTAATATTTGATCTGAAATAAATATTTGATCTGAGATAGTTGATCAGAGATAAATGTTTGATCTGAATTATATCCTTTGGTGCAAAGGAGATTAGAAAAAGAATCTTTGGAAACTAAGAGGACTTTGCTCACATTTTGAATTAGCATTCCTATTTTGAGTTGGAAATCTTTGAAGTGTTATGAAAATACATTTTGCTTTAATGAAATTGCTAAACTTTAGAGTCAGAGACTTATCAATGAGGGATACATACAGTCAGGGGCGCAGCCAGACTTGCGTGGGAGGGGGGTCCACAGCTCGAGGGGAAGGGGCACATTTTAGCCCCCCCTGCCGCCACCCCCTCCCGCCGCCATTGTCGCCCCCCCGTCTCTGCCGACCCCCCTCCCGCCGCGAACCCTCCCCCGCTGCCGCCTGCCTTCCGTTTTGCTGGCGGGGGACCCCACTCCCCGCCAGCCGACGTCCTTTCCCGTAGAACGCAGCGGCACTGTCTGGCAGAGAAAGTCTTCTTCCTTGCATGCTGACATCCTGCACATTGTACGTGAGACGCCAGACTCAGAGAACATAACTGTTCTCTGAGGACGTCAGCATGCAAGGAAGAAGACTTTTCTCTGCCAGTGCCGCTGCGTTCTACGGGAGAGGACGTCGGCTGGCGGGGAGTGGGGTCCCCCGCCAGCAAAACGGAAGGTAGGCAGCGGGGGCGGGTTCGCCGGGAGGGGGGTCCCCACTGAAATCTACGGGGGCCCAGGCCCCTCAGGCCCCACGTAGCTACGCCACTGCATACAGTGCTATTTTTTCCTGAGGTCCGGCTTACTTGTCTGCTCCCCTCTGTTCCTGCTCTGCTAGACGGAGGGGGGGGGGGGGGGCGCCAACTGATAGTCTGCAGGGGGGCACCAGAGACCCTAGGCACAGCCCTAAGCGACTGCGAGTGTCAAAAATTTACATCAGACGTGGGTGCTGTTCAAAAACACCATCCTGGAAGCCCAGGCCAAATATATTCTGCGTATTAAAAAAAGAGGACGGAAGACCAAATGACAGCCGGCGTGGTTAAATAGTGAGGTGAAGGAAGCTATTAGAGCTAAAAGAAAATCCTTCAGAAAATGGAACAAGGAACCGACTGAAAATAATAAGAAACGGCATAAGGAATGTCAAGTCAAATGCAAAGCGCTGATAAGGAAAGCTAAGAGGGACT
Source organism: Microcaecilia unicolor (assembly GCF_901765095.1). Lineage (NCBI taxonomy): Eukaryota > Metazoa > Chordata > Amphibia > Gymnophiona > Siphonopidae > Microcaecilia > Microcaecilia unicolor. The sequence goes on along the minus strand of NC_044038.1, from coordinate 122,641,892 downwards.
TCGAAAAAAAGATTGCGTTGGAGGCAAAAACATATAGTAAAAAATTGTTTAGGTATATTAAAAGCAGGAAGCAGGCAAAAGAATCAGTTGGACCATTAGATGACCGAGGAGTAAAAGGGGTGATCAGGGAAGACAAAGCCGTAGCGGAGAGATTAAATGGATGTGAAGCGTCTGTTCACACTTTCCAAAAATACTAGGACTAGGGGGCATGCGATGAAATTACAATGTAGTAAATTTAAAACAAATCGGAGAAAATATTTCTTCACCCAATGCATAATTAAACTCTGGAATTCGTTGCCAGAGAATGTGGTGAAGGCGGTTAGCTTAGCAGAGTTTAAAAAGGGGTTAGACGGTTTCCCAAAGAACAAGTCCATAAACCACTACTAAATGGACTTGGGAAAAATCCACAATTCCAGGAATAACATGTATAGAATGTTTGTACGTTTGGGAAGCTCGCCAGGTGCTCTTGGCCTGGATTGGCCGCTGTCGTGGACAGGATGCTGGGCTCGATGGACCCTTGGTCTTTTCCCAGTGTGGCATTACTTATGTACTTGCTTCGGTCTTCACCGAGGAAGATTTAGGTGGGATACCGGTGCCAGAAATGGTATTCGAAGCTGACGAGTCAGAGAAACTTAATGAATTCTCTGTAAACCTGGAGGATACCAAGATGGCTGACGAGCTGGCTGCTTTGTGATCAGCTCCGTGAGCCCGTCCGTCTGGATCCCTTCCCTGCCGGTCCCACCGCCGGTCCCACCGCCGACTTCATCCGTCCCCGCATTGTGGGAGGCTCTGGGCATCGGATCGTTGTCAGATCGGCGTTGGTTCGGTGTCCGACGGCGTCCAACCGCGACCCCTCCATCGGTCTCGGCTGGGCTGGGCACTGGCCTGGATCGGCTGGCTGAAAGCAGTGGACTCGGGCAGTTCGGTCGACGGGGGTTGTACCGGGCGGAGAGGCGTGAGGCGGGCGGTGCGGATGGGAGATCGTGAGCAGCGGTAGCGGTACGAGCAACGAGAGGCTGTGCGGCCTGGGACCGCACATCCACGTGGCAGCCATTCTCCCTTTGTTCCGCTGCCAGGAAACAGGCGCAGCGTGGGAGATTGAGGTAGGGTGGCAAGGCAGCGGGTCCATCTGCATGGACGTCGGCGCCTGGAGTGCTGCTGGCTGTCTCCTCAATCGCAGCACCATTCCTTCTGGCGTGGAGAGCCAGGAGACCTAGGGCAGCTGACCCCTGGCCCTGGTGTTGATCCTTCTGGCGTGGGGAGCTTGGGGAGCCAGGTGACCTGGGGCAGCTGACCCCTAGGCCCTCGTGTTGATCCTCTCCCCAGGCCCACTTTTCATGTCCTGTACCCTTGCGGGCTCTGCCCTTGCCTCCCTGCCGCCCTGTCCATCTGCCTTGTCCTAGCTTGCTCTGGTCCTGCAGCCCCAGCCTGTTCCAATCTGACTTGTTCCCATCCGTTGCTCCACTCTCTTCTGCCTCTGCTCCTGCTTCTCCCAATCCGTCTGCTCCAGCTTATTCCGGTCCTGCCGCTCTACTGTCTTCTGCACCAGCTTGTTCCAGTCCTGCTGCACCGCTGTCTTCTGCTCCAACTGGCTCCAGTCCATCTGTTCCAGCTTATTCTGGTCCTGCTGCTTCGCAGTCTTCTGCTCCGGCTTGTTCCACTCCGTCTGTCCCAGCGTTTCCAGTCCTGCTGCGCCGCTGTCTGCGCCAACTTGCTTCAGTCCATCTGCTTCCAGTGTGTTCCAGTCCATATGCTCCAGCTTGTGCCAGTCCATCTGTTCCAGCCTGTTCCAGCTTGTTCCAGTCAGTCTGTTCCAGCTGTTCCAGTCCGTCTGTTCCAGCTGTTCCAGTCCGTCTGTTCCAGCTGCTCCAGTCCGTCAGTTCCAGCTGCTCCAGTCCGTCTGTTCCAGCTTGTTCCAGTCCATCCGTCCCAGCAAGTCAAGTCTGTCTGTTTCTACTTGTTCTAGTCCATCTGCACCTGCTTGTTCCAATCCGTCTGTACCAGCTTCATCTAGTCCGTCTGTTCCAGCTTCTTCCGGCTTGTTCCAGCTTCCTCCAGTCCGTCTGCTCCAACTTCTTCTGGTTTGTTCCAGCTTCCTCCAGTCCGCCTGTTCCAGCTTCTTCCGGCTTGTTCCAGCTTGCTCCAGTCCGCCCATTCCAGCTTGTTCCTGTCCTTCTGCTCCAGCTTGTTCCAGTCCGTTTGTTCCAGTTTGTTCTGCTTGTCAGTCCATCAACTTGCCAGTCCATCAACTTGCCTGCCTATCAGCAACCAACCTATCTACCAGCAACCAACCTGCCTGCCTGTCCATCAACTTGCCTGCTTATCAACCCACTAACTACCTCCCTGCCATCTAGCCTGCTCAACCACCTAACTGCCTCCCGCCTGTCTTCAAGCCTACACAACTACCTGACTGCCTCCCCGCCTCCCGGCTTACCAGCCCATTAACCCACCTGTCTACCAGCTCACCCATCACCTGCCTGCCTCCCTGACCATGGCCCCTATACACATTCTCTTCATCGCCCTGTCCCTTCCTAATCTTTTCCCCCTCCCCCCACCGCTACCTTAGGAACTCACTGCCCATTCATTCTGCTCACTACTGCATTACCCTACCCACCCCCGTCCCTCACCACCCCACCATCTCTCCTATCCTTCCCCTCCCTCCTACCTCTCTACATTCAACACTTCCTCCCTGCCATTAGCCCATCCCCATTCCTACTAAGCTCATCCCGTCTTCGTCGCCCTACCTCCCCCGCCCTCCTCCGCACTCTCTTGCTCCTCCTCCTACTCTCTGTTGGAGACATCAATCCCAATCCAGGCCCCCCACACACGTCCTCCTCCTATCCATGCAAACGATTCTGTGATGTCTCCAATCTCGTCTCTATTCCCCTCCTTCCCCCCTCTTCCCTCCCCTTCTCATGTGCCCTGTGGAATGCCCACTCGGTCTGCAACAAACTGCCCTTCACCCACGATCTCTTCATCTCTCATTCCCTTCAACTGCTCGCCCCAACTGAAACCTGGCTCTCCCCAGACGACTCTGCCTCAGTCGCTGCCCTTTGCCATGGAGGTTATCTCTTCTCCCACACTCCCCGCCCAGTTGGCCGCGGTGGAAGCGTCGGGCTACTACTCTCGCCCTCCTGTAGTTTCCAACCCCTCCTCCTACCGCAGTCTCACTGCTTCTCATCCTTTGAAGCACACTCCATCCAGCTATTCTACCCATTGCCACTCAGAGTGGCAGTCATTTACCGCCCCCCTAATAAATCCCTCCCTTCCTTCCTTACCAACTTCGATGCCTGGCTTTCCGTTTTTCTTGAACCCTCATCTCCGTCCCTCATTCTCGGAGACTTTAACATACATGTTGATGACCAATCCGACCCTCACACTTCCCAGTTCCTCACTCTAACATCCTCTTTCAACCTCCAGCTATGCTCCACCACCCCTACTCACCGTGACGGCCATTGTCTTGACCTCGTCCTCTTCTCTACCGGCTCTCCCTCCAATTTCCACGCTTCAGCTCTTCTGCTCTCCGATCATCACCTGATCACCTTCACACTTCGTCACCCCCCCCCCCCCTCAGCCCCGTCCAACTTTAACCACTACTTCCAGAAATCTCCAGGCTATTGACCCCCTCACCTTATCCTCTAGTATTTCTAATCTCCTCCCCTCCATCGTGTCCTCCGAGTCTGTCGACAAGGCTGTCTCCGCTTACAATGCCACTCTCTCCTCTGCTCTGGACACCCTCGCACCATCCACCTCCCGTCCCACAAAGCGTACCAATCCCCAGCCTTGGCTGACCCCTTGCATCCGTTACCTTCGCTCCTGCGCCTGATCTGCTGAACGCCTCTGGAGGAAATCTCGCACCCACTCAGATTTCCTTCACTACAAATTCATGCTATCCTCCTTCCACTCCTCCCTATTCCTTGCAAAACAGGACTATTACACCCAATTGACCTATTCTCTCAGCTCCAACCCCCGTCGTCTCTTCGCCACCCTTAACTCCCTCCTCAAAGTGCCCTCTGCTCCCACACCCTCTCGCTCTCTCCTCAATCACTGGCCGATTACTTCCGCAACAAGGTGCAAAAGATCAACCTTGAGTTCACTACCAAGCCATCTCCTCCTCCTCTTTTTTTTTTTTTTAAACATATTTTATTAATGTTTTTTTTTTTTTTTAACATCCAACTGGAAACATCTCTGATCATACAGTCACATAAGGACTAGCTTACAACAACATACCGTCACTTATCATAACAAACAAGCAATATAAAATTCCCTCTTCACATCTTTTCCAAGTTTCCCTTCTCCCCTCCCTCCCTCTCATTTCCATCTCCCCCCCCTGGAAGCCAGATTCTCTCTCGTTTCTTCTCGTATGGGCCCCAAACTTTTTGAAACATCACTAGCAAGCCTTTCCGCATTGCAGTTAGTTTAGCCATTTGATAAATATACTCTACTTTATAGCCTACCCTCTGTAAGGGGGGTGTCTCCAATGATTTCCAAGCCCTCGCCAGCTGCATTTTGGCCGCAGCAAATATTTGAACCACAAGCTTATGTTCCTGCACCCTCGTTTTTTTAGGGCGGGCATGAAGCAGACAATATTCTATCTGACGTGTGTAGCCCCCTTTACCCAGGCAATTGACCACATTTACTATCTGTTCCCAAAATGTACACACCTTGGGGCATTCCCACCATATGTGTAGAAAAGTTCCCTGACCCCCACAATTACGCCAGCAATTCTTAGATACATTTGGATAGATCCTATGAAGGCGCATTGGCGTATAGTACCACCAGAATATCATCTTATACCCGTTTTCAGCCACCGGCTGAGTGATTGATGAGCGCAATAAGAACCTAAAACTGTTGGCCCACCAGCTTGTGGAGAAGTTCTTTTGCATCGCTTTCTCCCATCTGTCTGTATAGAATTCTAGTGGGGAGGACAGGAGCAAAAGTGTTTTATAAAGTCTAGTTATGCATCCCTTCCCTCCTCCCTCTTTTAGCGCCCGTTCTAAGCCCGTCTCTGTCAGCTCAAGCTCATCCCTTGCTTTCCTCTGTATGTAATTCCTCACACAGTGGTAGTAAACAAGGTCCTTGTCAGACAGATCATATTCTTCTCTCACTATTTCAAAATCTTTAACCTCACCCTCCTCCCATAGTTGACCCAATCTATATAACCCCTTACGGGCCCACACCAGGTAGGTTTTTTCCTCTGCCCCTAGAGGGAAGCCAGGGGCTTCACTTATAGCCGTTTGCAGAAAATATTGTCGCTCAGGAAACACTTTAGTCCTAATTTGCAGCATCTCCTCCTCCTCTTCACCCTTCAACCCTCTCCAACCAACCAACCCAGGCCTCCTTCTCCTCCTTTCCTGACATCACTGAAGAGGAAACCGCTTGCCTTCTTTCCTCCTCGAAATGCACCACCTGTTCCTCTGACCCCATCCCCACCAACTTACTTAACACCATCTCTCATACTGTCATCCCCTCCATCTGTCATATCCTCAACCTCTCTCTTTCCACTGCAACTGTCCCTGACACCTTCAAGCACGCCGTAGTCACACCTCTCCTCAAAAAACCATCACTTGACCCTACCTGTCCCTCCAACTACCGAACCATCTCCCTACTACCCTTCCTCTCCAAAATACTTGAGCGTGCCGTCCACAGCCGCTGCCTTGATTTTCTCTCCTCTCATGCCATCCTCAATCCACTTCAATCCGGTTTTCGCCCTCTACACTCGACAGAAACAGCACTCTCTAAAGTCTGTAATGACCTGTTCCTTGCCAAATCCAGAGGCCACTACTCCATCCTCATCCTCCTCGATCTATCCGCCACTTTTGACACTGTCAATCATGATTTACTTCTTGCCACACTGTCCTCATTTGGGTTCCAGGGCTCTGTCCTCTCCTAGTTCTCCTCCTATCTCTCCCACCGCACCTTCAGAGTTCACTCTCATGGATCTTCCTCCACACCCATCCCCCTATCTGTTGGCATTCCCCAGGGATCTGTCCTTGGACTCCTTCTCTTCTCAATCTACACCTCTTCCCCAGGCTCCCTGATCTCATCTCATGTCCAACCGCCACCTGAAACTGAACATGTCCAAGACCGAGCTCATCGACTTTCCACCAAAACCCACTTCTCCTCTTCCCCCACTTTCTATCTCAGTTGATAACACCCTCATCCTCCCCGTCTCATCTGCCCGCAACCTCGGAGTCATCTTTGACTCCTCCCTCTCCTTCTCTGCGCATATCCAGCAGATAGCCAAGACCTGTTGCTTCTTCCTCTTTAACATCAGCAAAATTTGCCCTCTCCTCTCTGAACACACCACCCGAACTCTCGTCCACGCTCTCATTACCTCTCGCCTTGACTACTGCAACTTACTCCTCACCGGCCTCCCACTTAGCCATCATCCCCCCTTCAATCTGTTCAGAACTCTGCTGCACGTCTTATATTCCATCAGAACCGTTATACTCATATCACCCCCCTCCTCAGGTCACTTCACTGGCTTCCAATCAGATACCGCATTCAGTTCAAGCTCCTCCTTCTTACCTACAAATGCACTCAGTCTGCTGCCCCTCGCTACCTCTCTACCCTCATCTCCCCTTACGTTCCCGCCCGAAACCTCCGCTCACAAGACAAATCCCTCCTCTCAGTGCCCTTCTCCACCACCGCCAACTCCAGGCTCCGCTCATTCTGCCTCGCCTCACCCTATGCTTGGAACAACCTTCCTGAGCCCCTTACACCAAGCCCCCTCCCTACCCATATTCAAGTCTTTGCTGAAAGCCCACCTCTTCAGTGCTGCTTTCGGCACCTAACTCTTACCTTTCAGGAAATCCAGACTGCCCAATTTGACGGCCCCTATCGGACTGACTGTTCATTTGTCCTTTAGATTGTAAGCTCTTTGAGCAGGGATTGTCTTTCTATGTTAAATTGTACAGCGCTGCGTAACCCTAGCAGCGCTTTAGAAATGTCAAGTAGTAGTAGTAGTAGTAGTAGTAGGATGTAATGGGGCAGTTCTACAAACTGAAGAGTAGCAAATCTCCTGGACCGGTTCGTATTCATCCCAGAGTACTAATAGAACTGAAAAATGAGCTTGCGGAGCTATTGTTAGAAATATTTCATTTATCCTTAAAATCGAGCGTGGTACCAGAAGATTGGAGGGTGGCCAATGTAACGCCGATTTTTAAAAAAGGTTCCAGAGGAGATCCGGGAAATTATAGACCGGTGAGTCTGACGTCGGTGCTGGGCAAAATGGTAAGAGACTATTATTAAGAACAAAATTACGGGGCACTTCCGGTTATGCAGTGAGCGAAGCGGCAGCAGCTGTCTGAAGCTCCGGGAACCCCCGCTCTAAATCGGAAAATAAAAAGTCACATCGCGTGCAAAACGCCCTCCATCGTGAACTTAAGTGACTGGCTGCATGGACAAGTTCGTCCATAAATCCCCCACCGAAATGGCACAGAAAACAGGCACGAAAACGAGGGGAAAGGTTGGAGGTGGAGAAAACAAAATGGCGGACGGCTCCGCAGTCGCGGCGCCGGCATTCACAGAGATGCAGCTGGAACAACTAACAGCAGCGGTGGTTCGTGCGATGGATCCGCGCTGGGATGCACTGTCTAAACGCCTGGAGGCCATTCAAACTGGGCTCGATGGCCTGGAGACTAGAGCGGGAGACCTTGAGGTGAGAGTGGCGGCGCTCGAAAATGATACACATGCACAGGGCCCCGATATTGCTCAACTACAACAGCAGCTGGCGGAACATGCCGCTAAGCTGGAAGACTTAGAAAACTGGTCTAGGAGGAACAACATAAGAATAGTGGGGATCCCGGAGCGGATACAGGATAGAAACTTGTCGGACTGGCTGGAGAACTGGCTTTCAAAAGAACTAGCCCTGACTGATTCCACAGGCCACTTGGTTATCGAGAGGGCTCACAGAGTAGGGCGCCGAATGGAAAATTCCCAGCGCCCCAGAGTAGTAGTGGCAAAACTCATGAATTTTCGGCACAAAGTGGAAATACTACAAGGATTCCGCCAAAAAAGAGAGTCTTTACGCTTTGAAGAGCAGAAGATAATGATTTTTCAAGACTTCTCTCAGAAAGTACAAGAGCAGAGGCGAGCGTTTCACCCGCTATGTGCGGAATTGGCACAAAAAAACGTAAAATTTGCGTTGCTATATCCCGCGCATTTGAAGATACGACATCAGGACACGTGGAAGCACTTTCAAAACGTGGCAGAGGCTCAGGCCTTTACAACTGAACAAAAACTTGGTAGAAAGGCATGAGTGACATCAATGGAGGGCAGAAGAAAGAGAAACAACACCATATGATTGGACAAAAGGTGACTGGTAATAATTTAATTGTTTGGAGGAGAGTGGGGAATTCCTCTGCACAATCCGGAATACCAGATCCGTAAGTAGCTTGCGGAACAGAAAGGGGTAGAAGAGAGAAGGGAGACTGAAGGAAGGGGTAGGGATGGGGAAAAGGGGGGGGGAACTCGTCCATGTATTGGTATAATAGAGAAAGGACCTGGTTGTGGGTAAGAAGAAGTAGATGTAAAAAAGGGGCAATACGAAGCGAAAGACTGAGGTGGCATGGTGGGTTTAGGAGTACAGTAAAGACCATGATACTACACAGAATAGCCCAAGTGCTAAAAACCCTGTGCAGGGCTGCGAGCAAAATAAAAAGAAACTTCAGAGAAGGTGACAACCCATTTTATATTAAACAAGCAGCACTATGCCGGTTAGATTAGTGTCCTGGAATGTGGGGGGTATTAGTTCCCCCATAAAAAGATCTAAAATATTGACCGAATTAAAGCGACACAAAGCAGACATAGTGTGCCTACAAGAAACCCGACTCACAGAGGTAGAACATGCTAAATTACAGAGATCCTGGGTGGGGGAGAGCTTTGCGGCGACTCCACAAGGTAGGAGAGGGGGAGTGGCGGTATTGTTTAGGAAAGGGCTAAACTATAAAGCTCAAGTGTTGGCTAAAGGGGCAAGAGGGAACTACATAATGCTGCAAGTGTGGTTACAAGGCATTGAATTCATCTTGGTAGGAATACATGGACCAACGACACACGACCCACAATTTTATAAGACAATTATAGGTCACTGTATGGGGAATCACAATAAACAAATGGTCATAATGGGAGACCTTAACATGGTAGCAGATCCCGAGATTGACTGCACGAATCCCACATCCCAGCATTACGCGGGAAATAGAGTACAGGAGTTTCGGGCCCTCTCTCAGGCTCTTGACCTCATAGATGTCTGGAGAACATTACATCCTGGGGAAAAGGATTTTACGCATAGGTCCAGAGCTCACGGCACATTAGCCCGACTAGACTACATATTAGTAGAACGTACAATGTTCCCTCAGGTAAGAACGGCAACTATTGGCCCTGAGGTGATTTCTGACCATGCGTTAATATGGATAGACTTAGAAGTATCGGCCAATGGGAGGGGAGGGAGGGGATGGCGCTTCCCAGCTCACCTGGCCGTGGACCCCCAATTTCAAAAGCACTTAAAAGAAAAATGGGAGGACTATGCAGAGAATAATAAAGTACATGCACATAGCCAACCCACACTGTTTTGGTCCGCCTCGAAGGCAGTACTAAGGGGGGAAATTATCGCCTTTTGTAGCCGTAAGCGGAAGATAAGGGCACAAGCTATACTAAATTTGGAGGAGCAAATGAAAAGAGCCAAACAAAAACACATACAGCACCCAACCCGACTAACGCTAGAAAACTTGAAAGCTGCGCAAGTGGCACTTAATTCACTTTTACATGAGAGAGAAAACAAATCGGCACTGTACTACAAATATAAGTTGCAGAGATTCGGGAACAGACCAGGGAGACTCTTGGCACGGCTAGTTAAAAACTGGGGGGGACCTAGGTCAGTAGCGGCACTAAAGGACACACGGGGGAACATAATTACAGACAGAAAAGGAATCGGGAAGATGTTCACTGAGTATTTTGCTAAGCTATACTCGGTAGAGCAAGGACCGGCGAATAGACACCTCTCTGAGTACCTCAAGAGTGCAGGACTAGATTAGATACCCCAAGAAGGATTAGATGGGTTAAACAGTCCAATAACATTGTTAGAGATGCAGAAGGCGGTGAAATCCCTAAAGCGACACTCAGCACCGGGCCCAGATGGGTATTCTGGGGAATACTACAAAATGTTACCCCCAGACGCGCTGACATCTCTTTTGGAATACCATGAAGAGATAGTGAACACCGGGGAATTTCCCCTATATACAAATACGGCGCTTATTACAATGATCCCCAAACCCGGTAAACCGGCTGATGAAGTAGGCTCTTACAGGCCAATTTCACTGCTAAATTTAGACGTGAAGTTGCTAGCTAAGATTCTGGCTGAGAGACTAGCCCAGTGGCTACCCATGCTTATAGGCCCAGAACAGGTGGGGTTTGTGCGGAGGCGACAGGCAACACATAATGTTAGAAAGTTATTACTCGCAATAGCCTCCTGTCACAACATGGGAGAATCTGCCATGGTGATTAGTTTGGACGCAGAAAAGGCATTTGACCTTGTGAGGTGGGACTTCCTATTCTCAACTTTAGAAAGCGTGGGAATACAGGGCTGGTTTGTGCAAGCTGTAAAGGCTCTATATTGTAATCCAGGGGCAAAGGTGATAGTGAATGGGATCACTGAAGAGGAGTTTACAATCGAGAAAGGAATGCGACAAGGCTGCCCGTTGTCGCCCCTGCTCTTTATATTGGCGCTGGAACCGCTGTTAAGAGTGGTGAAAGCTGCAAAGAAAATCGAGGGTGTAAAGGTAGCAAATCAGGAGGTGAAGATATTGGCCTATGTGGATGATCTGATGATAACTCTAGCAAATCCAGATCAATCATTGGAAGCGCTGTTGGACAGCATAGATCAATATGGCCAGTTATCAGGGTTTAAATTAAATAAAGCTAAGTCCTGTGTTCTCACATTAGGCCCAGAAACGCCAACAGTTGTGGGTGGGACCATGCCACTGCAGAGGGCAACAGAAACAATTAAATACTTAGGAGTGCACATTCCCTCAGACCTCACGAAACTATATGACCAAAACATACGTCGAATGGTCAAAGATACTGAGTTAAGTCTTGCAACTTGGGCTTCATTGCCACTCTCTCTGAGGGGAAGAATCGCATTATATAATATGGTGATTATTCCTAGATGGCTGTATGTGTTGCAGACAGTACCAATATACTTAAGAAGGTCAGATGAGAAAAAATTAAATGCACTTATACAGCGATTCCTGTGGCAGGGAAAGAGGGCGCGCCTATCAATAGAGTCATTGCAGATCCCGGTGGAACATGGGGGGCTGGGGCTGCTTAGTATAAGATATTTCAATGTGGCATGAGACACATAAACGATTGGTTCAGATCTACACAAGAATATTCCAACACAGACTTAGAATTGCAACTAACACCGGGGGTACATTTTAGTAATTACTTGCACGGGACGGGAGCTCGTATTCCAGTCATATTGAGAGAAACTGGTATTATGCAGACGGCCCGAGCAGCATGGAGATGGGTCTGTCGTATGCACAAATTTGCCCCAAAGGCAACCCCATTCCTCCCTATATGTGATAACATGGCATTTGTCCCAGGGCAGCTGTACTCAGTCTTTCGCAGGTGGGAGATAAAGGGAATAAAGTATGTATTGCAAGTGGTTACAGAGGAAGGACGCATGAAATCCTTCTCAGTTTTGAAGGAGGAATTTGCATTGCCAGATGCAGAGATTTTTCACTATGCTCAGTTAAAACACTATGTGACATCATTACATTGGGAGCATTTGGCAGAGGATGTTCAGGAAGAACTCTCGGCAGCCTTTTCACTGGAGTCACAACAGAAAGTGCCACTATCCTTTTATCATAAACACATCAGAGATACAATGCCGGAACCAAACTATAAAAAATTGGAGGCTGACTGGCAACAAGACTTGAAAGTTAACATAACGACGGAAACAATTAAGACATTTGTCTTGTCCATTCCCAGAAGTTCGGTCTGGATGGGACATTGGGAACAACAGTATAAATTTGTTTTCCGTCTCTATATACCTCCCTGAAGAGCTTTTTATATGGGACTCTCGCCATGGGGAGAATGCCCCAAGTGTAGATCAGATGGCGCAACATTGGGCCACATGTTTTGGTCCTGTGAAGGAATCCAAAAATTCTGGAAAAATTTGGTACAGAATATATCCACTTTATGGCGAAAGCAGTGGGAATGTGAACTAATGTTATTATTTGGTCAATTTAAAATTAGGCACCCGATTCCAAAAGGATATAAAAACTTCATCAATAAAGCTATCGTGGTCGCCAGACAAGTTATTTTGAAAGAATGGCTGACGCACAAATATCCCACAGTGACGCAGTGGCGCACGCAGATGATACACTTGATGCGTATGGAACGAGTAGGAATCAAAGACATGAACTCGAGTGCAGGCGAAGAACTGCAACAGATATGGTCCCCCTTCTGGAACACTTTGTCAGCTCCAGCCAGGAGTTACCTATTGAACTTATAGAGTCTTAAAGTAGAGGCGAGAGGGAGGGAGGGTTAGGGAGGAGGGAGGGGATGGGGAGGGTTGATATTTGGGGGAGGGAGGGGCTAAAAGGGGAAGGTAGGGAGGGAGGGGGGTTGGAACAGGGGGGGAGAGGGGTTTGAAAGTATATAGGTAGGCACAAGTCATGTTGTAAAGTTACATTCTCTTTATATGAATAGCAACACAGATATGTGGTATAGGGAAGGAAAAAGGGAAGAAATGAAAAAGACAAGAATATTTACAACTGTGTTTATTTACTGGTATAGTCGTTGGACTGTTTTTGCGTATTATGCAATATGTTGCCAACTGTTCAATTTAAGTTGATGTGCATTAATAAAAAAGATTTAAACATAAGAACAAAATTACAGAGCATATTCAAAAGCACAGATTAATGAGACAAAGTCAACATGGATTTAGTGAAGAGAAATCTTGCCTCACCAATCTACTACATTTCTTTGAAGGGGTGAACAAACATGTGGATAAAGGGGACCGGTTGATATTGTCTATCTGGATTTTCAGAAGGCGTTTGACAAAGTACCTCATGAAAGACTCCAGAGGAAATTGGATAGTCATGGGATAAGTACATAAGTACATAAGTAATGCCATACTGGGAAAAGACCAAGGGTCCATCGAGCCCAGCATCCTGTCCACGACAGCGGCCAATCCAAGCCAAGGGCACCTGGCAAGCTTCCCAAACGTACAAACATTCTATACATGTTATTCCTGGAATTTTGGAGTTTTCCAAGTCCGTTTAGTAGCGGTTTATGGACTTGTCCTTTAGGAAACCGTCCAACCCCTTTTTAAACTCTGCTAAGCTAACTGCCTTCACCACTTTCTCCGGCAACGAATTCCAGAGTTTAATTACACGTTGGGTGAAGAAAAATTTTCTCTGATTTGTTTTAAATTTACTACACTGTAGTTTCATCGCATGCCCCCTAGTCCTAGTATTTTTGGAAAGTGTGAACAGACGCTTCACATCCACCTGTTCCACTCCACTCATTATTTTATATACCTCTATCATGTCTCCCCTCAGCCGTCTCTTCTCCAAGCTGTATAGCCCTAGCCTCCTTAGTCTTTCTTCATAGGGAAGTCGTCCCATCCCCGCTATCATTTTAGTCGCCCTTCGCTGCACCTTTTCCAATTCTACTATATCTTTCTTGAGATGCGGCGACCAGAATTGAACACAATACTCAAGGTGCGGTCGCACCATGGAGCGATACAACGGCATTATAACATCCTCACACCTGTTTTCCATACCTTTCCTGATAATACCCAACATTCTATTCGCTTTCTTAGCCGCAGCAGCACACTGAGCAGAAGGTTTCAGTGTGTTATCGACGACGACACCCAGATCCCTTTCTTGGTCCGTAACTCCTAACGTGGAACCTTGCATGACGTAGCTATAATTCGGGTTCTTTTTTCCCACATGCATCACCTTGCACTTGCTCACATTAAACATCATCTGCCATTTAGCCGCCCAGTCTCCCAGTCTCGTAAGGTCCTCTTGTAATTTTTCACAATCCTGTCGCGATTTAACGACTTTGAATAACTTTGTGTCATCAGCAAATTTAATTACCTCGCTAGTTACTCCCATCTCTAAATCATTTATAAATATATTAAAAAGCAGCGGTCCTAGCACAGACCCCTGAGGAACCCCACTAACTACCCTTCTCCATTGTGAATACTGCCCATTTAACCCCACTCTCTGTTTCCTATCCTTCAACCAGTTTTTAATCCACAATAGGACATTTCCTCCTATCCCATGACCCTCCAATTTCCTCTGTAGCCTTTCATGAGGTACCTTGTCAAACGCCTTTTGAAAATCCAGATACACAATATCAACCGACTCCCCTTTGTCCACATGTTTGTTCACTCCTTCAAAGAATTGAAGTAAATTGGTCAGGCAAGATTTCCCCACACAAAAGCCATGCTGACTTGGTCTCAGTAATCCATGTCCTCGGATGTGCTCTGTAATTTTGTTTTTGATAATAGCCTCTACCATTTTCCCCGGCACCGACGTCAGACTCACCGGTCTATAATTTCCCGGATCTCCCCTGGAGCCTTTTTTAAAAATGGGCATTACATTGGCCACCCTCCAATCTTCCGGTACCATGCTCGATTTTAAGGATAAGTTGCATATCACTAGCAGTAGCTCCGCAAGCTCGTTTTTCAGTTCTATCAGTACTCTAGGATGAATACCATCCGGTCCAGGAGATTTGCTACTCTTCAGTTTGCCGAACTGCCCCATTACGTCCTCCTGGTTTACCGTGAAGTCAGTAAGTTTCTCCGACTCGTCCGCTTGAAATACCATTTCCGACACCGGTATCCCACCCAAATCTTCCTCGGTGAAGACCGAAGCAAAGAATTCATTCAGTCTCTCCGCTACGTCTTTGTCTTCCTTGATCGCCCCTTTTACCCCTCGGTCATCCAGCGGCCCAACCGATTCTTTTGCCGGCTTCCTGCTTTTAATATACCGAAAAAATTTTTTACTATGTTTTTTTGCCTCTAATGCTATCTTTTTTTCATACTCCCTCTTGACCTTCTTAATCTGCGCCTTGCATTTGCTTTGACACTCCTTATGCTGTCTCTTGTTATTTTCAGATGGTTCCTTCTTCCATTTTCTGAAGGCGTTTCTTTTAGCCCTAATAGCTTCCTTCACCTCACTTTTCAACCAGGCCGGGTGTCTTTTGGAGTTCCGTCTTTCTTTTCTAATTCGCGGAATATGTATGGCCTGGGCCTCCAGGATGGTATTTTTAAACAGCGTCCACGCCTGTTGTACAGTTTTTACTCTCTCAGTTGCCCCCCTAAGATTTTTTTTTACCGTTCTTCTCATTTTATCATAGTCTCCTTTTTTAAAGTTAAACGCTAACGTATTTGACTTTCTGTGTACAGTTACTTCAAGGTTGATGTCAAAACTGATCATATTATGGTCACTGTTATCAAGCGGCCCCAGTACCATAACGTCCCTCACCAGATCATGCGCTCCACTAAGGACCAAGTCTAGAATTTTTCCTTCTCTCGTCGGCTCCTGCACCAGTTGCTCCATAAAGCTGTCCTTGATTTCATCAAGGAATTGTATCTCTGTAGCGTGTCCCGATGTTACGTTTACCCAGTCTATATTTGGATAATTGAAGTCACCCATTATTATCACATTGCCCATTTTGTTCGCGTCTCTGATTTCTTTTATCATTTCTGTGTCTACCTGCTCATCCTGGCGAGGTGGACGGTAGTACACTCCTATCACCATTTTTTTCCCTTTTATACATGGAATTTCAACCCACAGTGATTCAAAGGTGTGATTTGTGTCCTGCTGAATTTGTAATCTATCTGAGTCAAGGCTCTCTTTAATATACAATGCTACCCCTCCACCAGTCCGGTCTACCCTATCATTACGATATACTTTGTACCCCGGTATGACAGTGTCCCACTGGTTATCCTCCTTCCACCAGATCTCAGTAATGCCTATTATATCCAATTTTTCATTTAGTGCAATATATTCCAACTCTCCCATCTTATTTCTTAGACTCCTAGCATTTGCATATAGACATTTCAGAGTATGTTTGTTGTTCTTATTTGCATGATGCTTAGTACCTGACACTATTGATTTGACATCTTTTGTCTGATCTTTAGTTGTATTTAAGGGCACCTGGCCTACCACGGTCTGTTGTGCAACCTCACTATCCAGAAACCCTATCTTCCCTGTTTGTGAGGTATCTTTGCAAGATACCTTTTCCCGAACCATGCGCTTTTGAGCGACTGTCGGCCTTCCCCCCATTTCTAGTTTAAAAGCTGCTCTATCTCCTTTTTAAATGCCGACGCCAGCAGCCTGGTCCCACCCTGGTTAAGGTGGAGCCCATCCTTTCGGAATAGGCTCCCCCTTCCCCAGAATGTTGCCCAGTTCCTAACAAATCTAAAACCCTCCTCCCTGCACCATCGTCTCATCCACGCATTGAGACTCTGGAGCTCTGCCTGTCTCTTGGGCCCTGCACGTGGAACAGGTAGCATTTCAGAAAATGCTACCCTAGAGGATCTGGATTTGAGCTTTCTACCTAAGAGCCTAAATTTGGCTTCCAGAACCTCTCTCCCACATTTTCCTATGTCATTGGTACCCACATGTACCAAGACAGCGGACTCCTCCCCAGCACTATCTAAAATCCTATCTAGGTGACGCGTGAGGTCCGCCACCTTCGCACCAGGCAGGCAAGTCACCAGGCGATCCTCACGTCCACCAGCCACCCAGCTATCTATATGCCTAATGATCGAATCACCAACTACAACAGCTGTCCTAACCTTTCCCTCCCGGGCAGCACTTGGAGACATATCCTCAGTGCGAGAGGATAGTACATCCCCTGGTGGGCAGGTCCTGGCTAAAGGAGTACTTCCTACTTCACCAGGGTGATGCTCTCCTTCTAGGAGACCTCCCTCCTCCAAGGTAGCACAAGGGCTACTAGACTGGAGGTGGGACCTCTCTACAACATCCCTGTAGGTCTCCTCTATGTACCTCTCTGTCTCCCTCAGCTCCACCAAGTCTGCTACTCTAGCCTCAAGAGAACGGACATGTTCTCTAAGAGCTAGGAGCTCTTTGCATCGGGCGCAAACATATGACATCTCACCAACTGGGAGATAATCATACATGTGACACTCAATGCAAAAGACTGGATAGCACCCCTCTTGCTGCTGGACTGCTGACTCCATCTTAGTGTTTTTGAGTTTTCCAATATTTTAAAACTTGCTACAGTATTAAGGATATTAGCCTAATATAAAAGTGTCTTTTACTTTATATAGTGTATTGTATGATTTTAGTATTTCCTTCTTAGATGGTAATGAAATGTATTTAAAACTCTATAAGAGCACTCCTTGCTTGTTACCCTAATTACAATAACTGACTATAAATGAGGAGTTGTCCTAGGGGTGGGTGGGAATACTAAATTAGATCCTGCAGTGGCTGTTAGATTCTATCTGTTAATGCTGTGGTACAAGGCTTTTAAAACTAAGTGGAAAAGACTATGGAGATTAGCTGTTTTCTGTTAGCTGTTGAAATTTGCTTTTTAAGTTTGCCTAACACTAACCTACAATTCCTCCTTTAAACCCCAATCTTTAAGTTCCCAAAGCACAAGCAAAGTAGTGTTCACTTACCAGAGAAATGTCCTCTTCTCTCAGAACTTCTCAGAAAGAAAGTTCAGTGGGACCTTCCCTCTTTATATACTTTTGAATCTAAGGGGCCTCTTTTGAGCAACCTATGCAAGTATTCTACTTCCCCCACACCTTAATTATCACTTAATTGAGGTCACTGGATGAGATAACTCTCCAGCAGCCAAGGAAAAGAAAAATAACTGCCGTTTAGAACAAAGGAGTTCCTACCTCTAGAAAAGGTTTCAGTTTAAAACTAGGTCACTGGATGAGCTAACTCTCCAGCAGCCAAGGAAAAGAAAAATAACTGCCGTTTAGAACAAAGGAGTTCCTACCTCTAGAAAAGTTTCAGTTTAAAACTATGTGGAAAATGCCTATTTCTAGAGAAAAGTTCAGTTTAAAACTGTGGGGAAGGGGTTTATACACTATGGCAACTAGTTAATGGTGCTTGCTTTCTCTCTCTCTCTCTCTCTCTTTTTATTGCTCTAAACTAGGCCCTGCTTGCTTTTCCCCCTCTCTCTCTCTCTCTTTTTATTCGCCCTTAATACTAAATTAGATCCTGCAGTGGCTGTTAGATTCTATCTGTTAATGCTGTGGTACAAGGCTTTTAAAACTAAGTGGAAAAGACTATGGAGATTAGCTGTTTTCTGTTAGCTGTTGAAATTTGCTTTTTAAGTTTGCCTAACACTAACCTACAATTCCTCCTTTAAACCCCAATCTTTAAGTTCCCAAAGCACAAGCAAAGTAGTGTTCACTTACCAGAGAAATGTCCTCTTCTCTCAGGATAGGAGGTAGTGTTCTATTGTGGATTAAAAACTGGATACAAGATAGAAAACAGAGAGTAGGGTTAAATGGTCAGTATTCTCAATGGAGAAGGGTAGTTAGTGGGGTTCCCCAGGGGTCTGTGCTGGGAACGCTGCTTTTTAACATATTTATAAATGACCTAGAGATGGGAGTAACTAGTGAGGTAATTCAATTTGCTGATGACACAAAATTATTCAAAGTCTTTAAATCGCAGGAGGATTGTGAAAAATTACAAGAGGACCTTACAAGACTGGGAGACTGGGCGTCTAAATGGCAGATGACGTTTAATGTGAGCAGGTGCAAAGTGATGCATGTGGGAAAGAGGAACCTGAATTATAGCTATGTCATGCAAAGTTCCACGTTAGGAGTCACGGACCAAGAAAAGGATCTAGGTGTCGTCGTTGATGATACGTTGAAACCTTCTGCTCAGTGTGCTGCTGCGGCTAAGAAAGCAAATAGAACGTTAGGTATTATTAGGAAAGGAATGGAAAACAAAAATGAGGATGTTATAATGCCTTTGTATCGCTCCATGGTGCGAACGCACCTCGAATATTGTGTTCAATTCTGGTCGCCACATCTCAAAAAAGATATAGTGGAATTAGAAAAGGTGCAGAGAAGGGCAACGAAAATGATAAAGGGGATGGGATGACTTCTCTATGAGGAAAGGCTAAAGCGGCTAGGGCTCTTCAGCTTGGAGAAAAGGTGGCTGAGGGGAGATATGATAGTAGTCTCTAAAATAATGAGTGGAGTTGAACGGGTAGATGTGAAGCGTCTGTTCACGCTTTCCAAAAATACTAGGACTAGGTGGCATGCGATGAAGCTATAATGTAGTAAATTTAAAACAAATCAGAGAAAATGTTTCTTCACTCAACATGTAATTAAACTCTGGAATTCGTTGCCAGAGAATATGGTAAAGGCAGTTAGCTTAGCGGAGTTTTAAAAAGGTTTGGACAGCTTCCTAAAGGAAAAGTCCATAGACCGCTATTAAATGAACTTGTGGAAAATCCACTATTTCTGGGATAAGCAGTATAAAATGTTTTGTACATATTTGGGATCTTGCCAGGTATTTGTGACCTGGATTGGCCACTGTTGGAAACAGGATGCTGGGCTCGATGGACCTTTGATCTTTCCCAGTATGGCAAAACTTATGTACTTATATAATATATATTCATCTCTGCTACATGCAACACTGTTCTCCATAGACTTGATGTTTGTTACATGCATTTCACTGTAGGACATCCATCCGTGTCTGGGCTACAGCAAATTGTGCTATAGCTATATACTCTCTTGAACCAACATCAATGTAGTGAAGTTGTCTCCTTGTGGAACATATATCATTGTGAAATACTCATTAGTGTTGCATAACCATCATACTTTTAATATAAATTGGTGTGATAGTGATCTCCTCTGTGGTACATATCATGGTACAGCAATCTACCTTTGCAGTACAGATTGTATGAAGGAGTTGGACAACTTTTTCATTTGCCTGTAATGCCTAATTACTCTTGTAATCCACATGCCCATTAATAGTCTTTTCATTGTAATACTTTAATTGTATGTTAGCCACATTGAACTGAAAATCTTATTTTGGATAATGTGGGATATAAATACCAATAAATAAATAACTAGTTTATGATAACTGAACTCGTTTGGAAAATCAATAAATCCACAGCTTTATGTTTTGGGGATTCAGTTTAGGAGGAGACTATGTCCTTCAATTTAAAAGTGGGCAAGGAGCAATTCCAGCAGGTATCCTTTTTAAAGGTATTAGGGTTGTTTTGGAGGATAATAGTAGAAGGGTTCATCTGTTTCTCGGGTTTTAGGTGGTTAGGGTGGTGGACTTTGGTCCTCGGGAACTGAGGAACTGAGTTCGATTCCCACTTCAGGCACAGGCAGCTCCTTGTGACTCTGGGCAAGTCACTTAACCCTCCATTGCCCCATGTAAGCCGCATTGAGCCTGCCATGAGTGGGAAAGCGCGGGGTACAAATGTAACAAAAATAAAAATAAATAAATTTCTTGTAAGAAAATTAAGATATTTCCTGACCACTGATTTGCTTAGGGTGGTAGTACAGACTTTTATTACTTCAACCTTTCACTATTGCAATTTTTTTATGTGGGTCTACACTGTATCCTGTCAAGGAAAGTGCAGGTAGTACAGAATACAGAAACTAGGATTTTGATGAAAAGTAAGAAAGGAACAAGTGCATCCCTTCTACTGATAAAACTAAATTGGTTGTCCACAAGGGAGCACTGTTTGATTAAAAAGTTAATTCTGCATTCACAAACTCCCCAGTTACTTTGCCCTTTCATTCTACAGTATGCCTCAAATTATAGATTATGGTCTATAGATCAGAACATTTTGGTAATTTCAGATTTTTATAGGAAAAAGATGAGGAATAAAGGCTTTCTGACAATGGGCTATTGAAGAATGGAATAGACGACCATCTGTGATTATAGTTTCCATAGTAGATGACGGCAGAAAAAGACCTGCACGGTCCATCCAGTCTGCCCAACAAGATGAACTCATGTGTATACCTTACCTTGATTTGTACCTGTCTTTTTCAGGGCACAGACCGTATAAGTCTGCCCACCACTATCCCCTCCTCCCAACCACCAGCCCCGCCTCCCACCACCGGCTCTGGCACAGACAGTATAAGTCTGCCCACCACTATCCTCGCCTCCCAACCACCAACCCCTCTTCCCCCCACCGGCTCTGCCACCCAATTTCGGCTAAGCTTCTGAGGATCCATTCCTTTTGCGCAGGATTCCTTTATGTATATCCCACGCATGTGGAAGGGGAGACTAAAATGAAAGGAAATGGAGGAAGGTTGTCACAAAAACAAAAATAAAAAAACACACTGTTGCTGCCTGCCACGCTCTCTCAATCTTTCAAAAACACACAATTACACTCAATCTCAGAGGTCCAGAGACAAGAGGGGGGGAGGGGGTCCCTAAGACCAGAGCCAGGGAGAAGGGGGGGTCCCTAAGAACACAGAGAGGGAGGGAAGGGGGTCCTCAGACCACAGGGGATTGAGAAAGGCCTTAACTTGGAGCGCTGGGGCAGGTTAAGTTAATGTCTTGGAATGTGGGGGGGGGGGTCTCATCGCCCGTAAAGAGGAAAGAAATTCAGCAGGCTTTGCAGCGCCATGCGGTGGACATAGCGTTCCTCCAAGAAACGCATTTGACTTCCCTAGACCATGATAAATTTAAGCAGGGCTGGGTGGAAGCCATAATTGGATCCCCAGCTTACAAAAAGAAGGCTGGTATACTGATTCTATTCCGGAAGGGATTGCAATTAAATATCAAATCAGTAAAGAGGAGTTCAGTGGGTAGATATGTGTTGGTTGAGGCAGAGTTGGGAGGGGTCTCCTATACTTTTTGTAATATATATGCACCCAATGTATATGATAAGAAATTTTATTCAGAGATTGTGACACTGCTAGCCCCCTACCAGCAGGGACCAGTGGTCCTTGGGGGTGATTTTAATATGGTTTACGACCCACTACTGGATAAGACAAGTCAGGGGGGTTTGGGGCAGAGATACTATTCCAAAGAATTGCCGTTTTTGTGCACTGCCCTTGAATTAATAGATGTGTGAGGGTGCTCCATCCGAGGTGTAGAGATTATACACATTTGTCCAGAGCCCACTCATCTTCATCTAGGATTGATTATATATTTGTTTCAAGGTCGCTCTTCTCTAAAACTGTGGAAGCAGAGATTGGGCCAGGAGAAATTTCAGATCATTCACCAGTGTGGGTGACATTGGAAGTAACGGGGAGTAAGAGGGGTTATGGGGGGTGGTCCTTCCCATTTGAGCTTTACCGGGATGTAAAATTTAAGGAACTTCTCCAGGAAAAGTGGAGGGAGTATGAATTCCACAATAAAGGTCATATAGAACAGCATGGGTTATATTGGGAAACCACAAAGGCGGTTCTGAGAGGAGAAATAATTGCATATAGAGCATGGAAAAGGAGGCAAAGGGATCAGGAGATCTTGAGTTTGGAAAGGGAGGTTCATGTGTAGCAGCGGAGGTATGGGATGGTCCAGACAGAGGAACAGAAATTAGTATACTTGGAGTCCCAGAGGGCATTAAATGGAAAATACTGTTGTAGTTTGCCTTTAGGAAGGCACTGAAAACTAGCTTGTTTCACAGGACAGCAGAAATTCACACAGATATAGCCCATGATCTGCCACCAGCTGTTGACACAAAGAGAATTTTCAAAAAAAGTTCAACCAGTTTAACCAAATAGTCCCACCCCTTCCCTCCCCCCGCCCAGATGCTGCATGAAAAAGAAAACAATCCTGTCAGTCCACTAAGTAGATGACTTCTACTGAGGGTTGCAAAGTAGACCAGAAGCGCTCCCAGCAATAAAGAAATCTTCTACCCAGTGCCGTTGCCAGAAGGCAATTTTTGGGTGGGCCAACAGGTTGGATGGGTGGGCACTACTAGAGTTGCCAACTTTTTTGAAAGAGAAAAAACAGCAACCAGATGACACCCATGCTCTGTCCCTACCCCACTCCCCATAACTTCAATGAGGGTTGCAGTGCAGGCTTCAGTGGCTGCAGGCCAATTGAGAGCTAAGGGAAGTATAGTAGACTGCAATCTTCAGTCCCCATTGAGCCAGGGTCCACCAACACTCATATGGTATTGAAGCCAAACACATTCTGTATCCAGAGAACCTCCTGGCCCTCCACCAACAATGGATACAGAGCACAGCAAGGACAATTCTCCATAAAACTCATCATACAAAGAAATTTTGGTTTCTAGTGTAATCTCAATTACAGGCATATTATAAATTAATTTTAAAAAATCTATAAAACAAAAGTCACTCAGATCCTAGAGCAAACCTACCATGCCAACACTAACTTCCAAAAACAAAGATCCTACCTATGAAAAAGAAGTGCCTTAAATATTATAGTGAGGCCCCAAAATACAAATACATTTATCAGGAAAGCTGAACAAGCCAAATTACTACAGAATGCTACATGGAAACTTCATGCTAACAGAATACCTCAGTCACACACACAGGACATAAATGCCAAATACAGAATAAGTGACCACAAACTCTAGAAATATAAATTAAATGGAAACCCCAAGAAACTAGACCTTGCATGTAGTACAACACCAGGGAAACAAGAAAGAAAGGCATTTGCTCCTGTGCAAAATATAAAGATGGCACATGCCAGGGATGGTGTTAGGGGTTGCAAATAGGGCAATTGTGCTTGGTTTCTTGGCCAGAGAAAGCCTGCCTGCTGGACTTTGGGGTCCTTTCCTAGATTTCTGTCCTGGACCCCAGCCATGTTTAACATCAACTTTGGCAAGATGTACATTTCAAATCCAACATGTTATATTCACAACATTGAAAATAAAATAATTGTTATACCTTTTTGTTGTCTGGTCATTTTATTTCTCAAATCATATTGGTCCCAATCTCTGGTTTCTGCTTCCCTCTGTCTTCTCTTAACTCACTTGCCAGGGTCTCCTGTCTATTTGACGTTTCTTCTTTCTTCATGTCCATCATCCATCTCCCATCTCTGTTTTCCTACATTTCTTTGTCCAGTATCTCCCCTGTGTTCATATCCCCTCATCCATCATCATTCTTCTGTGCACCTATGCACCCCATGCCCAGCATATCCCTTCTGTGTTCCTATTCTCCCCCATGACTGGTATCTCCCCCCCCCTCCGTGTCCATATACCCCCCTCTCCAGTGTCCAGCATTTTATCTCTATTCCATATCCCTGTTCCCCCCTTGTCAGGCATTACCCCTCTGTCCCCTTGTGCCATCCCCATACAGCATCTCACATTTGTGTCCCTGTCCCCATGCTCCCACCTAATGCCCATCATCTCCCTTCTGTATCTGTATACTTCCCCATGTCCCCTTTCTCTCTCCTCCACACCAATGTGTCTCTCTCCTCTCTGATCCCACCCCCCCAACCAGCTTCTCTTCCTCTCTTTCCTTCCCCCTATGTATCTGGCTCTTTCTCCCAGCATCTCCCTTCCCTCTAACCCCTCCCATAGGTCCAGCACCTTTCTCCCTTTGCTCCAGCCCTCCTTGCAGGTCCACATCTGTCTCCTTTCCCTTCAGCCATCATCTGCATATCCAGCACCTCTCCTTCAGCCCCCCCCCCCCCCACACGTCTAGCATCTCTTTCCCTTTCATCTAGCCCCCCTACATGTCCAGCACCTCTCCCCTTCACTTCAACCCTTTGCATACCCAGCACCTCTCCCCTTCTCTCCACATCCCCCTGCAAATCCAAACCTCTCCCCTGTCCCCTCTGCAAGTCCAGTACCTCTCTCCCTTCTAACCCTCTGCCCCTGGCAAGTCCAACACCTTTCTGTTCCCTTCAGGCCCCTCCCCTCTCAGGGCCAGCACCTTCAAATCTTCTTTACCCCTCCCCCCCAACAAGTCCAGCACCTAGTACCTCTCCCTTCAGCCCACTCCCCTTGAAGGGCCAGCACCCCACTGTCTTCCTCACCCTCCCTGTCCAGCACCTCTCCCTTCCTTCAGCCCCCTCCCCTTGCAGGGCCAGCAGCACCCCACTAACTTCCTCACCCTCTCCGACACCAGCCGCAGCAGTTGCATTTAATGCTGTCGGCACTGCTCCTGCACCTACTTATCACTTCTATAGCGCTACAAGGCATACGCAGCGCTGTACACCATACATAAAAAGATAGTCCCTGCTCACAGAGCTCACAATCTAAATAGGACAGACAGACAGAATAATTAAGAGGTAAGGGAATTAAAGAGGTGGGGATAAAGGGTACAGGGCAAGATTCTCCCATAGAATCCACAGGAACCCCCTTCTCCCCTTTCCACAATCACTAAAACCCCTTCCTCCCATCACTGGAGTCCCTAGGAACCCCCCCCCCCCTCATCACTGGAGTCCCTAGGACCCCTCCCCTCTCATCACTGGAGCCCCTAGGACCCCCTTCCCAACACTGGAGCCCCTAGGACCCCCTCCCATCACTGGAGCCCCTAGGACCCCCCCCCTCCCAAAGAAACACTTCCAGTACTACAACCCCCGTCTTCTCCATTACTATAATCCCCAAGCGCCCTATTCCCACCGTCACTTCGGAGCTTCCTTGCGGGGCACCTCTCATCACTACGATCCCCGGGAGATCCTTTTCCTTCCCCATCACTATGGTCATCGCAAGCTTTCTTGCCGCTGTGCTCTCACCTGGACGGGTCACTGGTGCCGGTGCACTACGGTCCTGCCGACTCCTCCTGCTCTTACAGATCCCGCCCGGTTCGCTCGGCCCTAGTGGAGCTCTGTCAGTCTTCCACCCCCGAGGCAACGCTTACACTTTGCTGATAGCAACTCGCGGCGCCGACGTCCTGCTCCAGGGCCTTCCCTCTGCCGTGCTGATGTAACTTCCTGTGTACGGAGGCGGGATGCGGAAGGCCCCAGAGCAGGACGTTGGCGCCGCGAGTTGCTATCAGCAAAGAGTAAGCGCTGCCTCGGGGGTGGGTGCAGTGCTGACAGCATTAAATGCAAGCACTGCGGCAGAAGTGGGAGAGGGCAAGGGCGAGAATTGGATGACACGAATTCTGGGTGGGCGGGCCTGAGGCTAAACTGGGTGGGCCTGGGCCCATCCAGGCCCACCCTTAGCCTCGCCCCTGCTTCTACCTAAGGGGGAGGAGGTCCCAGAAAAAGTCTGTCTCTCCATAGCCAATAAAGTTACCTCCAAGACAATAGTGTAGGAGCCGAGGGTTCTCTCCATTATTGTAAAACTAGGGAAAAAGGCCCGTTTCTGAAACCAATGAAACGGGTGCTAGCAAGGTTGTCCTCTTAACGGGAATTATGTTTTTAAGGGAAATGTTAGGAGAGTGTGTGTGTGATACAGTGAATGAGTATGTATCAGAGAGTAAGTATGTATTAGAGAGAGAGAGTGTGTGATTGAGAGACAGTGTGTGATTGAGAGAGAGACAGAATGTGTGTGTGTGTCTGTCTGTGTGAGTGAGAGTGTGTGAGAGAGTGAATGAGTATGTGTCAGAGAGTGAGTATGTGTTAGAGAGAGAGAATGTGTGATTGAGAGGCAGTGTCTGATTGAGAGACATAATGTTTGTGTTTGTGTCTGTGTGAGTGAGAGAGTGTAGTGTGTGTCCGTGTGCACCAATTTTGCTCTCTCCCCTGCATTCATCCATATGCAGCAAACGCCCTCTGTGCTGCATCCATGTGCAGCATCTCTCCCCTGCCCCCTCCATCCATCGTAGTGCAGCAATTCTCCTCTGTCCATTGCCCTCCCCCCCTACATGTGCATCAACTCTGCATTCTCCCCTGGCCTCCTCCCCCTCCTCCTCCCCCTTCCCTTCTCCCCTCTCTCTCCCCCTCATCTCAGGACCACCTCCCCCTCTCTCATCTCAGGCCCCCACCTCTCTCTTGTCTCAGGCCCCCCACCTCTCTCTCGTCTCAGGACCCCTCCCCCCTCTCTTGTCTCAGGACCCCCTCCCCCCCTCCACGTCTCAGAACTTGGTCAGTATTTGGGGGGAAGATGCTTGGAGACGGTCAGAGCAGAGGTGTCACAGCCCTACCCTGAGCCAGCAGAGCCTCATCCACTTCCCCATGTGGGGTTCACTCTTACAGCGATTCTCCTTCCCTTTCTTGGTCGGTACTCACATGAGGTCGGGGCGATGGCGGTGCAGAAGGGCGCAGAAGGCCAGCCTGTCGCGGAAGGAGGCACTCAAGTTGTGGAGCCGGTTGTTCTTGAGGGCGAGCCGGCTGTCCTCCCCCTCTCCCACAGAAGACAACCACCCGGTCCCTGGTTGTCCAGCGAATTATTCGGGGCAGGCAGGAAAGATCCCCAGTTTTGCCTGCCCGCTGCCGGTGCTGATCCTCCCCCACTGAGTCACCCTCCTCGCCCCCTGCCCCTCCTCCAGCCATCCATGTCCAGCGACTCTCCTCTCTCCCCTGCCCCCCCCTCCAGCCACCCAGGTTGTCCAGTGAATTCTTCGGGGCAGGCAGGAAAAATCCCCCATCTTGCATGCCCACTGCCGGTGCTGACCCTCCCCCGCTGCTGGATCGCTCTTCAAAATGATCGCCAAGACTTCCAGCGACGGCCTCACGAGACTTCTGCTGAAGTCTTGGAGGCCGCTCTTGTAAGTCTCGGCTGCCATTTTGAAGAGCAATCCGGCAGCGGGGAAGGGTCAGCGCCGGCAGCGGGCAGGCAAGACTGGGGATCTTTTCTGCCTGCCCCGAAGAATTCGCTGGAAAACCTGGGTGGCTGGAGTGGGGGGCAGGGGAGAGAAGACAGTCGGTGGACATGGGTGGCTGGAGGGGGGGGGCAGGGGAGAGAGGAGAAGCTGGGGACTTTTCCCTTCCAGCCTCCCTCATTTCCTGGGTGGGGTGGGGTGAGGTGGTAGGGGGGGGGGCGTGTGTCTCACAGCGTGTTTGCGGTGGTGGCAGCTCTACCAGCACAGTTGTTGCCGACGACATTGGCTGCGGACCCAGGAGGGAGGGCGTCGTGTGTCTAGGAGGGGGGTTGTCAGGGAGGCGGTGAGTGGCTTGCAGGGGGGTGGTACCGGCGGCAATACCAGCAGTGTTGATGCCAGCGACGTTGGGCGTGGACTGAGGGTACGTTGGTGTGCCTCGTGCTGCTATCCTGTGGTTGGTCACTGCTGCTTGTGACGAACCAGGAAGCACGCAAACATCAGGACAGGAGATGGATAGAGTGTAACAGGCAGCACGAACCCTACAAACCTTTCACTGCCATGGAGTCAGCTTCAGAACGTTGGAGGTGCTTTTTATTATAGTAGATGGTCTTTTTTACCATTAACACCAGTTGACGTAAAAAATCTAGAAGGCCTGGAGGTGCAGGTGAGGGTAATTGATAGTCCTCAAACAAAATCTGTGAACCCTTGTGTAGGGTAGAGGCCCATTGAATCTCAGTCTCATGTATCACTTTTGCGCAGAACTGTATCCTAGGACACAACCAAAACATGTGACCCAGTGTAGCAGGGATACCAAGGCACCTCGGGCACACTTCTGATCCCGCAAAGTTTGCCTTACATGCCCAGTGTAGCGATATAAAGAGTCTCAGAAGAAACTTGTATTGTAATTCCCACAATTGTGCATTGCAAGTGGTTTTATACACCTACTGCAGGTTTGAATGTGCAGGGCAGACAGTTGTGTTGACAAATCCAAGATCCAGTGTCTGGCAAGACGTGCATAATCTAAGTCTGATGAAGAATCTTGTAGGTATTTATGATGAAAGGCCAAGGGCACATGGTTTTGAGAATTCAGTGTAAGCACGTCGCTCAGTGTCTCCTGCACATCCTCACACAGGTCCTCCCAGGGCAAGCTGTTTACGAAGTGCTGTAGTTGAAAATATACAACATAATCTTTAGAGGGCAGATGATAACAAGTGCAAAGTTCCTCAAAAGGCTGCAATTTACCATCTTCCGAGAGTAACTGGGACAAATATTGAATCCCAAGGACTTCCCAGCGAGCAAACACCAATGAATCAGTACCTGCCGGAAAATCCGGGTTGTGCTGAATTGCCAAAACGGGGGACACTGCTGCCGAGAAGTGATGTCGTCTGCACAACCATCTCCAAGCCGCTCTGGCCATTCGGACAAACAAATTAAGTCAAAGATATGGTAGGGAGTGCTTCGGTATAGTATGAAGCTGCCAACTAAATAGAAATCTGCAAAAGAGGATAGGTTCCATTCTAGACAGAGAGAAATCATTCACATTCCTAAACCAATCATTGATATGTGTCATTATACAAGCCACCGTAAGGTATCTCACATTTAACAAGCCCAATCCCCCATGCGATTTCGGTTTTTGTAAGATCGAAATGGGTAGGTGGGCCCTCTTCCCCTGCCACAGATATGCCTGCAACATCCTGTTTAAAGCACTTTAGTCTCTAGCATGTAAAGACAAAGGAAGCATCTGGAAAATATATAGCCACTTCGGGGCACAGATCATATTAAAAAGAGCTATGCGCCCCAACAAAGAGATCAGATAAGCTTGCCACAAAGTAAGAGTCCGCTGTAATGAGGACACCAATGGTCGAATGTTGCAGGCATATAACGTTGACAAATTGGCTGGTATGATAACTCCCAAATATTTAATCCAACCCTCCGCCCAACTGAACAGGAAATCCCCATGCCTCGAGCCTGGGATTGAAGGAGAGGGTAGGAGAGCTACAGATTTAGTAAAGTTAAGTTTAAACTCCAAGAGAGCACCATAGGAAGAAATCAATTATACTAATTGAGGAATAGAAGTCTGATGGTCAGCAAAAGCCATAACTTTAATCACCTGATGTTGTATCGTGACACAGTATTACTCATTATGCAGAGTAGCGGTTCAAGCGTGAGAATAAACAATAAAGGGGAAAGTGGGCATCCTGTCTTGTACCACGAAAAATGGGGAACATGTCAGTACGCTGCCCATTTACTAGCAAGGCAGCTCTGGGATCGGCATATAACACAGTCACCGCCCCAAAAAAACAGAACAAGACCCCTAGGTAAGTGAGAGTGTCAAATAAAAATTGCCAATGTACCCTATCAAATGCTCACTCCGCATCCAAACTGGCTACCACTAGGGGAATCTCTTTCCATTGGCAATGAGTAAGGGTCATCAACAATTTGCGGACACTGAGAACAGACTGGCACCCTTTAACAAAGACAACTTGGTCCAAGTGAATGTACTCTGGCAACCCTTCCGCCAACCTGGTAGCCAATAACTTAGATAGAATTTTTATATCAATGTTAATAAGTGAAATTGGGTGATAACTCCCAGGTAGATCCCTGGGGTGGTCTGGTTTGGGCAACAAACAAATCAGCATGGTATTTTCATGCTCTGGAAAACTCTCAGGCTCATTTTCGAAAGAGAAGGACACCCATCTTTCGACACAAATCGAAAGATGGGAGTCCGTCTCACAGGGTCGCCAAATCGGCATAATCGAAAGCTGATTTTGGGCGTCCCCAACTGCTTTCCGTCGTGGGGACCACCAAAGTTCACAGGGGCATGTCAGAGGCGTAGCGAAGGCAGGGCTTGGGAGTGCCTAACACATGGGCGTCCTCGACACATAATGGAAAAAACAGGCATCCCTGACGAGCACTTGGACGACTTTACCTAGTCCTGTTTTTCTTACGACCAAGCCACAAAAAGGTGCCCGAACTGACCAGATGACCACCGAAGAGAATCAGGGATCACCTCCCCTTAATCCCCCAGTGGTCAAAAACCCCCTCCCACCTTCAAAAAACATCTTTAAAACAATTTTTTTGCCAGTCTCTATGACAGCCTCAAATGTCATACTCATGTCCACTAGAGCAGTATTAGTGGGTGCAGTGCACTCCAGGCAGGCAGACCGAGGCCTACCCCCCCCCCACACACCTGTTACACTTGTGGTGGCAAATGTGAGCCCTCCAAAACCCACATCTAGGTGCCCCCCTTCATCCGTAAGGGCTATGGTAGTGGTGTACAGTTGTGTGTAGTGGGTTTGGGGGGGGGGGGTTGGGAGGCTCAGCACACAAGGTAAGGGAGCTATGTGCCTGGGAGCAATTTATGAAGTCCACTGCAGTGACCCTAGGGTGCCCGGTTGGTGTCCTGGCATGTGAGGGGGACCAGTGCACTACGAATGCTGGCTCCTCCCACGACCAAAGGGCTTGCATTTGGTCATTTCTGAGATGGGCGTCCTTGGTTTCCATTATCGTCGAAAATCAGAAACGACCAAGTCTAGGGACGACCAAGTCTAGGGATTACCATCTCTAAGGATGACCTAAATGTCAAGATTTGGGCATCCGTTACCGAATTATCAAAATGAAAGATGGACGTCCATCTTGTTTCGATAATACGGGTTTTCCCGCCCCTCCACCGGGACATTTTGCGAGGACGTCCTCAGCAAAACTTGGGCATCCCTTTCGATTATGCCCCTCCACATGTCTCAATCACCTCCCCAAAATAATCCACCAGGGGGCTTAGTATCTGGGTCTGCATCAATTTATAGAACTCCCCCGTAAATCCATCAGGACCTGGAGATTAATTTAGTTTAAGGCCCTTAAACACTTTTTGCACTTCCTTGGCTGTGAGCGGTGCATTGAGGGCAGCATTAAAGTCACCTGTAAACCTGCACACTCCTGACCTTTCTAAATAGACTTGAATGGTAGACAAAGTTGCAAGGGGTGCATCCAGGTAGGCATAAAGCTCCCGAAAGTGGGCCACAAAAACCTCTGCAATTTCATTGTTTTGAGGTGACATGTCCCAATGGTGGCTTTATAGCTGGAATGTAACGGGGTCCCTCCCACTCCTTCACCACTTTAGCGAGTAACGCGCCCGCTTTGTTGCCAAATCAGAAAAATGTTTGTTTCGCGCATAAGACCAATTGGGAAGTGCATTCATGGATGTGGGAGTTCAAAGCCGCCCTAGTGGCCTGCAAGGTATGAAAAGTACTTGGGGAGGGGTGAGCCACATGAGACCACTTCGCTGCCCGCAATCTATGTTCCAACGTAATTATTCCTTGTGCCAAATGCTTTTAGTGGGCACTGTTTCACAGATTTTTAATTTTTAATGTTTTGTATTTGATTTATGTATATTTATTATTTCATTGAATTGTTCATTATCTTGAATGGCAATTTGTTTGCTAAGAGGAGGGAATATAAAGTTTTATAAATAAATAAATAAATAAACTCAATGATTCAAAACTCATCCAAAGAGATATCTGCATACAAGAAATAGAGGTAGTACATATTATGAATATTCATTGTAGATACCCTGAAAATCCAAATGAACAACCACTGCAGAGTGTGTTGAGAACTATAGGTCTAGATTATTGCAACATCCTTTACAATGCCTTTAAAGATTCCCTAATTAAATGGCTATGGTAACTGGAAAACACTGCAATGAAATAACTCTATAAATGTATGCCATTTTGGGTCCAAGATGGTGGTGGATCTTACCCTCGCTCCTGATTACATTAATTTTTCCTTTCTCATGGAAAATGCAAGGGGAGAGCCCAAGCTCTCTGAATTTCCCCCCCCCCCCCCCCCCCTTTGCAGACCAATAGATAATTTGTGGAACACAGAGACCCTGTGGAGATATTCAGTTTTCAGCTATTGGGAGCGAGTGTGGAGACAGGAGGACTGCTTCAATCCCCTGGTTTAGAAACAACTCTCAGTCCACAGTAGCATGTGCCCCCAATGCAGCCTGGTGTGTAACCAGTGAGTGATGCCAAAACTGAAAGAACGCATATGGATGACATTAATGTTTCCTCTGTCTAAGGTGTAGAGCAGTCCCTCAGGATCAAGAGGTTCCGCATTCAGGAACTAGCAGGGCCACTATTCAATCCAGGGACCAGATTCAAGAGCAGATGCTGATCTCTCCTTCAGTGAATGATTCAGGGAATAAAACAACTTTGATGGGAGCTGTATCGAGTACTTCAACTGTGACTCAAAGTCAGCCTTCTTTTGCTCTAACATGTCAAGGACATTTCACTCTGGAATCAATATGGCAAGCCATTATCAATTTAGGGAAAGTTCTGATTTCCACATATAAATTCTATGGCCACCAAGACTGAACAATGTAAAGTTAAGATTGGAAATCTGGATGTAGAAGTCTCTAATTTGAAGAAGCTTAATGACGCTAAAGGAAAAATGGCTTCAAGTCAAAGTCCAGATGCTGTTCTGATTAAAGACAATTCTGCTCTTCAGGTTAAAGTAGAAGCATTGGAGAATGAGGCAAGATCTACTAATTTACCTATAATTAATTTTTCATGATGCTCCTTAATATCTCCACAAGAATTATTCCATAGATATCTGATTGGAATATTGAAAACTGAAGAAAGTCTCATTTCTCATTCCTCCAATTTCTCATTTTTTAAAAATCTTCCAACTATGATGGGAGTCACGTGATGCGCTGAGGGAGTAGGACGTGAGCTCCTGCTCTCCGAGGCCCAACGCCCGATATCGCCAAATATTTAAAGATTTCGCCTCGCCCCGACGCAGATAGAAGGCACAAAACATCAGTTAACTGGGTGATGGATAAGTTCATGGAAAAATCAGCTAAAATCATGCCGCCGCGCGGAGCAAAGAAAGACAAAGACTTGCTGAAAGCAGCTGGCCCGGACATGGAACCGCCACAGACACAGAGCGGCCCGCCTTTTTCGGAGGCGCAATTAACACAGTTATCGCAACTAAATGCGGCGGTAGTTCAGGCTCTAGAACCCAGATTAGAAAGAATCTCAACGCAAATCGCAAATTTTGAGACTCGACTAGCTGACGAATCACGCCGGATCGGAGAACTCGAGCACAGAGTGTCAGAGGTGGAAGACATACACCCCCCAATGCAACAGCAGATTCGCCAGCTACAGAACACAGTAACAACGCTCACAGATAAGGTGGACGAGTTGGAGAACCGAGGCAGGCGCAGCAACCTGCGGCTGATTGGGCTACCTGAATCGATTGGGGATTCTGTGCTGGCAACAGTTGTGGAACAATGGTTGAAAACAGAGTTCGCCCTGTCGGACCATGCGGGCGGCCTGTGTTTGGAGAGAGTGCACCGCATAGGCCAAAAGCAAGATGGCCGCCAGGCCCCGCGCGCGGTGATTCTGAAAGTGCATAACTATCTACATAAACAAGAAATACTGAGTGGATACCGCATAAAACGCGACGATACAAAATATGAAGGACATCAGATCAGAATCTTTCAGGACTACTCAGCTTCCCTTCAAGAGCGTCGGAAGAAATTCACGCCGCTGTGCCGACGGCTCCACGCACTGCAGGCAAGATTTATGTTATTATATCCTGCGGTACTAAAGATCCGACAGGAGGGCCGCTGGAAAACATTTGATTCAGCAGAAGCTGCGCACCTATATATTACAGAGCTGGAACAACGCCCAGCTGACCAAAATGAACAAAGAAGGGGAGAGTGAGCTCCTGCAAGGTTGGCATTCATTAAGGGGCGAGGGGAAAAAGTTTTACACCTTCTAGGGCGGGAGGGCCTCGGGCATGGAAGGGGCTCTCTATTGGAGTAAGAGATTGGATGTTTAGGGCTCAAAAACTAGATGGGCCACAAGGGGTAGAGGGGACTAAAGGGAAATTAGGGGAGGGGGGTTTAGTAGAAGAGGGACACACACAGAAGTCGCACATAAGACACGGAGCCTTTGACGGAGGTGGGCCGCCCATATTTTGGAAGTGGGGGATACAGTGGGTAAGACAGTGGCAAACATGGTCAGCCCCATGGGTAAGGCTGGGTGCCCGGGGGACACAGATTGGTAACATAGCACAGACACCCTATCATTGACCCGTTCCTGCTCAGAATAAAGTACGTATAATATCCTGGAACGTAGGAGGGATCTCCTCCCCGATTAAAAGAACCAAGATCCTAACAGCATTACAGAGACACGGGATGGGGATAGCCTGCCTCCAGGAAACGAGATTGTCCCAAGAGGAACATGAGAAACTGAAACGTCACTGGGTAGGAGAAATGTTTTGCTCACCAGCCACGGGCAGGAGAGGTGGAGTAGCGATATTAATTCACAAATCACTTATGTGTTCTGCCAAACTTGAATTTAAAGATGCTGAGGGGAGGCTAGTGGGAGTTAGGAGCAACATACAGGGAAGGGAGATGCTCATAGTGTCGGCATATGGCCCCAATACAACAGGCACAGACTTCTTTGCAGAGGTCTTGGCGAAATGCAGGGGACTAAGTACACTTTCCTTGATCCTAGCCGGAGATATGAACCAAGTCATGGATGAGGCCCTAGATCGCTCTAAATCCCAACCTCCGCGATCCTCGGCTACACCTTCGATATTAGAAACATTGTGCCAGGAGATGGGACTGGTGGACCCCTGGAGAATCTTACATGGTGAAGAGAGGGACTTTACTCACACATCCAGGGCCCATCAGACGCAGTCCAGAATAGACTATATTCTCATATCACAGGCAGAATTCCCCAGGGTAACAAATGCCTCTATAGGCCCAGAGGAAATCTCGGATCATTCTTTAATCTGGGTGGATTTAGAACCAGCCCCCCTCTTCCAACAATCCCCGGGGTGGAGGTTTCCGGCATATCTGTTCACGTCGAGTGACTTTAAAAAATATTTACATCAGAAGTGGGAGGAATATGTTACACATAATCGAGAACATCAGGAAGACGAGATCTTGTTTTGGTCCACGGCAAAGGCGGTGCTCAGGGGGGAGATCATAGCCTATGTCACAAAGCGGAATCGGCAAATTGCCCGGGGAATAATTACCTTGGAGAAACAGCTTAGGAAAGCGAGACGGACGTACGCAGAGACACCGACACAGACGAACTATGATACTCTTATGTCCACCAGAGTAGCACTTAACAGTCTTCTGCATGAACGGACAATGAGGTCCCTTCTTTACAGAAAGTATAAATTATACAAATTTGGAGATAGGACGGGAGGGATGGTAGCTAGACTGGTGAAAGGTGCGCGCAAATCACATTACGTCACAGCACTCCACACCAAGGCGGGTGGAGTAACGCATGATCCCAGAGAGATTGCAGACAATTTTTACCAACACTTTGCAGAGTTATATAAAGGGAAGAAGGAGTACACAGGAGACCGGGAGAACATAAAAAGTTATTTGAAAGACGTAGAGCTAGAGAAACTCTCCACAGATCAGGTAGGCCTTCTCAATGCCCCGGTGTCAGCCAAAGAATTACAAAAGGCAATAGGTGCACTGAAACTTTATTCAGCGCCGGGGCCTGATGGCCTGTCAGGGGAGTTTTACAAATTACTAAACACACAGATTGTGGGGCCCCTGACTGAATATTTAAACACAGTAGTAGAACTGGGTCATTTCCCCCTGCATGCAAATACTGCACTCATAAGTCTTATCCCCAAAAAAGACAGAGATATGTTGAACCCGGGTTCTTATAGGCCCATTTCCCTGATTAATGTAGAGGTTAAGCTCCTATCACGTATTCTGGCAGAAAGAATAGCACCCTTGATGTCCCGTCTTGTCCATGAGGACCAAGTGGGCTTCGTCCGGGGTCGTCAGTCAGTCCTGAACACACGAAAAATGATACTAGCATTAATGGCCGACTCCCCCCAAGGAACACAAAAAATGGTGGTTAGCTTAGACGCAGAGCGTGCATTTGACCAGGTAGAGTGGCCATTCCTGTTCGAAACACTACAAGGAATAGGATTACACGGGTGGTTTGTAAACGCAATAGAAACTCTCTATGCAAATCCGCAAGCAATGCTTCGAGTCAATGGAATTAGAACCCTAGGATTTGACATTGGGAGAGGTACCCGTCAAGGTTGCCCCTTGTCCCCACTGCTTTTTCTTTTAACGTTGGAACCCCTTTTAGCTAAAATTAGAGCGCAACGAAGGATAACCGGGATAGAGATTGGCAGGAGAGAGCTGAAAGTATTGGCCTACGCAGATGATGTTATGATTCTCCTGAGTAACCCGCAGACTTCCTTGGAATGTCTGCTATACACCATTAAGGAGTATGGAATTCTTTCAGGCTATTCCATTAATAAATCCAAATCCAGGGCCTTAACATTAGATGACACACTGCAATCAGGTTGGAGAGGGGACTTTCCATTGCAATGGGCGACTGGTCATCTGAGATATTTGGGGGTGGTCATCCCTAGGGCCCTGGAGACGCTGTATGAGGCAAATGTAAGGCCCTTATTGGCCAAAACACGGCGTCTGTTGAGGCTGTGGAGAGCTTGCCCATTATCACTCTCGGGTCGAATAGGCTTGTTTAACATGATGATAGCTCCCAAGTGGCTGTATTTGTTCCAGATGCTGCCACTTTATCTGAAAAGGAGGGAAGAGAGGGCTTTGCATCGAGTGGTGCAGAGTTTCCTGTGGAATGGGAAGAGACCCAGGCTCCCAGTCCATATTCTGCAAAAGCCGAGATCACAAGGGGGGATGGGATTGCTCAACATAAGATACCTCACTATAGCAAGTGCAATGAGACACATCAGAGACTGGATAGTGGGTACAAGCGAATTTTCAGTGATAGAGTTGGAAAAGACAATGGCCCCTAGGGTGCATTTGGGATGGAGTTTACACGCCCCCGGAGAAAGACTAAGCACGGGAGAGGGCCCAAACCCTTTGATTGAAACAGCAAGAGCAGCCTGGAAATGGTTATGCAAACGACACAACTTTGATTGGCGGGCCACCCCTTTTTTGCCAATACACTACAATCCGGATTTCCCAGAAGGCTCCTCATCGGCGGCATTTAGCCGGTGGAGAGCACTGGGGATCCAGTATGTATGTCAGCTGGTGACGGATGAAGGAAAACCGAAACTGTACGCAGATCTGCAACAGGAATTTGGACTTACAGAGAGAGACCGCTTTGCTTGCCTTCAGATGAGACATTATATCACGACTCTGGGTTGGATTAACTTGAGTGAAGATGTTCAAGACACATTGAACACGGCTTTGACCTTGGGAGCCCAGAATACAGTACCGCTTAAATATCATCACAGATTCCTACAAGACACGACTGAAGATATAGATTTTCAGATGAGAGCGCAGAGTTGGGCCAAAGACTTGACGCCAGAAGTTACAGCAGAGCTTTTGCAGAAGTATCTGACCATCATACGGACGCGCTCTATATTTAACCGTTACTGGGAGATGGATTACAAATTTATCCTCAGACTATATATTTCACCATCACGAGCCTTTAAGGCTGGCTTTGGAGGCTCAGCTGCATGCCCCTGGTGCGACCATACCCCCGCAACGCTAGGACATATGTTCTGGTCTTGCCAGCAAGTGGGATTGTTTTGGACCCGAGTAATTGGCGAGGCACAGAGATACTGGGGCCATCAGATCAAAAGCCAGCCCCTGATGCTGTTTGGACTCTATGAATGGGCTCACCCCGCACCTCCAGGTCTGGGGGCCTTCATACGAAGAACCATATTGATGGGAAAAAGGTCCATTTTGTTGCATTGGAGAGAGGAGAAAGCCCCAACCGTGGGAGCATGGAGATCCCAAATGATCGAACTACTAAACCTAGAAAGACGTGGGATTTCGGATTTGTCCTCCAAGGAAGGAAAACATCTGCAGAAGACCTGGGCGAATTTTTGGGACACCTTACAACCCTCAGCCCGAAGTAGAATATTAAACTAGAGGCCGAAAGACTCTGTCATAATTTACCTGAGTGAGATGGTGCTTGCTCCTGTGTGTGGGGGAGGGAAAGGGGGGGAAGGGTAAAGGACATAATACCAGATAACCTAACATGCTGTATAATACTTGAGAGTAATCTTATATGGAGCACATGTCGGAGATGATAGTAGATCATACTGAGAGATAATAAGAGAGACGACACAGGCGAAGGGCTATGAGAAACAAAGCCCTTTGCAACAGGCAACATAGAAAGAAATGCGTAGCCTCAGACATGACATTGACGGTGCTGATTGAACTGAACAGCGTAACATTGGGGGGGAGGAACAGCGTCATTTAATCTGTAATTTACTGTTTAGATTCGAGGGATAGTTGGAATGGGGGGAGGGGGGAGGATGTTGGGGGTTTATGAAAATGTACGGCGACAGCAACATACAGCTAGATGTTGTAGACATTTCAGAACATATGTTTAAGTTACCGTGTATACGACATGCTTTTTGTTCAATAAAAAGATTCAAACATAAAAATCTTCCAACTATAAAGAGAAATGTTGGTGATGCTTCTGAGCTAGAAGGTTTTTTGGAACCTTTGAATTTGATTGACATTTTGGAAAATTCTTTTTTTTTAATATTACATTTTATTTAATATTGCACAAACAATACAGAAAAAGATAAGTAATGGAAAATTCTGATACAGTTTTAGCTATTTCTGCAAACTTGATGTTAAAATCTGACAGAGCCTGGAAACTAAAAACCTTCTTTAAACACTGAAACGTTTTTGAACCTTCAGATTAGAATGCTTCCAGATGGGATCGATCACTTTAATATTCTCTTATCTCTTGTTTGTCCTGTTTGTCTGTCCTAATTAGATTGTAAGCTCTGTCGAGCAGGGACTGTCTCTTCATGTTCAAGTGTACAGCGCTGTGTATATCTACTAGCGCTATAGAAATGATAAGTTGTAGTAGTAGAAGACTAAGGATACTCTGTGACATTGTTGAGTATTTCTCCTGCTGAAACCTGAGGTTATTCAATTTTTCCTAAAATTTCCCTGTAAATATATTATTAAGTATATGTCTTTTAAATATATTTTTTTCCTTCCTTCTCATCTGTCTGCATTTTTAGCTGCTAAAAGACTGGAGATTCTAGTGGCTTCTACACCTACTTGATTTCTTTATACTTCTTATTGTGATAATATCCATAGGAGCGATGCTGCCTACTGATCTTTCTTTTTTTTTTTCTTGCAAATAATTTGAATTGGATCTTCTCTAATATTGAGGACTTTTAGTGGAACACTGCAAATTAGAAATTTGTTTATTTTCTATTTCTTGCTTTAATGTTATTTCATTGTATTCTTTTCTTTACAAGTGCTGATGCTTGGCTATGTAATGTTAAATGTAAAAAATTACAATTAAAAACGTATGCAAAATTGAACATGCAACCCCATTTCTGGCTGAACCAATAGCATACAGAATTAAGTTTAAGGCTCTCATATTAATTTTTTATGCCTTTCATACTGGTTTTCAAATGGCATTTAGCAGATCAACTTATTACATACCTGCCTGTATCTTACATTCATTGCAAAGCAATCTCCTGTCAGTCTCAGCATCTCCCAGGATGCAGTCAGAGATCATATAGTGCTCTTTTCTCTTACCTAGTTCCCTTGTTATGTACCAGTCTGCTAGAGCATCTCAGATCTGAGGCAGTATATTAAGATGATGTTGGGTATTATTAGGAAATGTATGGAAAACAGGTGTGAGGATGTTATAATGCCGTTGTATCGCTCCATGGTGCGACCGCACCTTGAGTATTGTGTTCAATTCTGGTCGCCGCATCTCAAGAAAGATATAGTAGAATTGGAAAAGGTGCAGTGAAGGGCGACTAAAATGATAGCGGGGATGGGACGACTTCCCTATGAAGAAAGACTAAGGAGGCTAGGGCTTTTCAGCTTGGAGAAGAGATGGCTGAGGGGAGACATGATAGAGGTATATAAAATAATGAGTAGAATGGAACAGGTGGATGTGAAGCGTCTGTTCACGCTTTCCAAAAATACTAGGACTAGGGGGTATGCGATAAAACTACAGTGTAGTAAATTTAAAACAAATCGGAGAAAATATTTCTTCACCCAACGCATAATTAAACTCTGGAATTCGTTGCCGGAGAACGTGGCGAAGGCGGTTAGCTTAGCAGAGTTTAAAAAGGGGTTAGACAGTTTCCTAAAGGACAAGTCCATAAACCACTACTTAATGGACTGGGGAAAAATCCACAATTCCAGGAATAACATGTATAGAATGTTTGTACGTTTGGGAAGCTTGCCAGGTGCCCTTGGCCTGGATTGGCCGCTGTCGTGGACAGGATGCTGGGCTCGATGGACCCTCGGTCTTTCCCAGTATGGCATTACTTATGTTCTTATGATCTTAAATCCTGATTCTTTGTTTAGGCAATTTCTCTTAACTAAGGATGTTTAAGTGTCTTGTAACTTTCCCCTTTTATGGTTAAAATCAGTCATGAGTCCCCTACCATTTGTTACCACTTCTGTGTTCATGAATATGGTATTTACATAATCTTATTGTCAGTATGTATACTATTATATTTGACTTAATGTTTTTAGAATTGAAACATGATTGTTTCAAAAGTATCAGTACATTGCTTTGCTGTATGTTATAAAAAGTTAGTTAAACAGATGATGAAAGTACACTAAACAGGTGGTAAAGAAGTCTTGATGGCAAATATATGGATCAAAGCGCTTGTCGATGTCACATTTATGTATTTATTAACCACCTTTATGAAGAGACACATCCAAGACGCTGTACATTAGTTTAGCTTGACAAATGGGTGAACCATGTTAACAGCGTAACAATACTAAAATGGCCAAATGTAAACAAAATACGAGGTAAATCTGGAGAAAGGCAAATTAAATTCTAGTAATAGTAATGACATCAGAAATATGCATATTAGCACAGCATAAAGAACATTCAATGATAACAAAAATATGACGCCAACAGAATACAAATGATCTCTATATATAAAACGCACCTCCAACGTTCTAATGAAGCCTCAGCCGGAAACTTGAGGTGGCATAGACATTCGGTTTGCCCATGAGTGTCTGCCCCGCCCTCGGGTCACAACGTGATGCCGTCGAGGGCGGAGCACTGACACTCGAGGGGCGAAACGGATAAGGCACAGGCGCGGAGGTGGAGCAACAAAAACAAAACCAGCGTCCCGAAAAAACCAGCGTCCCGAAAACCCCCCAAAATAAATGGTATCAACGTTTCACGGACAAAGCCAGCCACAACGTGCGAGGTAAGGAGGGAGGCAGCAACCTCTTGAGTGCTGAAACACACAAGGCACAGGCGCGGAGGCGGACCAACAAACATAAACAGAGCGTCCTGACACAAAAAACCGTCACAAATTAAATAAGACACAGGATAACAGCGATTCACGGAGTGAACCTAGAACAGCGTGCGAGGGAGGGAGGCAGGCAGGCAGACAGCCTGAACATCGGAGAGTGGGAGGGAGGGAGACAGGTAGCCAGCAAGCCAGCCAGCCAGCCTGAACGTGGGAGCCAGGGAGCCAGCATGAAAGATGGTGGGACGGGAGCCTGCCTGACCATGGCAGTGGGAGGGAGGGACGGTGGGAACGAACCTGAACGTAGGTGGAAGGGAGGGAGGAAGGAAGGAAGGGGGGGTACGACCATGACAGCTAGAGGTAGGGGAGCCAACCACCCTGAAGCTGGGAGGGGGGACACACTCTCAGTCTTTCTCACACACACACTCTCATTCTCAGACACGTGGAGGGGCATAATCGAACGCAAACACCTATCTCCATGGGCGTTTATCTCCAAGAACGGGTCTGTGAAGGGGCGGGCCGAACCGTATTTTCGAAAAAATGGACGTTTTTGAGCTGGGCGTTTGTTTTTTTTAGCGATAATGGAAACTAAAAATGCCCAGCTCAAAAACGTCCTAATCCGAGCCATTTGGTCGTGGGGGGAGCCAGGATTCGTAGTACACTGGCCCCCCTGATATGCCAGGACACCAACTGGGCACTCTAGGTCAGTGTGGTGGACTTCAGAAAAAGCTCCCACATGCATAGCTCCCTTACCACGGGTGCTGAGCTCCTAACCCCCTCCCCCAAAACCCACTACCCACAAATGTACAACACTACCATAGCTCTTAGGGGTGAAGGGGGCACCTACATGTGGGTACAGTGGATTTTGGAGGCCTCCCATTTACCAGCACAAATGTTACAGGTGGGGGGGGGGGGATGGGCCTGGGGCCACCTGGCTAAAGTGCACTGCGGTACCCACTAAAAGTGCTCCAGGGACCTGCATACACGCAGGACTCTAGGACTTGTTGCTGCTGTATAACATTGGCACACCAGTAGACACCTGAAGACTAATCTCTCCGAAAATGTCCTTTATTGGAATAACCGCGTTTATTCACAGTTAACTGCAGATCAGAGGTTGTGCCACACTGGCAACTAGTCTCCCTGGTACTGAGATTAGCAGTAGGTCAGAGCTGGCAGAATGCTGTACAATGCCCTATTTCAGCCACATTCAAGGTAAGAACTAAGTTCTGTAACGTGGCTAACACAGGAAAGGGAACTAAAACTGGCTTACAAAAATGGCCACTACCGCATGGACTACAACAGGAAACAAAACAGGGCACACTCTGACCCAGCAGGCAGGGAGAAAAGCACCATGGGAGAAGAGCCTATCAACTACCAACATCGTGAGACTGTAACACAAGCTAATGAAATCACGGAGCCCAATTCCCTACACCCACCACAATGCAATGCTGATGTGACCCTGTACTGCACCCGAGAGCCACATCTGACCCAGGGAAAGGCTGTGACAGGATCGAACACATTCTGCTGTCATGGAGATGGGTACGGCATTTGAGGCTGGCATACAGGCTGGAAAAAAAGTTTTTAAAGTGGGTTTTTTTTTTGGTGGGGGGGTTTAGTGACCACTGGGGGAGTCGGGGGAGGTCATCCCCCGATTCCCTCCAGTGGTCATCTGGGCAGTTGGGGCACTTTTTGGGGACTTGTTCGTGAGAAAAAAGGGTCTAAAAAAAGTGACTGTCAGGTTCTCAGGTTCAGAGCCCGCGGGGCTCGGCTCTGGAGCAAATGTGAGCCCTTGGGCTGCTGATGAGGAGCGACAGCAGCAGGCAAAACCCACCAACCAACACTGGGCAAGCACACCGACACCGGCAGGGACTGCAGGCACCGCCCAGCGAGCCGGAACACACGGACTGGAACACTGGACTGGAATTCCCCGGACTGGAGGACACAGGACTGGAACCCCCCAGACTGGAACACTGGACTGGAATCTCCCGGACTGGAGGACACAGGACTGGAACACCGGACTGGAGCACACCGGACTGGTCCACACAGCTTCACCTGCACTGAGCTACTAAGCCCCCCAGGAGTTGAGCTCCTGGGTTCGAGTAGCCGGCAGGACTTACTGGATACCGGATGACACAGGGACCAGGACTGGAAATAGAAGTGCTCATAAACCTAAACTGATCTATGTGCTCCCAAGCCCTAAACCAGCAGGAGTGTTCCTAACAGTAAACTGACAAAAGGACTTCCTAAGCCCTATACTAAACAGGAGCTCCTAAGCCCTGCTCAAGAAAGGAACTTCCTAAGCCCTAAACTAACAGAGCAGGGAACTAAACACAAAGCCAACACAGGTGCTACTAAGCACCAAGCTACAAGCAGAGCTCTACACTAACAAGCTAAACACAAAACTAACAAGCTACCTAAGCACTGCTCTAGCAAGCTAGAAACAAAACTAACAAGGTGCTTCCTAAGCACTACTCTGGCAAGCAACCAGAAGAGCTTCTAGCACTAAAAGGGAAGACAGGGGAGTCACAAGGAAAAAGCAGAGAAGCTAACACATAAGCCAAAAGTGATTCTAAATCGCCAAAC
The DNA here is from genome assembly GCF_901765095.1 of Microcaecilia unicolor. Classification (NCBI taxonomy): domain Eukaryota; kingdom Metazoa; phylum Chordata; class Amphibia; order Gymnophiona; family Siphonopidae; genus Microcaecilia; species Microcaecilia unicolor. The sequence continues at coordinate 122,597,440 of NC_044038.1, read as the reverse complement.
ACCAACAGCAAAGACTGCAATGCTCCCAATAGCACAAACCCAGAAGTACTTCTAACAGCAAACTCTGCAGTGTTCCTAACAACACCAAACCCTGAAGTACTTCTATCAACAACAGAGCTTCCAAAGCCCTACACACAGCAATGCTTCCAAAACCAAGAGGGAAAAGCAGGGGAACCATAAGGGAAAAGCAGGAAAGCTAAACACACAGTCACCAGTGCACACTGAACTAACTCTAACCTGGCCCTTAGCAAAAGCAAGCAGGGAAACTAGACACAAAGTCAGAAGTGCACACTGCACCACCCTACCTAAAGCAAACACCACCGTTGCAAAGGCTCTGAAGGAAACAACACCACTTCCTTATCAAGGCCCTCCCTGATGATGTCACACTCCCTAGACCTAGGCAAAAGCACACTGACCCAGAGAGGCCCAACCCACACCAATGCAACACTGTGAAGCACTTGAAGCCAGTACACCCAAAGAGAGGTAGAGCAACTCAGGCAACACACACAGGTGCAGTATAGTGAAACAATTAGAGCCATGCTGCTGGAAGCTGCCAGCACAGAGAGACAGAGCCAGCTCAGAAAGGACAGAGAAAAGAAACAGAAGCCAGCTAAGAAGCTGACCCCCAGGAAAGAGGTAAGTTTGAGAGGGGTTCTGACCCCAATCATAACAGCACCTCCCCCTCAAGGCTCCCGTGTCCCCATGGGAGCTCCAGGTCTCAAAAGACAATTTAGGTCTCCAGGGGTAGCTGTGATGAAATCTCCCAATGGGTTTCACAACATAAATCTGGGCAGGACGTGACAAGTACATCTGGAACTAGGAAACCAGAATGGCTTTGGCCGCCAAGAGGCTCTTTAGAACGGCTGCTAGGCAGGATCAGAGTCTTGGATGCAACAAGTGGAGTTATATTCAACAGGAACCATCTCCTGAAGGAGTCCACAACTTCCTTGACTTCCTGGCACTCCACTGTAGCAGCCAGAACTGGGCTAGAGCCCACACCCATCCTGGAGTCTGAAGCCGGACAGGGACTCGAACTGGACTTCGGACTGGACCTCGCTTCTTGGCTGGAGCTGGAACTCAGAAGGAGGTCAACATCTTGGTTGAAGTGGGAACTCAGAGTAGACTCAGCATCTTGCCTGAGACTGCAACCTGGTCTGGCCTCAGCATCTTGGCCGGAACTGCCACTCAACTCGGACTCAGCATCTTGACTGGACTCGGTACTCAGCATAGACTCAGCATAGACTCAGCATCTCAGTTGGCACTGGAACTCGCTCCGGACTCAGCATCTTGGCCGGAACTGCCACTCAATTCGGACTCAGCATCTTGGCTGGACTCGGTACTCAGCGTAGACTCAGCATCTCGGCTGGCACTGGAACTTGCTCCAGACTCAGCATCTTGGCCGGAACTGCAACTTGACCCGGACTCAGCATCTTGGCCGGGACTGCAACTTGACCCGGACTCAGCATCTTGCATGGAACTGGAACTCCAACTTGACTCGGACTCAGCATCTTGGCCGGGACTGCAACTCTCACCGGACTCAGCATCTTGACCGGAGCTGCAACTCAATTCTGATTCAGCATCTCGGCTGGACTCTGCACTCAGTGTAAACTCAGCACTCATCGTGGACTCAGTATCTCGGCTGGCCTCTGCACTCGGTGCAGACTCAGCACTCATCATGGACTCATCACTCGGTGTAGACTCAGCATCCCGGCTGGGACTGCAACTCGATCCAGACTCAACATCCCGACTGGAACTACAACTCGCTCCAGACTCAGCGTCTTGACTGGAACTGCAACTCGCTCCAGACTCAGCATCTTGACTGGAACTGCACTTCGATCCAGACTCAGCATCTTGACTGGAACTGCAACTCGATCCAGACTCAGCATCTTGACTGGAACTACAACTCAATCCAGACTCAGCTTCTTGACTGTAATTGCAACTCGATCCAGACTCAGCTTCTTGACTGGAACTGCCACTCGATCCAGACTCAGCATCTTGACTGGAACTACAACTCGATCCAGACTCAGCATCTTGACTGGAACTGCAACTCGATCCAGACTCAGCATCTTGGCTGCCACTGCTGCAACTCGATCCGGACTCCGCATCTTGGCTGTCACTGCTGCAACTCGGAGTGGACACAGCATCACGGCTAGCCTCAGTACTCGGTGTAGACTCAGCCCACAGCACGGACTCAGCATCTCGGCTGGGACTGGCACTTGGTCCGGGACTACTAAGCCATCTTCTTTCAGCTTGGGCCTCAGGAGTATCCCGCAGAGTTGGCTCTGAGAGGAGTTGGAAGCGGTAAAAGAACAGCTTAGTAGAGGGATCAATAGCAGAAACTGGGTTTTCTTCGAACCCAAGCCAGGCGACACGCTTCCTCCTTCAAGGCTGGATCAGACAAAAGTGCAACCCGGTACTCCTGGAGTGTCATAAGCAGATCCAGATCAAAAATTGGGTTGGAACTGGGATCCAAACTGGTACTAGGAGGCTTGGTTTGAAGCGCCACACAAACGGGACTCAGAGACTTGCCTGGAAGCACAGCTTGGACTGGACTCGAAGACTCAATTACCAGCCCCACTCGGACTGGAATAGGAGGCGCAGTCAGCGTTTCTCAGACTGTACTCCGAGGCTTGCGTGGAGGCGCCACCTGGACTGGCACCGGAGGCTCGGTGAGAAGCCCCCCCTTTCGGACTGGAATCGGAGGCTCGGTCAGCAGCGTCCCACGGACTGGACTCTGAAGCTTTAGTGGAAGCGCCACTTGAACTGGAGTCGGCGACTCGGTTAGGAACGTCCCTTGGACTAGGCTCCGAGGCTTGGCTGGACGCGCTGCTCGGATTGGATTCAGAGGCTTGTCTGGGCGCGCTGCTTGAACGGGACTGGACCCCTGCTGGGCCCAGAGCATGGAATTCCCAAGACGTCTCCTCTCCACGATAGCTTCAGGAGTATCCCACAAAGCTGGATTCAAGACAAGGCTGCGGCGATACTCAGCGAGCGTGATAAAAGGGTCCATATCTGAAACTGGGTTTTCAGCGATTCCAAGCCACCGGACACGTTTTCTCTCAGCTGCCGCTTCAGGGGTCTTCTTCAAAACAGGATGAGACAAAGGTTTCCCACGATACTGACGAAGAGTCATAGAAGGATCAAGCAAAATGATGGAGCTGGACCCCAGCTGGGTCAGCTGGGCGGGAGTTCTTGCCGGGTTCATGGCCTTTGCAATCTGTCAGGTTCTCAGGTTCAGAGCCCGCGGGGCTGGGCTCTGGAGCAAACGTGAGCCCTTGGGCTGCTGACGAGGAGCGACAGCAGCAGGCAAAACCCACCAACCAACACTGGGCAAGCACACCGACACCGGCAGGGACTGCAGGCACCGCCCAGTGAGCCGGAACACACGGACTGGAACACTGGACTGGAATTCCCCGGACTGGAGGACACAGGACTGGAACCCCCCAGACTGGAACACTGGACTGGAATCCCCCGGACTGGAGGACACAGGACTGGAACACCGGACTGGAGCACACCGGACTGGAGCACACCGGACTGGTCCACACAGCTTCACCTGCACTTAGCTACTAAGCCCCCCAGGAGTTGAGCTCCTGGGTTCAAGTAGCCGGCAGGACTTACTGGATACCGGATGACACAGGGACCAGGACTGGAAACAGAAGTGCTCCTACACCTAAACTGATCTACGTGCTCCCAAGCCCTAAACCAGCAGGAGTGTTCCTAACAGTAAACTGACAAAAGGACTTCCTAAGCCCTATACTAAACAGGAGCTCCTAAGCCCTGCTCAAGAAAGGGACTTCCTAAGCCCTAAACTAACAGAGCAGGGAACTAAACACAAAGCTAACACAGGTGCTACTAAGCACCAAGCTACAAGCAGAGCTCTACACTAACAAGCTAAACACAAAACTAACAAGCTACCTAAGCACTGCTCTAGCAAGCTAGAAACAAAACTAACAAGGTGCTTCCTAAGCACTACTCTGGCAAGCAATCAGAAGAGCTCCTAGCACTAAAAGGGAAGACAGGGGAGTCACAAGGAAAAAGCAGGGAAGCTAACACATAAGCCAAAAGTGATTCTAAATCACCAAACACCAACAGCAAAGACTGCAATGCTCCCAATAGCACAAACCCAGAAGTACTTCTAACAGCAAACTCTGCAGTGTTCCTAACACCACCAAACCCTGAAGTACTTCTATCAACAACAGAGCTTCCAAAGCCCTACACACAGCAATGCTTCCAAAACCAAGAGGGAAAAGCAGGGGAACCATAAGGGAAAAGCAGGAAAGCTAAACACACAGTCACCAGTGCACACTGCACTAACTCTAACCTGCTCCTTAGCAAAAGCAAGCAGGGAAACTAGACACAAAGTCAGAAGTGCACACTGCACCACCCTACCTAAAGCAAACACCACCGTTGCAAAGGCTCTGAAGGAAACAACACCACTTCCTTATCAAGGCCCTCCCTGATGATGTCACACTCCCTAGACCTAGGCAAAAGCACACTGACCCAGAGAGGCCCACCCACACCAATGCAACACTGTGAAGCACTTGAAGCCAGTACACCCAAAGAGAGGTAGAGCAACTCAGGCAACACACACAGGTGCAGTATAGTGGAACAATTAGAGCCATGCTGCTGGAAGCTGCCAGCACAGAGAGACAGAGCCAGCTCAGAAAGGACAGAGAAAAGAAACAGAAGCCAGCTAAGAAGCTGACCCCCAGGAAAGAGGTAACTTTGAGAGGGGTTCTGACCCCAATCATAACAGTGACCCAAAATCGCGGTCAAAACGCCTTTTTTTTTCGATTATCAGCTAAAGACGCCCATCTCTCCTCACCTGATAACCACGCCCCAGTCCCGCCTCCACCACGCCTCCGACACGTCCCATCAACTTTATTCGTTTCCGTGACAGAGTGCAGTTGGAAACGCCCAAAATCGGCTTTCGATTATACCAATTTGGGCGCCTTTGCGAGAAAAACGCCCATCTCCCGATTTGGGTCGAAATATAGGCGTTTTTCTTTTTCGATTATAAGCTGGACAGTCTCACACACACAGTCACACACACACACACACACACACTCGCACATTCACTATGTCTCTCGCTCTCTCACACAGTCACTCTCACATACACTCTTTCAAACATACACACTCAGAGGCACACCTTGCTAGCGCCCATTTCATTTGTGTCAGAAATGGGCCTTTTTTACTAGTATACCATAATAGGCAGCATGCAAAAACTTTAATTCATACACATATTTTCCCTGAGATAGCTTTTAAGGAACAAAGACAAAAGGCTGCAAGAAGCATACAATTTTATGATATACCCAGAACCGTTTGAAAGAAAGGATATTGTGTTTCCCAGTCACTTAACACTGGCATACAAGGGGGGGGGGGGGGGGGGGGAGAGAAAGAGGAATTCTAATGCATGACACTAAATCCTGGAAACTGTACATTTCTTTGCTGAAGTGCTCTGAAAATGGCTAATACCATGGAACCTAACTAGGGTAGAAATAGTGTTAACAAAGATCATGTAAGGGAGTTCTCTTCTATAATGATATTTCTGGCCTTTTTACACAGCTCATCCATGTGCTGATGCCTTTTAAGGAAGCTACAATGTTAAATATATGGATGAGAGAAAACCAAGCGAGCATAACGAAGCTAGTCTCAAAAGCATAAACAAAACTAGAAAAGGAGAATCTACTGTATCTTGGGCACTGCAGATCAATTCTGACAGCAGAACCCAAATATAAATTATGCACACATCAGATACACAGTAGAGATTAATCACAGATACACCACTGGAGTTCTGTTGAATAGTGTAGATCCTTAATGCAAAGGAGCACATCCCTGGTCCCTAAGAGAAGTAAACTGTCTGCTTTTTAGTATAAACTATACAAATGAAATCCATTCTCACTCCAAACGTAGGCAAATATGCCTGATGAATTAGCCTGTTTGCAGACCTCAATGACCAGAGTAGTATACTCTTGTTGTGTTTTGAAACAATACCTAATACATTACATATCAAGGAGCCTAAGTTCAACAAGATTGCATCTTCCACAACTTTCAATAAGAGTCTTAACTAGGAAAAAGTATCCAAAACTTAATAATGCACTTCTTTCTGCATCCAAGTCCTCCTTTCTTATTGGTCCCTTGGCAGCAGGCGTTATATCAGACATTGCTAATACTAGCGACTGGAACAGCACTCCTGGGCACGCCAGAAATAAAATAATTGTTCACCGTAAGCAGACTCTCCTGAAATATTGGCAGCATTGCCTGTAATTATAGACATCTGTCACTGCTCGCCACTCAGCGGTAACCCTGACATCAATATACAACTCTAACACTAAACTGCCTGCAGGCAGAGCAATGGAGACCAGGCAAATCATCTGCTTCACCCAAACGATCTGTCAAAGATTCCCTGCCACAAAGAGCTCTTATGCTTTGTATCCTTAGGATAATATCTTGATTTATTTTAGACCCACTAATATTTACAGGCCAGGCAATTTACTATAATAAAGCATCCAAACTTGTGGCTAATGGAAACATTTGCTCTTAGGAATCAGCATGAAAGGTCATAGCTCACAATGCTGGCAAATTTCAACATACAGCTACATCTCTTCTTGGGTTTCTTTTTCTCTCTCTCTCTTTTTTAATAAATACATTTATGCTTCTGTTGTAATTGGTTGATAAAAACAGATACCATCTCTGTAAAGAGATCAACTTCATCTACAAAAACGATTGCCTATTAGGTATTTTGGTAACTCTTTTGCAGGGGAGTGCTGGTAATTCTAAATATGACGGAGCAGGATATACAGTTGTACAATGAACATTTCTTTTTAGATTTAGATTAAGTATTATATTTCTTCTATGTGAAAGCATAGTTCTACAAATTGGTCCAACAGTCAGCTAATGAAGAAATTCTTCTAATGGACCATTGACTCTAAGAGAGAAGCCAAATTTTACCAGGTAAATGCATGTTACTGTTTTTGAAAAAACAAAACAAAACACTAACAGTGGTCTAATTCAAATAAAAATATCTACTTAAGAGCTATTTACAACTAAAATTTTGGATACATTTATAAATTAGATCATGCAAGCATTTATTTATTGCAAATATAATCTGAACATCAAACCAAAAGATTTAATTAGTAATATATATAAATATATATTTTTATTTCTTTTAGGTTTCTGTGTATGAAAATAGAGAATTCTTACTACTGCCACAGCAGCCTGTTCTGCAGACAAACTATTAATTACTAGACAGACAGTCGGCATACAAGTGAGCTGCATTTTAAAAAACCCCTTTAAAATACAATTGCTAAATGCCTTACAGTGCTGTAATGCGAGACAGGTTCAAATCTTATTACTTTGCTGAAATTAAAACCTAAGTTTTAATACTGTTCAAGTCGAACAATGATTCCACACTTTATTGCTTTTGAAATCCCTTGATGATCATAGGAAAAAAATGCCCTCGAGAAAAAAGGCTCTCTCTTCGATAAACAGAAAATACAGTTTGCACTCTTAGCCTCTTTGTCATCACAAAAAAAGGATTTAATGCCAATTCTTTAAAAAAGAAGACTTTTTTTCCCACAAAATGTGCACCTTGTGTGCCATTTGTAAAATCAGCTCACTTTCTTTTATTTATTACTGCAGTGCGGCAAGGCAATAAAGCAGCTACCAATAGCTAATAAATTACATGCCTTTTAAAACAATTCTCTAGCTACAGAAAACATGTAACTACACAGGTTTACATTTACATGGTACAGAAGGCTGCTATTTATGACCTATTGGACACGTTGGACTAACTGTGTTCATTTGTACAATTGCCTAGCAAATCAGGGTATAAGTGAACAAATTGCAAAGATACCATTTCCAAAATCGTATGCTTTTCTAAGGATGTACAGTATCTGCACAGAACTAATCAACATTAGATATCTGAATGATTTAACATAGAACATACTCAATGTAAAGAGGAATCTGAATGTTCTAATACACAATATGTTCAATAAAAGGGAGACATTAAGGCTGAAAATATTTCTTGGAAAAAGATGAAATTTTCAAGTTGTTTCTAAACCTAGCTTAATAAACAGAAAAAAGGCATTAATACTTCATTATATATTTTTTAATTATCATCCTTTTCCCGAGCAGGCATTTCCATTAAGTGTGACAGTTAAGCATTCCAGAGGGCTTTCAATGTTGTTTGCAACATGTCATTTCTGCAGAAGGCAAAACAAAGCCAAGATATTTTTTGAAAAGCTGAACTCAAGGGTTATCATGGTGGAAAACATTCTTGCCTGGTTGACGACATAATTAATTCTTCTGCCCTAATTGTCATACAGTCAAATAAAACTGCTATCGACCACAATTGCTTAGCAATAGAAATTCTTTAATGAAAATTAATACTTCAGCATGGCCAGGGCTAGGAAAGAATATGAGCACACACAGTACAATCAAGATGATTTCATTGTACCTTACACACTGCATGAGTTATAAACAGCAAACCAAGGAAAAAATATTTCCATCTGCTGAGGATAGGATCATGTAAGTTAATCATTCAAGCTAAATGGTTTATGGTTTTCAATATCGTCTTTAATCAAACATATAAATGGCAAGTGACCGACTCACCTGCAAATGCGCAGTAGAAACTTCCCTCTCTGTCCCGCCCTCGTGTCAAGACGTGCTGACGTCAGAGGGCGGACCAGAGAGGGAAACGGAGTCGGACTGTCAGACGCTGCTGCTGCCGCTTGGAAGTGAACATCGCGCGCACCTACCTCCACCCTCCCCCCCAATCTGCTGCTGCCTGCAGCGCTTTCACACGGAGGTGAGAGGCGCTGTCAGGTCACTCCTGGGGGCCCGGCATGGAGGGGGGAGGGAGCGGCGGCGAGGAGGGTAGCTGGAAATCTCGCCCGTTTTAGCGGGCTTAACGGCTAGTATTAATATAGAATCCAGATAGCTGAAAAGAGTCAATGTATTTACTTATGATAGTCATAGGACTATATATTCAGTATAATCTAGACTGCTTGTAGCCATATTAATTCTGGAGAAAACTACTGTCTTTCTTCTATGTTTGTGCAGCGCTGCGTATGCCTTGTAGCGCTATAGAAATGCTAAATAGTAGTAGTAGTAGAGTTAGCAAGGTGCAGTAAAAGGCAAGCTTTTACAGCACCTTGATTTACCATAGAAGTCAGCAACCTGCAGAATAACAGCCCTGCTGACTACCGTGGTAAAGGTATAATGCTGCTTGTTAGTCACCTCGCAAGGAGAGTTATTCCAGCACCCCAGGAGCACGTCAATGCTCCAGAGCTGCATCTATCACAGGCAATCAAAGAACCCCCTCCCATCACATCCCTTACCTCCCCAATCAAGGCCCCTTTCCCAAAAGGGCTTACCCACTATTTATGTTGGTGGTTCAGTGGTCATCAGGCAAGAGCAATTCTTAGTTGCTCCTGCCCTGGCCAGCATCGCCTTCAAAATAGCATCCCTAGTGGTAGTCTCATACTGTTACCTCTAGGGGTCATGTTTTGCATCTCATTACAATGTCTTCATCATAAAGCATTTGAGGACAGACTTAAAGATCTTAAAATGTACACTTTGGAAGAAAGGAAGGAGAGGGGAGATATGATACGGACATTTAAATACCTATGAGGCATAAATACACAGGAGGCGAGTCTCTTTCAATTGAAAGGACACTCTGGAACAAGAGGACATAGGATGAAGGTGAAAGGGGTTAAACTCAGAAGTAACCTGAGGAACTTCTTTACAGAAAGGGTGATGAATTCATTTAATGGCCTCCCGGTGGTAGTGATGGAAATAAAAACAGTATCTGAATTCAAGAGAGCCTGGGAAAAGTACATAGGATCTCTAAGGGAGTGATAGAGAGAGTAGATGGCATAGATGGGCAGACTGGATAGGCCATATGGTCTTTATCTTCCTACATTTTTCTGTGTTTTTATGTAACCCATGGCGACCTAAACACCACTGCAGTAAGACAAGTCAAGCTGTTCTAGGGCCCTTTAAGTCATGTTTAAGGGGTAAGTAACATGGCTTAAGCCCTACGTAGTTTGATTACTTCCCCCCCCACACACACACACACACACAATGTCTTTGTAGGTTGCTGAAGTACATAATGTTTCTAAGCTCAAAAACATTCTTCAGCACACCATTTATGTTTTTATTTATTACACACCTACAAAAAATCAAAGCATGGTATTATAATAATAATAATAATAATAAATACCTTATAAATATATGATGGTAATGCCAAACACATATGAAAAGTGGGAAGTTGGAGAAGGCTTGAGAAAGACCAGAGACATGGGATGATCATCAATGATAAAAACACTTTATTGCTGATACATGCAAAAAACATGCAATGCCCGACACGGCACCATGTTTCGGCACTAAGTGCCTCAGGGGTCATAAAATGTATCCAAAAGGATGTTTAAATTGGGCACTTGTGGACTCACTTAAGTGGATGTGAGACTGGTCTTTGAAAAGACCTTAGTGATCACGATAATCTTCAGACAAGATGCACTGCAGACACAGTGATCTCAATACCAAACACATGAAAAGCATTAACACAAACATATAACTCCTAAAATAGCAAAATAAGAAATAACAATAGAAATTCTAAATACCTCAAGCACTTATTTCATAAAAGCTACCTGATTGGCAAATATGCGAACACAGAATTCCATTATATTAAAACCTATCAAAATGTGATACCTAAATTGAGTGTGGTGCCAAAAACCTGTATAAACAGCTGTGTTTTAGTACAGTTTTTAAAAATAACCATATCAGGCAAGCATAGCATTCCAAATAAACAGCAGGTAGCACAAAAACGTCCAATTTTATGCCTATGAAAGAGAAGCCAAAGGAGCATTTCCTGCAGCTCTAAGATCCAGAATAGGGAACAGAACTCTAGATGGGATGTTAAGAACAATCACTTCTATTAGCATTATTGCTAATAGTGGAGCCCTTTTACTGAGGACTGCGGTAGTTTAGATGCATGAAATTGTCACTCACTGGGCCATTTTTTTTTAAACCATGGCTGGAAATAAAGGCTTTTTTTTTTTTTACTGGGAGCAGTAAATGGCTGTGCACTAAAATTAAAGTAGCACGTAACTATTTACTGCCTAAGCCCTTACTGCCACCCACTGGCCTAGCGGAAAGGGCTCACATGCTACATATGTAATAATCATGCTGTGCACGCCAGTGTGGCTGTGCTGCCAATTACTGCCAGGAATGCCCCCCACCCCTCCCCACAGTAGAAAATAGAAGAATATTTTTACTGTGGAAAACAGCCCACACCAACTTCAAAATTATCGCCGGGTGCCCGTACTACCCCGGCGGTAGTGTTGATGTGGCATGTGCTACATGAGCATTAGCCCTACCACTGCTTAGTAAAAGGGTACCATTGTCTATTGTTTAGTATGTAATACCTTCAGGTAAAAATCTAATAAATAGTGGTCAGACCATATTATAGGTTCCCAGGCTATATTATCAACTAAATTCAGTGTAAGCTATAAAATCGAGTGAATGTCTTTTGAGGGCATTCTATTTAGTTACAAAGTAACATCAGAAATATGAAATAATAAAACAAATAAATTAGAAGCAATAAATATAACACACGAACCAAAGAACAAACGAAGCGGAAAACAATTACTCAAACCTACAGAAAAGGTTCAGGGTTAAAAAAGAAGAAGAATATCTTAATCAGTTTCCTAAAACGTAAATAACCAGTGCCCAGATAAGTCCTTTGCGCAGGGACTGGCGCAGAGTCAAGGAAGCTGATATTTTGTCAAATACTTCGATAAGATACTGAAGGGATCTTTTGCCTGGATTATAGGTTTCAAATTATTGACCCTTAAGTACATAAGTATTGCCATACTGGGACAGACCAAAGGTCCATCAAGCCCAGTATCCTGTTTCCAACAGTGGCCAATCCAGTTCACAAATACCTGGCAAGATCCCAAAAAAGTACAAAACATTCTATACTGCTTATCCCAGAAACAGTGGATTTTCCCCAAGTCCATTTAATAATGGTCTATGGACTTTTCCTTTAGGAAGCTGTCCAAACCTTTTTAAAATTCTGCTAAGCTAACCGCCTTTAGCACATTCTCTGGCAAGGAATTCCAGAGTTTAATTACACGTTGAGTGAAGAAAACTTTTCTCCAATTCGTTTTAAATTTACTACATTGAAGCTTCATCGTATGCCCCCCTAATCCTAGTATTTTTGGAAAGCGTAAACAGATGCTTCACATCTACCCATTCAACTCCACTCATTATTTTATAGACCTCTATCATATCTCCCCTCAGGTGCCTTTTCTCCAAGCTGAAGAGCCCTAGCCGCTTCAGCCTTTTCTCATATGGAAATCGTCTCATCCCCTTTATTATTTTCATTGCCCTTCTCTGTACCTTTTCTAATTCCACTATATCTTTTTTGAGATGCGGCGACCAGAATTGAACACAATATTCGAGGTGCGGGGGTCGCACCATGGAGCGATACAAAGGCATTATAACATCCTCATTTTTATTTTCCATTCCTTTTCTAATAATACCTAACGTTCTATTTGCTTTCTTAGCCGCAGCAGCACACTGAGCAGAAGGTTTCAACATATCATCAACGACGACACCTAGATCCCTTTCTTGGTCCGTGACTCCTAACGTGGAACCTTGCATGACATAGCTATAATTTGGGTTCCTCTTTCCCACATGCATCACTTTGCACTTGCTCACATTAAATGTCATCTGCCATTTAGACGCCCAGTCTCCCAGTCTTGTAAGGTCCTCTTGTAATTTTTCACAATCCCCCTGCGATTTAACGACTTTGAATAACTTTGTGTCGTCAGCAAATTTAATTACCTCACTAGTTACTCCCATCTCTAGGTCATTTATAAATATGTTAAAAAGCAGCGTTCCCAGCACAGACCCCTGGGCAACCCCACTAACTACCCTTCTCCATTGAGAATACTGGCCGTTTAACCCTACCCTCTGTTTTCTAACTTTTAACCAGTTTTTAGTCCACAATAGGACACTACCTCCTATCCCATGACTCTCCAATTTCCTCTGGAATCTTTCATGAGGTACTTTAACAAATGCTTTTTAAAATGAACTGGTTTAGATTATTATGTAGCCAACCCTTGGTTTATTGAGTCATTGCTTAGTATAAAGAGGAAATGCAGATCCTTAGAGTGAAAGTGGAGGAAGTTAAAAGAGGAGGGTCTTTATTTACATTGGAAGGATGTTACTTATCTATATTAAAGGGTAATAAGAGAAGCAAAAATTGCCTATTATGATGCAAAGATAAGCAAAGCAAATAATTCTGCAAGCACCTTATTTGTTGCCAGAGAATGTGGTAAAAGCAGTTAGCTTAGCAGGGTTTAAAAAACATTTAGATAACTTCCTAAAAGAAAAGTCACTGCTTATTTCTAGGATAAGCAGCAAAAAATGTGTTGTACTATTTTGGGATCTTGTTAGGTACTTGTAACCTGGTTGGCCACTGTTAGAAACAGGATGCTGGGGTTGATGGATCTTTGGTCTGTCCCAGTATGGCCACTCTCATGATCTTATGTTATGTAAGATTTACCAGAATTTGATGTGTACAGGTTGAGTACTTGTAGTATCTGAAAAAGTACAAAATACAGCAGAACTGTTGGCAATATCTTTTCACACTAAAGTTAACAATATTCGTTTGACAATTCAGCAAGATAGCGTTGAGGTTGGTGGGATATTGCCTGAGATAACAGAAGATCCAAATATAGGGACTCTGTGGATAGGTGCTGGAATTGTTTTTCTTCAGTTTCAACAACAACTGTTTCACTAATTTTAAAGAAATGAGCTAGAAAAAGCTGATCCCTGGATATTTGTCCAGCTTTTTATTTTGATTCAATGCCTCTATTAAAATGATTCATCGTATTTGTCAACGCAGTATTAAAAGAGGGAATTTATCCAGTAGAAATAACCAAGATAACCCCTATCCATAAAAATTTGGATGGAGATCTTACAAACATAGATAATTTCAGACCAGTTGCCAGTATCCCATGGATAGCAAAGCTCTTGGAATTTATAGTAAATTTACAATTTTCTGAATATCTTACTAATTCTTTTTTTTTTTGCACAGACTGCAAGTTGGTTTCCATGCAATGCACAGACAGTACGGAGACCATGTTGATTACATTGCTATCTGAAATTAGAAGATATTTGGCTTTTGGAAAATATGTAGTTGCTCTTCAATTTGATATTTTGGCGGCCTCTAACACCGTCGATCATGATTTGCTCCTTGGCAGACTTATCGAAATGGGAATAGGCAGTTCTATCATCAATTGGTTCTTTGCTTTTTTAAAAACTAGATCATATTCTGTTCTGAAAAATGGGGTTAAATCTCAAAGTTGACGCTCTAACTGTAGGGTCCCTCACGGCTCCCCATTGCCTACTCAACTCTCTCTCTCTCTTTATATATATATATATATATACCAAACTTATGCACAAGGTTCAACCCATAATCCTGGTAGTAATTACCATACTGGCAAAAAACACACATAAACACAATCAATAAACATCAGCGAACTACATACACCACGAGAGGAAAAATAGACCCCACAACATTTTGGCAACAGATCTACCAGAACGAATGGTCAACCACTGCTGACACCATCCAATTCCTCCAAGAATGGGACGATTTATGTACAACATTAGACAAAATCGCCCCGATCCAAACCAGAACATCACACAGAAAAAAATCAAACCCATGGTTCACCGAAGAGCTGAAAAAGCTTAAAACAAAAGTCAGGAAACTAGAACGTGCATGGAATAAAAAAAGAGATGAACAAACACTAAATGCATGGAAACTACTTCGGAGGAAATACAAATATACCATAAAACAGACTAAAAGACTACACTACAAGACAATAATAGGACCAAACTACAAAGACACACATAAACTCTTCTACCTTGTGAACAAACTGTTAGACACCACACCAGTTACAAACAACAGCAAAGATATACCAGACGTAGACAGCCTTGCGAAATACTTCAAGGAGAAAATTATACAGTTACGACTTAAAATACCTTCCAGCCAAATCGAATACGCCTCACTCCTAGATTGTCTAGACCCAGAAGACGGCATATACCCAGCAGACAGAACCTGGACCGAATTCGAACTACTATCAGAAGACCTCATCTCTGATACACTTAAAAGATATGCCAAATCCTACTGCAAACTAGACATATGCCCAAATAACCTCATGAAATCAGCTCCTCGACAATTCATAACAGACCTAACGAACCACATAAACTTCATGCTACTAAATGGACTTTTCCCAAAAGAAAAAGGAAACATTTTACTCACCCCAATACCCAAAGACACAAAGAAAAGCGCAAAAGAAATAACCAACTACAGACCAGTAGCATCCATACCACTAACAACCAAAATAACCGAAGGAATCGTAACTAAGCAACTCACCAACTATCTAAATAAACACTCAATACTGCACGATGCCCAATCAGGATTCCGATCGAATCATAGTACAGAAACAGTATTAATTACCCTCATGACTAAATTTAAACAAATGATTGCAACCGGCAACAATATACTCCTCCTACAATTTGACATGTCAAGTGCCTTCGACATGGTTGACCACGGAATCCTATTACACATACTCAAATATTTTGGCATTGGAGGAAACGTCCTAAACTGGTTCAAGGGGTTCCTAACCAAGCGTTCATACCAAGTTACATCAAAGTCAGCCACGTCTGCCGCATGGACACCTGAATGTGGAGTACCACAAGGATCACCCCTCTCACCAACCATCTTCAACCTAATGATGATCCCCTTGGCAAAACTCCTATCAAACCATAACCTCAACCCATATATATATGCCGATGATGTAACAATATACATCCCTTTCAAACAAGACATCAAAGAAATCTCCAATGAAATCAACCAAAGTCTACACATCATGAACACCTGGGCAGATGCATTTCATCTGAAACTAAATGCAGAAAAAACTCAGTGCCTGATACTTACTTCCCAATACAACACGAAGGAATTCACCGCTATAAATACACCAAAACTAAACCTTCCAATCTCAGAAACACTAAAAATCCTTGGAGTTACCATCGATGGCCACCTAACACTTGAAACCCATGCAAACAACACAACCAAAAAAATGTTCTACTGCATGTGGAAACTGAAAAGAATAAGACCATTCTTCCCAAGATCCGTCTTCCGCAGCCTAGTGCAATCCCTCGTACTCAGCCATCTGGACTACTGCAACTCACTGTACGCAGGCTGCAAAGAGCAAATACTGAGGAAACTTCAAACAGCCCCGAATACAGCAGCCAGACTCATATTCGGAAAACCAAAATATGAAAGTGCAAAACCATTACGAGAGAAGCTACACTGGCTCCCACTCAAGGAACGCATTACTTTTAAAGTATGCACACTAGTCCACAAAATTATTCACGGAGAAGCCCCAGCCTACATGTCTGAGTTAATCGACTTACCACCCAGAAACGCTAAAAAATCCTCCAGAACTTTCCTCAACCTCCACTTCCCTAACTGCAAGGGCCTGAAATACAAGGCGCTGCACGCGTCAACCTTTTCTTACATGAGCACGCAGGACTGGAACGCGCTGCCGAGTGGCCTGAAAACGATCTGCGAACAAACCAACTTCCGCAAATTATTGAAAACACATCTTTTTGAGAAAATTTACGGAAAGAACCAAAACACATAAAATCCACACTCACCGTTCAGTAAAGCGAATGCTACATACCTGTAGAAGGTATTCTCCGAGGACAGCAGGCTGATTGTTCTCACTGATGGGTGACGTCCACGGCAGCCCCTCCAATCGGAATCTTCACTAGCAAAGGCCTTTGTTAGTCCTCGCGCGCCAATGCGCACCGCGCATGCGCGGCCGTCTTCCCGCCCGAAACCGGCTTGTGCCGGCCACTCTCATATGGAGCAAGACAAAGACAAGGGAAGACACAACTCCAAAGGGGAGGCGGGCGGGTTTGTGAGAACAATCAGCCTGCTGTCCTCGGAGAATACCTTCTACAGGTATGTAGCATTCGCTTTCTCCGAGGACAAGCAGGCTGCTTGTTCTCACTGATGGGGTATCCCTAGCCCCCAGGCTCACTCAAAACAACAACCATGGTCAATTGGGCCTCGCAACGGCGAGGACATAACTGAGATTGACCTAAAAAATTTACCAACTAACTGAGAGTGCAGCCTGGAACAGAACAAACAGGGCCCTCGGGGGGTGGAGTTGGATCCTAAAGCCCAAACAGGTTCTGAAGAACTGACTGCCCGAACCGACTGTCGCGTCGGGTATCCTGCTGTAGGCAGTAATGAGATGTGAATGTGTGGACAGATGACCACGTCGCAGCTTTGCAGATCTCTTCAATGGTGGCTGACTTCAAGTGGGCTACCGACGCTGCCATGGCTCTAACATTATGAGCCGTGACATGACCCTCAAGAGCCAGGCCAGCCTGGGCATAAGTGAAGGAAATGCAATCTGCTAGCCAATTGGATATGGTGCGTTTCCCCACAGCCACTCCCCTCCTATTGGGATCAAAAGAAACAAACAATTGGGCGGACTGTCTGTTGGGCTGTGTCCGCTCCAGGTAGAAGGCCAATGCTCTCTTGCAGTCCAATGTGTGCAGCTGGCGTTCAGCAGGGCAGGAATGAGGACGGGGAAAGAATGTTGGCAAGACAATTGACTGGTTCAGATGGAACTCCGACACGACCTTTGGCAAGAACTTAGGGTGAGTGCGGAGGACTACTCTGTTGTGATGAAATTTGGTGTAAGGGGCCTGGGCTACCAGGGCCTGAAGCTCACTGACTCTACGAGCTGAAGTAACTGCCACCAAGAAAATGACCTTCCAGGTCAAGTACTTCAGATGGCAGGAATTCAGTGGCTCAAAAGGAGGTTTCATCAGCTGGGTGAGAACGACATTGAGATCCCATGACACTGTAGGAGGCTTGACAGGGGGCTTTGACAAAAGCAAGCCTCTCATGAAGCGAACAACTAAAGGCTGTCCTGAGATCGGCTTACCTTCCACACGGTAATGGTATGCACTGATTGCACTAAGGTGAACCCTTACAGAGTTGGTCTTGAGACCAGACTCAGACAGGTGCAGAAGGTATTCAAGCAGGGTCTGTGTAGGACAAGAGCGAGGATCTAGGGCCTTGCTGTCACACCAGACGGCAAACCTCCTCCACAGAAAGAAGTAACTCCTCTTGGTGGAATCTTTCCTGGAAGCAAGCAAGACACGGGAGACACCCTCTGACAGACCCAAAGAGGCAAAGTCTACGCTCCCAACATCCAGGCCGTGAGAGCCAGGGACCGGAGGCTGGGATGCAGAAGCGCCCCTTCGTCCTGCGTGATGAGGGTCGGAAAACACTCCAATCTCCACGGTTCTTCGGAGGATAACTCCAGAAGAAGAGGGAACCAGATCTGACGCGGCCAAAAAGGAGCAATCAGAATCATGGTGCCTCGGTCTTGCTTGAGTTTCAACAAAGTCTTCCCCACCAGAGGTATGGGAGGATAAGCATACAGCAGACCCTCCCCCCAATCCAGGAGGAAGGCATCCGATGCCAGTCTGCCGTGGGCCTGAAGCCTGGAACAGAACTGAGGGACTTTGTGGTTGGCTCGAGATGCGAAGAGGTCTACCAAGGGGGTGCCCCACGCCTGGAAGATCTGTCGCCCTACACGGGAATTGAGCGACCACTCGTGAGGTTGCATAATCCTGCTCAACCTGTCGGCCAGACTGTTGTTTACGCCTGCCAGATATGTGGCTTGGAGCACCATGCCGTGACGGCGAGCCCAGAGCCACATGCTGACGGCTTCCTGACACAGGGGGTGAGATCCGGTGCCCCCCTGCTTGTTGACGTAGTACATGGCAACCTGGTTGTCTGTCTGAATTTGGATAATTTGGTGGGACAGCCGATCTCTGAAAGCCTTCAGAGCGTTCCAGATCGCTCGCAACTCCAGAAGATTGATCTGCAGATTGCGTTCCTGGAGGGACCAGCTTCCTTGGGTGTGAAGCCCATCGACATGAGCTCCCCACCCCAGGAGAGACGCATCCGTGGTCAGCACTTTTTGTGGCTGAGGAATTTGGAAAGGACGTCCCAGAGTCAAATTGGACCAAATTGTCCACCAATACAGGGATTCGAGAAAACTCGTGGATAGGTGGATTACGTCTTCTAGATCCCCAGCAGCCTGGAACCACTGGGAAGCTAGGGTCCATTGAGCAGATCTCATGTGAAGGCGGGCCATGGGAGTCACATGGACTGTGGAGGCCATGTGGCCTAGCAATCTCAACATCTGCCGAGCTGTGATCTGCTGGGACGCTCGCACCTGCGAGACGAGGGACAACAAGTTGTTGGCTCTCGCCTCTGGGAGATAGGCGCGAGCCGTCCGAGAATCCAGCAGAGCTCCTATGAATTCGAGTCTCTGCACTGGGAGAAGATGGGACTTTGGATAATTTATCACAAACCCCAGTAGCTCCAGGAGGCGAATAGTCATCTGCATGGACTGCAGGGCTCCTGCCTCGGATGTGTTCTTCACCAGCCAATCGTCGAGATATGGGAACACGTGCACCCCCAGCCTGCGAAGTGCCGCTGCTACTACAGCCAAGCACTTTGTGAACACCCTGGGCGCAGAGGCGAGCCCAAAGGGTAGCACACAGTACTGGAAGTGACGTGTGCCCAGCTGAAATCGCAGATACTGTCTGTGAGCTGGCAGTATCGGGATGTGTGTGTAGGCATCCTTCAAGTCCAGAGAGCATAGCCAATCGTTTTCCTGAATCATGGGAAGGAGGGTACCCAGGGAAAGCATCCTGAACTTTTCTTTGACCAGATATTTGTTCAGGGCCCTTAGGTCTAGGATGGGACGCATCCCCCCTGTTTTCTTTTCCACAAGGAAGTACCTGGAATAGAATCCCAGCCCTTCTTGCCCGGATGGCACGGGCTCGACCGCATTGGCGCTGAGAAGGGCGGAGAGTTCCTCTGCAAGTACCTGCTTGTGCTGGAAGCTGTAAGACTGAGCTCCCGGTGGACAATTTGGAGGTTTTGAGGCCAAATTGAGGGTGTATCCTTGCCGGACTATTTGGAGAACCCACTGATCGGAGGTTATGAGAGGCCACCTTTGGTGAAAAGCTTTCAACCTCCCTCCGACTGGCAGGTCGCCCGGCACGGACACTTGGATGTCGGCTATGCTCTGCTGGAGCCAGTCAAAAGTCCGTCCCTTGCTTTTGCTGGGGAGCCGAGGGGCCTTGCTGAGGCGCGCGCTGCTGACGAGAGCGAGCGCGCTGGGGCTTAGCCTGGGCCGTAGGCTGTCGAGAAGGAGGATTGTACCTACGCTTGCCAGAAGAGTAGGGAACAGTCTTCCTTCCCCCGAAAAATCTTCTACCTGTAGAGGTAGAGGCTGAAGGCTGCCGGCGGGAGAACTTGTCGAATGCGGTGTCCCGCTGGTGGAGCTGCTCTACCACCTGTTCGACTTTCTCTCCAAAAATGTTATCCGCACGGCAAGGCGAGTCCGCAATCCGCTGCTGGATTCTATTCTCCAGGTCGGAGGCACGCAGCCATGAGAGCCTGCGCATCACCACACCTTGAGCAGCGGCCCTGGACGCAACATCAAAGGTGTCATACACCCCTCTGGCCAGGAATTTTCTGCACGCCTTCAGTTGCCTGACCACCTCCTGAAATGGCTTGGCTTGCTCAGGGGGGAGCGCATCAACCAAGCCCGCCAACTGCCGCACATTGTTCCGCATGTGTATGCTCGTGTAGAGCTGGTAAGACTGGATTTTGGCCACGAGCATAGAAGAATGGTAGGCCTTCCTCCCAAAGGAGTCTAAGGTTCTAGAGTCCTTGCCCGGGGGCGCCGAAGCATGCTCCCTAGAACTCTTAGCCTTCTTTAGGGCCAGATCCACAACTCCAGAATCATGAGGCAACTGAGTGCGCATTAGATCTGGGTCCCCATGGATCCGGTACTGGGACTCGATCTTCTTGGGGATGTGGGGATTAGTTAAAGGCTTGGTCCAGTTCGCAAGCAATGTCTTTTTTTAGGACATGGTGCAAGGGAACAGTGGACGCTTCCTTAGGTGGAGAAGGATAGTCCAGGAGCTCAAACATTTCAGCCCTGGGCTCGTCCTCCACAACCACCGGGAAGGGGATGGCCGTAGACATCTCCCAGACAAAGGAAGCAAAAGACAGACTCTCAGGAGGGGAAAGCTGTCTTTCAGGAGAGGGAGTGGGATCGGAAGGAAGACCCTCAGACTCCTCGTCAGAGAAATATCTGGGGTCTTCTTCCTCTTCCCACGAGGCCTCACCCTCGGTGTCAGACACAAGTTCACGGACCTGTGTCTGCAACCGTGCCCGACTCGACTCCGTGGAGCCACGTCCACGATGGGGGCGTCGAGAGGTAGACTCCCTCGCCCGCATCGGCGAAGCTCCCTCCGCCGACGTAGTCGGGGAGCCTTCCTGGGAGGCGACGGCAGCCGGTACCGCACGCGGCACCGACGCCGGAGACCTCACCTCAGGCGATGGGCCAGCCGGTGCCACGCTCGACGGTACCGGTGGCGCAAGCACCGCCGGTACCGGAGGGGTAGGGCGCAGCAGCTCTCCCAGAATCTCTGGGAGAATGGCCCGGAGGCTCTCGTTCAGAGCGGCTGCAGAGAAAGGCATGGAGGTCGATGCAGGCGTCGACGTCAGAACCTGTTCCGGGCGTGGAGGCTGTTCCGGGCTGTCCAGAGTGGAGCGCATCGACACCTCCTGAACAGAGGGTGAGCGGTCCTCTCGGTGCCGATGCCTGCTGGGTGCCGACTCCTTCGGCAACCCAGAGCTCTCGGTACCGACATGGGAAGGGGACCGGTGACGATGCTTCTTCGACTTCTTGGGACGAAGCATGTCACCGGAGCTTCCCGGTACCGACGAGGAGGACGTAGAATCCAGCCGTCGCTTCCTCGGGGCCGAGATCGAAGAAGGTCGGTCTCGGGGGGGCTGTACCGCAGGAGCCCTCAGGGTAGGGGGAGACCCACCCGAAGGCTCACCGCCACCAGCAGGGGAATGGACAGCCCTCACCTGCACTCCAGACGAAGCACCACCGTCCGACGACATCAGCAGACGAGGTCCCGGTACCACCGACGTCGATGCAGCTGTCCGATGTCTCAGCGCCGATGCAGAGGGCCGATGCCTCGATGCACCTGATGTACTGGCCGCCGAGGTTGAAGGTCTGGACGCTGAAGACGTCGATGCACTCGATACCCCCGGTGCCGATGCCGACGAAGAGCCCGAGAACAAAATGTTCCACTGGGCTAACCTCGCTACCTGAGTCCGCCTTTGCAAAAGGGAACACAGACTACAGGCCTGAGGACGGTGCCCAGCCCCCAGACACTGAAGACACGACGCGTGCCTGTCAGTGAGCGAGATTACCCGGGCGCACTGGGTGCACTTCTTGAAGCCGCTGGAAGGCTTCGATGTCATGGGCGGAAAAATCATGCCGGCGAAATCGAAAGACGAAATGGCGAAATTTGGCACAGAAAAAAGGGAAATTTCGACCGGGGCCTAAGTAAGGCCTACCCCGACGACGAAAGAAAACTTAACGGGGTGAAAAAACTCGAAGTAGAGGAAAGGAAAAACGAAGAATGGTTAATCCAAACAATTTCTGGATTTCTCACAGAAAACAGTCGAAAAACGACGCGCGAGGCCGACTTTTCGGGGCACGAACGGTAAAGCACAACCGTACCGAGCACGGAGAAAAGAAGACTGGCCGGCACAAGCCGGTTTCGGGCGGGAAGACGGCCGCGAATGCGCGGTGCGCATTGGCGCGCGAGGACTAGCAAAGGCCTTTGCTAGTGAAGATTCCGATTGGAGGGGCTGCCGTGGACGTCACCCATCAGTGAGAACAAGCAGCCTGCTTGTCCTCGGAGAATACATCAACACATCCACTTATGAATTTTCTATCCTGAAACCTCACCACACTCATACCTCTACTCACAAAAAAAAAAAAAAAATGTATATCATATGTTTTCTGTTATGATATATTGCCCCTTAGCTCCTCGTTGTTTCCTTCCAATGTTTCAACGTTCTTTTCCATTGATATATTCCTTAACGATACTTTGATTTTGTCTCGTATAACTCTTACAATGTAATCCATAACCAAATTGTAACAAAATGTATTTCCATCATTCATAATGTATTGTAAGCCACACTGAGCCCACAAAAAGGTGGGAAAATGTGGGATACAAATGCAATAAATAAATAAATAAATACAATGTGATTTATTAAACAACCGTAAACCATATATCAAACATTTAACATCTTTATTAAATATTTAAATACGTAACATACAATAACTATATCTTCCATTCATTTCATTCGCTCACATGCATACTCTCCACTTTACACCTCTAAAATACAACTTAATCCTACTGTAAGCTATACAGCATTTTCCTCATATTATAAATAATCATTGAAATTGAAATTGATATTCTATTCACCGGTGATTTACCACTGCAACGATGTTTCAAAGTCCGATTATTGTCCCATCAGGGACTCAATACCGTATACCATAACTCATACTGGGAGGGAGGGGGCTCAGGGAACCGAAGGGAAAGGGGATTAAGGGTACACTAGCCAACCAAGAAATTATTTTAGGAGGGTATCAGGGGAATGGAATCATGTCAAGGACAAAGGGCTACTGTAACACAGTAGATGACAGTAGATAAAGACCTAAATGGTCCATCCAGTCTGCCCAACATTCACACTCATTATCAGTTCATAGTTAAACAATGAATGTGGTATAAAATACTTCATTCTGGTCTTTCTTTGCCATTTCTAGGGCATAGACCATATAAGTCTGACCGGCACTGTCCTCAGATTCCAACTACTGGAGTTGCCACTGAAGCTCTCTCTAGACCAGCCTAAACTGTAATACAATTTACGGGACACAGCAGAAGTATGCCCAGCAATGGCCTTAGTTCTTCAAAGCCAGAGTCGACATCTAAGCACCACTCAACACATCATACACATGCAGTAATTTAAGTTTTGTTTTTTATATCATCCAAACTCTAATTAGGGATCCTCTGTGTCCATCCCACGTCTTTTTGAATTCCGTTAATGTTTTTTGTCTCCACCACCTCTATCGGGAGCGTATTCTAGGCATCGACCATCATCTCCATGAAAAAGAATTTCCTGACATTACTCCTCAATTCATGTCCTCTAGTTTTACCATTTCCCCTTCTCTGGAAAAGATTTGTTTCTATATTAATACTTCTCTTGCTCTCTTTGTTAGTGCTTGATGGGGGCGGGTTCTCTGCCTTTGCTTTCCTCTTTCCTATTATATTGTAGCTCCTAATATTAGCGATTGTATTATTAATTTGTATTGTGAGCTACTTTGATAGCTTTCTCTAAAGCGGTATATCAAGTCTAATAAAAACTTGAAACTTAAAAACTTTCAAGTATTTAAATGCCTGCATCGTATCTCCCCTATCCTTCCTTTCTTCTAGGAAATACATAGTAACATAGTAACACAGTAGATGACGGCAGAAAAAGACCTGCACGGTCCATCCAGTCTGCCCAACAAGACAAACTCATATGTGCTACTTTTTGTATATCTTACCTTGATTTGTAACTGTCATTTTCAGGGCACAGACCGTACAAGTCTGCCCAGCACTATCCCTGCCTCCCACCACCGGCTCTGGCACAGACCGTATAAGTCTGCCCAGCACCAGCCCCGCCTCCCACCACCAGCTCTGCCACCCAATCTCGGCTAAGCTCCTGAGGATCCATTTCTTCTGAACAGGATTCCTTTATGTTTATCCCATGCATGTTTGAATTCCGTTACCATTTTCATCTCCGCCACCTCCCGCGGGAGGGCATTCCAAGCATCCACCACTCTCTCTGTGAAAAAATACTTCCTGACATTTTTTTTTAGTTTGCCTCCCTTCAATCTCATTTCATGCCCTCTAGTTCTGCCGCCTTCCCATCTCCGGAAAAGGTTCGTTTGCGGATTAATACCTTTCAAATATTTGAACGTCTGTATCATATCACCCCTGTTTCTCCTTTCCTCCAGGGTATACATGTTCAGGTCAGCAAGTCTCTCCTCATACGTCTTGTAACGCAAATCCCATACCATCCTCGTAGCTTTTCTTTGCACCGCTTCAATTCTTTTTACATCCTTAGCAAGATATGGCCTCCAAAACTGAACACAATACTCCAGGTGGGGCCTCTCCAACGATTTGTACAGGGGCATTAACACCTCTTTTCTTCTGCTGGTCACTCCCCTCTCTATACAGCCTAGCAACCTTCTACTTACGGCCATTGCCTTGTCACACTGTTTCGTCGCCTTCAGATCCTCAGATACTATCACCCAAGATCCCTCTTCCCACCGGTACCTATCAGACTCTCACCACCTAACACATATTCAGGTCTTCTAGTTTCTTCTCATATGTCTTTTGGCGCAAGCCCCATATCATTTTTGTCACATTCCTTTGAACAACTTCAAGTCTGCTTACATCCTTAGCAAGATACAGCCTCCAACACTGAACACAATACTTCAACTAGGGCCTCACCAAAGACTTGTACAGGGGCATTAACACTTTTCTTCTTCTGGTTATACCTCTCTCTATGCAGCCTAGCATCCTTCTAGTTATGGCCACCACCTTCTCACACTGTTTTATCACCTTCAGATTCTCAGAAACTATCAACCCAAGGTCCCTTTCCCTGTTTGTGTTTATCAGCCTCTCACTTTCTAGCACATACGGCTCCCTTGGATTTCTACTCCCAATATGCATTACTCTGCACTTCTTCACATTAAATTTTGACTGCCAAATATTAGACCATTCTTCTAACTTATGCAAATCCCTCTTCATGCTCTCTACTCCCTCAGGGTTGTCCACTCTGTTGCAAATCTTGGCTATCATCTGCAAAAAGGCAGATTTTACATTCTAACCCTTTGGCAATGTTGCTCATAAATATATTGAACAGAATCAGCCCCAGTACCAACCTTTGAGGCACTCCACTATTTGGTTCCTTCTTCCAGGTGAATTCTATTTACCACCACCTTCTGTCAGTCAACCAGTTTCTAATCCAATTCACCACTTTGGATCCCAACTTCAACCTGTCAAGTTTATTCAAGAGCATCCTATGAGGAACCGTGTCAAAGGCTTTGCTGAAATCCAAGTAGATTATTACATCTAGAGCATGTTCTTGATCCAATTCTCTGGTCACCCAGTCAAAGAATTCAATCAGATTCGTTTGGCACAATTTACCTTTGCTAAAACTGTGTTGCCTTGGATCTTTGTAACCCATTGGACTCCAGGAAAGTCACTATTCTTTTCTTCAGCAGTGCCTCCTGTTATGATTCTGCCAGTCCGGCAGGGGAGGGGTGTGGACTTCATTCCTGATTGGCTGTCAGGGTTTGAGCTGATGTCAGTGGGTAGTACTTAAGCCTACATGTTCCTGCTTCCCCTGCTTTGGCGTTACGTTTCTTTTTGACTAAAGCCTTTGCAGTTCTCTGTCAGAACGTTGTTCTGTGCGCTAGTTTTGAATCTGTGTTCCCTGTTCAGGGCTGTTTCTGTCCCTTTGTTTGGGATATCTCGTGGCAGCGTGTGCGTGTATTCAGCTTACTGTTTAGTTTCCTTTGTCTGGGTTCGTTTCTGTCAGCGTGTGTGTGAGTAACAGGGGTGTAGCCACGGGTGGGCCTGGACGGGCCCAGGCCCAGCCACGTTTGCTCCAGGCCTGCCCAGCCTCTTCTGCCCGCTCTCCCCGTCCACGTGGTCTGCTCACTTTTAGTGCCCTGAAGCGCCGTTCTCCCTCCAGCATCGGCGATTCCCATAGCCAGCCTTCTGCCAGCATGCGTCATCAGGGCCTCTTCTCAGGCGCGTCCCACCTACTCTGCAACTTCCTGCGTCCCACCTTTGCAGAAAACAGGAAGATGCAGAGTAGGCAGGACGCGCCTGAGAAGAGGCTCCGACGACGCACGCTGGCAGAAGGCTGGCTATGGGAATCGCCGGTGCTGGAGGGAGAACGGCGCTTCAGGTCAGTAAAAATGACCAGAACTGACCATGTGCAGGGGGCTGTCGCGGGGGGAGGGGGGGTACCAGGTGGAGAGGAAATGCGAGGCCTGTGCCCACCCAGTCCACCTCCAGGCCCATCTAAAAATTAAACTCTGGCTACGCTACTGGTGAGTAATTAGTTCACTTGCCTCCAGCTGGGGCTCTCCCTCACTGCTTGCAGTTCTCTGTGGGAGGCAGCTACTTTGTTTACTCAGTAGGGGCGTTGCCCAGTTCTGCCGACTCGGCAGGCTGCTGGTCTGCGGGCCTTCCCTCGGGTTGTTTGTTTATTCAGTTATCTTCCTCCTCCGTGTTCCTGCCTCTGACTTCTGGTTCAGTAAGTTTAAACCCTTGTGTACTGTGTCTCTGCCTCTGTCTTCTGTGTGTTTTAGACAGGGGATTTTCTTCATCCCTTTTGTATCTTTACCTCTGGTTTGAGGGCTAGTTTACCTTTTGTTTCCTGTACCTGTCTCTGGCTTTTGTGGCTGTTAATTGGCTCATTCTCCCTTCTGTCCTGGGGGGTTCCTGGCTGCGGTGTTCCTGTGGCAGCCCGGTCTTCTAGCTGTTTTCTCTGTATCCTCCTGTGGTTTCAGGGTGCTTCCTGTATTAGTTTTCCTTTCCTGCGCTAGTCCCCTGGGGGGGGGGGGGGGTTGGCACCCCATGCTGGTTCCTTTGATGTCCTTCCTTGTAGTCTGGGGGAGGGGTTCTGTCCTGGGTCTGTGGAGCCTCCGTGGTTGGTTTTTCCTGCGCCCTGTGGCTGGTGTTCAGTGCGCAGCTGGCACCTTGGGTCCCCTGGGGACTCCTGTGTTTCTTTCTCCCCTCCCTGGGTGTGTATCGGTTCCAGTTCGGCCATGAGGCCCTTACGAGTGGGTCTGAGTGTATCAGTTCCAGTTCGGCCGTGAGGCCCGCTTGAATGCCTATTTCCCTTTCTTCTTGAGGTGTTGCGTGTGGGTAGACTAGGGGTGGATAGCTGGGGTGTGTAGTGGCGGGTCGGTCTCCCCTAGGCCTTGGCCTCTGCTATCAGTGGGCCTCAGCCTGGGCTCAAGGGCTCACGACCAATCCAACAGATTACACCTCCATTACTTTTCCTATGACAAAAGTGAAGATTGCTGGCCTGTAGTTTCCCGCTTCTTCTCCGTCAACACTTTTGTGAAGAGGGATCACATCCGCTCTTCTCCAATCCCATGGAACTTCTTCCATCTCCAAAGATTTAGTAAAACAAATCTTTAAGAGGACCTTGTAGAACCTGTCTGAGCTCCCTTAATATGCTGGGATGGCTCCCATCTAGTCCCATGGCTTTGTCCACCTTCAGTTTTTCAATCTGTTCATAAACACTTTCTTCCATGACTGGTACAATATCTATTCCATTGTCAGCCGACTGTGGTCCAAGATTTTCTTCTGTGAACAGAGAAGTATTTGTTCAGTGTGTTCGCTTTTTCCTCATCATTCTCCAGATGGCAATTCACAGAATCTTATAATTCCATTTTTAGCCTTCCTCCTTTCACTAATATACCTAAAAAAATTTGTCACTCCCTCCTTACATTTCTAGCCAATTTTTCTTCTGCTTTTGCTTTCACCAAGCATATATCTCTCTTTGCTTCTTTCAGTGTCCTCTGGTATTCTTTTCTGTGTTCCTCTTGAGCTTTTCCTTTTCTGTATTTTTATAAACACCAACTCTTTTGCCTTTATCTTTCCAGCCACTTGTATGGAGAACCATTATCAATTTCCCTTTTCTCTTGCTCTTATTTAGTCTCCTGTAACTATTTTTATAGCTCCTTTCAGCCTGAACCACTGTCTTCTCATATGACCACCCATCACATCAGCTCTTTTCTTCAAGTACTCTCAGCATGTAGTGATGGGTGGATGACAATACCCAATGATTGGTAAAGGTGTCTGAATCATTTCAAGATGGAACAACTGAAGTAAATGGGGGACAGATTTGTAGAATCTGTCCATGATGCAGTAATCTTTTGTGAAAGATAGTGCTATGTCGGATATATTTCATATGACATTTTTGCACAATTTCTGATGATAAATATATGGATATTTTTAAGTAATATGTGAAGATATTATTATTGGATGTATACATAATGATTTGAAGTTAAAATTTAATTCAGTAAAGTGGACTTGAATACTAATGGATCAAGGATACATTTTTGTGTCTTTAGTGATACCACAGTTCTGCATATACTTAATTATTATACAGGGCTCAAAATTGTAGGTGCCTTTTAAAAATTTTTTTAATTGAAAAAAGTCTTTATTCAAACTTTGGGTAAGCAAGGAAATACAAAAACTGCGACAACATCTCGCATAGAAGAACAGCCACATTATTTAACTTCATAGCAGCCTAACAGAATGTCCACGCCAACTCATCCCCAAAGTGTAATTAATTACCCCAACAACTTCACAGTTTTTATATGTTTTAAAAGGAATTAAGCCCAAGAGGTCCATCCCCCCTCCCCCCACCCGGAGAAAAGAAGGAGAAAGGAAAAAGAAAGTAAAAATTAAAAAAAAAAAAAAGAAGGGGGAGAAAAGTTTGTCTCCACTCCTCTCCCACTCATTTATATACCTCAACAAGAACAGTTAGCCAAAAAAGGGTTCCATATGGCTTCCCATTTAGCCAAGGTTTTATTCCTCTGGGCCCAGAGCCTTTCCATCTCACACACATACCAAAGCTTATTAAGCCACTTGATACAAGAGGGCACCTGCGATGATTTCCAAGAAGCAGCTAAGGTAACCCGAGCAGCCATCATTGCCTGCCAAACCAGGAGGCTTATTTGCAAAAATAAAAAACTCAGGAGACCACTTCAGGGGTTTAGAGAATTCTAAACTGCACCGATTTCCAAAAAGCACGGACTTTAGTACAATGCCACCAGATATGCCCCATAGTGCCCTGCTGCCCACATCCTCTCCAACACAGGGACGACACCTGTGGGAACATATGCTGAAGACGAACAGGAGTCAAATACCATCTATACATAACCTTAAGTGCATTTTCCTTAAATGGAGTGGAGATAGAAATCCGCGACAAAGCACACTCCATAGAAGTCCAGTCATCATCAGTCAATGTGACTCCCAACTCCCGAAGCCAGCTCTGTCTATACTCAACAGGGGCCTGAAGCCATCTACATTGAAAAGCATACAAACCAGAAATCAACCTTCTCGTCCCTTTGGAATCTTCACACAAGTCTTCCAAGAATGAAGCCTCACGCAAAACTTTTTCC
This sequence comes from Microcaecilia unicolor, assembly GCF_901765095.1. Classification (NCBI taxonomy): domain Eukaryota; kingdom Metazoa; phylum Chordata; class Amphibia; order Gymnophiona; family Siphonopidae; genus Microcaecilia; species Microcaecilia unicolor. The sequence continues at coordinate 122,567,171 of NC_044038.1, read as the reverse complement.
CTAATCTCCCTAGTTGAAAGAAAATGTTTTACCTGCAAATAAGCAAAAAATATCCTTAGATGAAAGTGCATATTGTTCAAGTCTCCTTCATCAAAAAATTGACCCCATGTTTCTAAACCAGCTGAAAACCACCTGTTAAATGTACCAGATTCAAGACCCAGGGGGGGGGGGGGGGAGTGGATTATGAATTACTGGAGTGAGCTTGGAAAAAACCAGATCCTGAGAACCAAATAAACCATCCCAGTAATGGAAAGTTGTTGAGATTGATGGACAAATCCCCCCACCAAGTTTCCTAAACCTCCGGGGAAGCCACATTAATGATATCAGCAGGCACCTACCCACAGAATCTTGCTCCAAGTGAATCCATCTCTTGTGAGAGCTAGCATGATATCACTCAGTGGCCACAAGCGCTTGCGCCACTCTATAATAACAATATATATTGGGAACACCCAGTCCACCACATTTTTGATCTCTATACAACAAAACTCTAGAGAGCTGTGTGTTATGACTGGAGGAATGTGAGCCCTTGTGCCCCGACTGAGCACGGCTAGGATGGAGTGACACCGCACTCGGTCAGGCAGCCAGACAACCCCTAGCTTCACCTGGGGAACGACCGCCGTTCCCTGGGAGTTGAGCCCCCAGGTTCGGGCAGCCACCAGGACTTCTGGAACTGGTGGGGTTGCATGACCACTGACCAGACAGGCAGGCAAACAGACACAGTCCAAAAGCCAGGTAAATCCGTAAGGCAAAGAGTAGTCAAAAGCAGTCCAAGGTCAAGGCAGGCAGCAAAACAAGCGAGGTCCGGGAAACAAGCCGAGGTCTAGAACACTGAAACTGAGGATAAGGAGCACCGGCGTGGACCTCAAACACAATTGAGGTCGAAGCAACGAAGGACTGGAGGCAGGGCTTTAAATAGTATAGGAATCAGTCTCAAACATGTGCAGCTGATCCAAGATGGCTGCCCCCATCAGCAGAGAAGCACACCGCCCAAATATGGGCTTCCTTCCTGCAGCCGGCCAACCCCATGATGGTCGCCATAAGCTGAGATGCCCATCCCAAGATGGCCGACCTATCCTGGAGAAACACCACCAAGATAGCAGGCTATCTCTGCTGGACCGCACCTCGCCGGCGACTCAGCCACGCCGGCCTGGAACCAGGTGAGGAACGTAACACTGTGGATGTTTATTAGACCATATAAAATGCAAGAGGCAATTCTGAATACCTGAAATAAAGGAGCGAGATAACCGCAAAGGAAGCACTTGAAATAGATACATCAAGCGTGGCAAAACATTCATTTTCACAGTTGCAATTCTACCAAACCATGATAATTCAAGAGACCCCCAAGCCTCCAAGTCCCTATAAATCTCTTTTAGAAGAGAAGGGTAATTGGCAGGATAACCCCCAGATACTTGATACCCCAAGAAACCCATCGAAATGGAAAGTTTTCTTTTAAAGATCCCAAAATGGGACCCGGGATACCAATAGTCATCACCGCCGATTTAGACATATTTAACTTAAAACCAGATACTGAAGAATACTCATCCAAAAGTTGGACTAAGTTAGGCAAAGACATCAAGGGATTTGTCAGAGAAAGCAAATAATCATCAGCAAAAACAGCCAGTTTATAAGTCTGATTAGCCACCTGTACCCCGGAAATGTTAGGGTTGGCTCGGATCGCAATAGCTAGCGTTTCCATGACCAAAGCAAATAGCATAGGGGAGAGTGGACAACCCTGTCTCGTCCCCCTAGACAAAGGAAACAATTGAGAATTACCCCCATTAATACGGACACAAGCTTTAGGATGATGATAAAGAGCCTAAACCCAGCCTCTAAAGTGGGAACTTATTCCCAATTTCTCCATAACACTCATCATAAAAAGCCAATGCACACAGTCGAAAGCCTTTTCAGCATCCAAACCCAACAGGCACAAAGGAGTCTGAGATTGATTAGCTACATGCAATAGGTTAATCATGTGTCTCACATTGTCCTTAGCCTGCCGATGAGGAACAAATCCAACCTGATCCGGGTGAACCAAACCAGGAAGGACTTTAGCCAGCCGATTCGCCAATATCTTTGCTATGATTTTAACGTCCGAATTAAGAATGGATATAGGTCTATATGACACACACTCCACCTTGTCTTTACCTGGCTTAGGAATCACAGCTATCCATGCCTCCATCATGGAAAAAAGAAAAGCCTCCCCATCATGAACACCATTACAAATTTCTGCTAAAAGCGGAGCCAATTCCCCCCTAAACACCCTATAAAAGTCATTCGGCAACCCATCTAATCCTGGGGCCTTGTCTGTGGATAAATCCTTTATCACTAAAGCAACTTCCTCAGCCTTGACGACACTATCAAGTGACGCGCGTTGAGCAGCTGATAAAGAGGGAAGAGACTAAGAGGCCAAGAAAGCTTCTATTGCGTCCTGGTCAATATTAGAATCTGCAGAGTAAAGGGCCTGATAATATGCTTGAAACCTTTGACGAATCAAGGAAGACTTAGTCAGTACAGTATTATGGCCATCCCCCACACGCAGGATTGTACGATCAAGCTGCCGCTGCCACAACTTAAGGACTAAAGCCCGACTAGGTTTATTCTGAGTAGAGTAATGACGCATCTGCTGCCGACCTCGTACAAATTGGAGTTGGTCTGTATAGATATTGTCCAACCTAAGACGAAGGGCCTGTATCTCCCGCAGATGATCAACTGTTTGCGATAATTTATGCATAGCCTCAAGATCTGACAATCACGACATACAATCAGAAGCCTCCTTCCTCTGAGCCCAAGCTCGAATACTAGCTTAAGGAAAAAACCCTCGTTACAGCTTTCAAAGCATCCCACACAAACCCCATAGAAGGACCCAACGCCAAATTAATATCAAGATACTCCTTCAAAACCGCACGATACGCAGCAATCAACTTTTCATCTCTTAGTAGGGTAACATTCAGGGTCCACCTGGTATCTTTATCCACCTCACAGAAGGAGGAAAGGTGCAGCCACGTTGGGGCATGATCTGAGAGAGTAATAGAACCTATACCTGAATCACTCGACCCCTGTGAAAGAGAGATGTCAAGGAGAATAAAATCAATGCGAGAGTAGAAGTCATGGGAATGAAAATAAAAAGAATATTCCTTTTCCCCTAAATGCTGGAGGCGCCATATATCACAAACTGCCAGTGAGCGAAACAAGGCCACCAAAGCCTTAGAGTTTTGGGTGTCCACCTTCGATATCACCCCAGACTTATCAATGCTGGGATCAAATGTAGCATTAAAATCCCCCCCCCCCCCCCCCCCCCGCATTATCAACTTACCAAACGGAGCAGATTGCACCACTTTGCCTAACTGATCAAAAAACGCTCCCTGGGATTCATTAGGCGCATATACAGCTACAAGTGAGAAAGGAGAATTATTCAGCAGCACCTGCAAAATCAAAAAACGACCCGCAGGGTCCCTCCGAATTTTTAGAACCTGCACCTGCATAGGGGAATGTAACAGTATCGCAACCCCCCCCCCCCCCCCCCCCCCCCCCCCCCGACGATGACTTAAAAAATTTTCATGCTCCCTCCCGAAAGTGGGTCTCCTGTAAAAATACAACATGAGGAGCACTGGTTTGCAATTCCTTAAACAACTTTTGTCTCTTTTGAGGAGAGTTAAGGCCCTTGATGTTGTAAGACAAGAATTTTAGATCAACGCTCATTTAGGAGTATTATCAATTGAAGAAATGCTCAATGCTGCACCAACCCAGGAGAAAAAGAGTGGGAGAACAACAAAACCAACCACAGAGAAAAAAAAGAAGAAAAAGGAGAAAAACACAACAGAAGAACCCCCAGCAATCCCTTCCCCCCTTTCCCCACAGACACAATACACCCTCTCATTGTTCCCCGTCCCAATCCGACCCCCCAAATCATCATTAGCCCCCTAGACAGAGAGTAACAAAACCCCCAAACTAGGCACATCAGAGAAAGTAACCCACCAACCCGATGAACCACCCAAATCCCCCACCCCACCCCCCATTGTTTGCCAATTTAAAACACAGTCCTATCCCCATACAACATTCTCCAATTGTATCAACATTCACTTCCCACATAGTCCAACCCCACCCCCACTTCTGACAAAGTACCCACCCAACAACAATTTATGCTATATCTCAAAATCTCAAATATCTGCCTAAAGATAATCTACTCAGTGATCAAGACCACATAGAAACAAAGTAAAAGCAATATCAGAAAGTCCCTTCAAGTCGCCTTCGGGGAATTTTTAGAGTTCTTAGCCACCCTTTTCCATTGCTGAAGGTTTGCCCGAGAAGCGGGAGCCATGTCCACCGGAGGATGCACCGCCGCAGTCGAACCCCCTCATTCAGGATCTTCCATACCTCAGACAGGAGTCTGAGACAATGCATTTTTCCGCCCACTGTAAAGCTTAAGGCAAAAGGGAAGGACCACCTATATGGGATCTTCTGAGCAACTAGAATATCCAGGGCAGGCTTCATAGCTCTTCTCTTAGCCAAAGTCAGCTGAGACAGATCCTGGAACACCTGCACCCGAGCCCCATTATAGTCCACTGACTGAACCTGACGGGCCTGCTCCATTATTTTCTCTTTCGTAGCAAACGATGAAAAACAGACAACAATGTCCCTGGGCTTATTGTCCAGTCTCTTCCCTAAGGCTCTATGGGCATGCTCCACCATAATATCTTCCGATTCTAACAGTTTGTCACAGATCAACTTTACCATCGCCACAACATCCTCCTTCTCCCCCAACTCTGGAGCTCCACGAAATCGGAGATTACACCTTCTCCCTCAATTTTCTTGATCATCCATCTTGTATTGTAATTCCTCGAAATAGGCAAACAGACTTGAGATTTTAGCATCAGCCCCGTTTAGTTGCTCAGCCTGATCATCAGCATGCATTTCCAAATCCTCCACACGTCCTCCCAGCTTGCGGAGATCCACGCGCACAACACGTCCATCCTGTCCAGTATTTCTTCCTTAGAGGATTTTATTTCGGCGCCGATCTCCTGGAAGCATTTAGCCAAGTCTTTTGATATGCCCCGTTTTGCAGGTAAAACTGGAGCCTCCGTGGTAGACATCGCCGAGTCAGAGTCTGAATGTGAAGCACCCGCGGTCGCGAGCACATGGCGGACCGCCGCCTTACCGGCCTGGCGCACCGACTGGCACTCTCCCTCCTTTCTGGCCGAAGACATGCTCGTCTTTCAAATTGTGCAGACCAAAATCACCCCACCAGACTCCGATTAAGTTTACCAGCTGCGGGGAGAAAATTAAGGACTTGTGCAAGCGGTTTATCGCTAATTTAGAGCAGGGGCAAGACGGAGTTTCAGATCTAAGCAGCCATCAGCATTCATAATGTCACTTCCTAAAATTGTAGGTGCTTTTTAAAGTCCAGGTATCTTTATTAATTTATGGGGGGGGAAGTTATCCATGTGAGCTACCATTAAGACAGGTTATTTTGGTGTTAACTCCAGTTATTAGTAACTAAGTCTCACTGCATAAAATAGTACCTGTGCCTGGAACAGAGTTTGTGCCAAAAGATGTATGAGAAGAAACTGGAATACCTGAATATGTATAAGCTAAAGGAAAAGAGAGATAGGGGAGATATTATTTAAATGATTGAAAGGTATTTATATACAAATAAATCTCTTCCAGAGACAAGGAAGCGGCAGAACTAGAGGACATGAATAGACATTGCAGGGCAATAGACGTAGGAGTAACGTCACAGAATACTTTTTCATAGATATGACAAAAGATAGATGAACATCAAGTTTGCATCTTGTATATCACATTATTATCATATGCTACGAATAAGGTCCACAAGTGTTTGAACAACTTTGAATAGTTTTGTGTTATCTGCAAATTTAATCACCTCACTTGGAACGACAAGTGAGGTGATTAAATTTGCAGATAACTCGTTCCAATAAATAGATCATTTATAAATATGTCAAATAGCACCAGCCCCAGTACAGATCCATTCAACAATCCGCTATCACCCCTCCCGAGAAAAATGGCCGTAAGGACATAAGAGTAGCCATACTGTATCAAACCAATGGTCCAGTTAGCCTAGTATCCTGTTTCCAAGAGTGGCCAATGCAAAAACAGAAGAAACAAATCTTCGCAAGGATATAGATGGTGGAACAAAACAGGGAAGTTGACTTAAAAAATGGACGACGCTCCAGATAAAAGATTTTATCATTCATTTATTACTATTATTCTTTTTATCATTTTACAATCATATCTTTTAATAGTACTACAAGAATTTGGGTATAATACCATTGATTGCCAAGTTTTTACTTCTATATTTTTTTGTGACAACAAGAATTACTAATGTTTCAAGCTTTATTGAATTTTTATCCTTTTCAATAGATAGAAACCTTTATCTTTATGATAAATCACTAATGTCGGCTTATATGATGTGTGAGAGAATAGGCATATGTTGCACAATTTTTTTTTTTTTGTTACATTTGTACCCCGCACTTTCCCACTCATGGCAGGCTCAATGCAGCAGGCAATGGAGGGTTAAGTGACTTGCCCAGAGTCACAAGGAGCTGCCTGTGCCGGGAATCGAACTCAGTTCCTCAGTTCCCCAGGACCAAAGTCCACCACCCTAACCACTAGGCCACTCCTCCACTTGATAACGTTTCAGTTAATTACATAGTTTGACTATTCAGAAGAGACGCATTAATTATTTATTTATTTTTTATCACATAATACTAACATTTCTAAAGCGCTACTAGGGTTACGCAGCGCTGTACAATTTAAACATAGAAGCACAGTCCCTGCTCAAAGAGCTTACAATCTAAAAGACAAGAGAACAGTCTAAAGACAAGTGTACAATCTAGAGGACAAGTGAACAGTTAATCTGATAGGGTGGATAGATTGGGGCATTCTATATTTCTCAAGCGGTTAGGCGCCGAAGGCAGCACTGAAGAGGTGAGTTTTAAGCAGAGAATCCTTTAGACATCTCTTTTGCCTATTTAAATAATGCATGAGTGAATAAGTATTCTTCAGAAACCATTCATCTTTACAGTTGGTTTTTTTTTGGGGGGGGGGGAGATGTGCTATTCATTGCTTATTTGTGGTGGAAATGAAAACAGTAACGGAATTCAAACATGCGTGGGATAAACATAAAGGAATCCTGTTCAGAAGGAATGGATCCTAAGGAGCTTAGCCGAGATTGGGTGGCAGAGCCAGTGGCGGGAGGCGGGGATGGTGCTGGGCAGACTAATACGGTCTGTGCCAGAACCGGTGGTGGGAGGCGGGGCTGGTGGTTGGGAGGCGGGGATAGTGCTGGGCAGACTTATATGGTCTGTGCCCTGAAAAGGATAGGTACAAATCAAGGTAAGGTATACACAAAAAGTAGCACATGTGAGTTTATCTTGTTGGGCAGACTGGATGGACCGTGCAGGTCTTTTTCTGCCGTCATCTACTATGTTACTATGTTACTATGTGCTGTAGGCTTATCCATTAATATCAGAAATACATTGGTTCCTTCAATAGAAGATCGCTGTCAGCATAGGCGGTCGGTGGCCAAACTGTTTGGGGAGGCTAAAGGGGGCGGGGTTAGGGGTGGGGCAGGGGTGGAGCTTAAATCCATAATTGATAACACACAGAAAAAAAATAAATAAAAAGTCACAATTAATACCTTTTATTAAATTTAGATATTAGCTATGTATCATATGTCAAAGAATAAAGTGGTTGCTCAAAGCATATACTAACCACAATCGCTCAACTGCAAAACACTATGCACAACTTTGTGCAAAAACACACTCAGAACCTTACTGTACCATAAATATTACACTGGGCAGAACCTAATACACCAATATACCACCCATATGGAAAATGCAGACCGTCAACAATATGAAACAAGGGATCATAATATCATGATACGTGTAGAGCCACAAAACACCCTAATTCATGTTTAATGTGGGATAAAATGCCATAAATAAGTAAATAAATATAAACTTTTAATGTTGAGCACCTAATTCTGAAAGTGGACATATTCCAAAAGTCCTGGATGCACAGTGGCACAAAATAAAGCGAATGCTACATACCTGTAGAAGGTATTCTCCGAGGACAGCAGGCTGATTGTTCTCACTGATGGGTGACGTCCACGGCAGCCCCTCCAATCGGAAACTTCACTAGCAAAGTCCTTTGCTAGCCCTCGCGCGCCCGCGCGCACCGCGCATGCGCGGCCGTCTTCCCGCCCGAAACCGGCTCGAGCCGGCCAGTCCAGTATGTAGCAAGACAATACACTTCAAGGGAAGACACAACTCCAAAGGGGAGGCGGGCGGGTTTGTGAGAACAATCAGCCTGCTGTCCTCGGAGAATACCTTCTACAGGTATGTAGCATTCGCTTTCTCCGAGGACAAGCAGGCTGCTTGTTCTCACTGATGGGGTATCCCTAGCCCCCAGGCTCACTCAAAACAACAACATTGGTCAATTGGGCCTCGCAACGGCGAGGACATAACTGAGATTGACCTAAAAAATTTACCAACTAACTGAGAGTGTAGCCTGGAACAGAACAAACAGGGCCCTCGGGGGGTGGAGTTGGATCCTAAAGCCCAAACAGGTTCTGAAGAACTGACTGCCCGAACCGACTGTCACGTCGGGTATCCTGCTGCAGGCAGTAATGAGATGTGAATGTGTGGACAGATGACCACGTCGCAGCTTTGCAAATTTCCTCCATGGTGGCTGACTTCAAGTGGGCTACCGACGCTGCCATGGCTCTAACATTATGAGCCGTGACATGACCCTCAAGAGCCAGCCCAGCCTGGGCGTAAGTGAAGGAAATGCAATCTGCTAGCCAATTGGATATGGTGCGTTTCCCTACAGCCACTCCCCTCTTGTTGGGATCAAAAGAAACAAACAATTGGGCGGACTGTCTGTGGGGCTGTGTCCGCTCCAGATAGAAGGCCAATGCTCTCTTGCAGTCCAATGTGTGCAGCTGACGTTCAGCAGGGCAGGAATGAGGACGGGGAAAGAATGTTGGCAAGACAATTGACTGGTTCAGATGGAACTCCGACACAACCTTTGGCAGAAACTTAGGGTGAGTGCGGAGGACTACTCTGTTGTGATGAAATTTGGTGTAAGGGGCCTGGGCTACCAGGGCCTGAAGCTCACTGACTCTACGAGCCGAGGTAACTGCCACCAAGAAAATGACCTTCCAGGTCAAGTACTTCGGATGGCAGGAATTCAGTGGCTCGAAAGGAGGTTTCATCAGCTGGGTGAGAACGACATTGAGATCCCATGACACTGTAGGAGGCTTGACAGGGGGCTTTGACAAAAGCAAACCTCTCATGAAGCGAACAACTAAAGGCTGTCCTGAGATCGGCTTACCTTCCACTCGGTAATGGTATGCACTGATTGCACTAAGGTGAACCCTTACGGAGTTGGTCTTCAGACCAGACTCAGACAAGTGGAGAAGGTATTCAAGCAGGGTCTGTGTAGGACAAGAGCGAGGATCTAGGGCCTTGCTGTCACACCAGACGGCAAACCTCCTCCAATGAAAGAAGTAACTTCTCTTAGTGGAGTCTTTCCTGGAAGCAAGCAAGATGCGGGAGACACCCTCTGGCAGACCCAAAGAGGCAAAGTCTACGCCCTCAACATCCAGGCCGTGAGAGCCAGGGACTGGAGGTTGGGATGCAGCAGAGCCCCTTCGTCCTGCGTGATGAGGGTCGGAAAACACTCCAATCTCCACGGTTCTTCGGAGGATAACTCCAGAAGAAGAGGGAACCAGATCTGACGCGGCCAAAAGGGAGCAATCAGAATCATGGTGCCTCGGTCTTGCTTGAGTTTCAACAAAGTCTTCCCCACCAGAGGAATGGGAGGATAAGCATACAGCAGACCTTCCCCCCAATCCAGGAGGAAGGCATCCGACGCCAGTCTGCCGTGGGCCTGAAGCCTGGAACAGAACTGAGGGACCTTGTGGTTCACTTGAGATGCGAAGAGATCCACCAGGGGGGTGCCCCACGCCTGGAAGATCTGTCGCACCACACGGGAATTGAGCGACCACTCGTGAGGTTGCATAATCCTGCTCAACCTGTCGGCCAGACTGTTGTTTACGCCTGCCAGATATGTGGCTTGGAGCACCATGCCTTGACGGCGAGCCCAGAGCCACATGCTGACGGCTTCCTGACACAGGGGGCGAGATCCGGTGCCCCCCTGCTTGTTGACATAGTACATGGCAACCTGATTGTCTGTCTGAATTTGGATAATTTGGTGGGACAGCCGATCTCTGAAAGCCTTCAGAGCGTTCCAGATCGCTCGCAACTCCAGAAGATTGATCTGTAGATCGCTTTCTTGGAGGGACCACCTTCCTTGGGTGTGAAGCCCATCGACATGAGCTCCCCATCCCAGGAGAGACGCATCCGTGGTCAGCACTTTTTGAGGCTGAGGAATTTGGAAGGGACGTCCCAGAGTCAAATTGGAGCAAATCGTCCACCAATACAGGGATTCGAGAAAACTCGTGGACAGGTGGATCACGTCCTCTAGACCCCCGGCGGCCTGATACCACTGGGAGGCTAGGGTCCATTGAGCAGATCTCATGTGAAGGCGGGCCATGGGAGTCACATGAACTGTGGAAGCCATGTGGCCCAGCAATCTCAACATCTGCCGAGCTGTGATCTGCTGGGACGCTCGCACCCGCGAGACGAGGGACAACAAGTTGTTGGCCCTCGCCTCTGGGAGATAGGCGCGAGCCGTCCGAGAATCCAGCAGGGCTCCGATGAATTCGAGTTTCTGCACTGGGAGAAGATGGGACTTTGGGTAATTTATCACAAACCCCAGTAGCTCCAGGAGGCGAATAGTCATCTGCATGGACTGCAGGGCTCCTGCCTCGGATGTGTTCTTCACCAGCCAATCGTCGAGATATGGGAACACGTGCACCCCCAGCCTGCGAAGCGCCGCTGCTACCACAGCTAGGCACTTTGTGAACACCCTGGGCGCAGAGGCGAGCCCAAAGGGTAGCACACAGTACTGGAAGTGGCGTGCGCCCAGCTGAAATCGCAGATACTGTCTTCCTTCAAGTCCAGAGAGCATAGCCAATCGTTTTGTTGAATCATGGGGAGAAGGGTGCCCAGGGAAAGCATCCTGAACTTTTCTTTTACGAGATATTTGTTCAGGGCCCTTAGGTCTAGGATGGGACGCATCCCCCCTGTTTTCTTTTCCACAAGGAAGTACCTGGAATAGAACCCCAGCCCTTCTTGCCCGGATGGCACGGGCTCGACCGCATTGGCGCTGAGAAGGGCGGAGAGTTCCTCTGCAAGTACCTGCTTGTGCTGGAAGCTGTAGGACTGAGCTCCCGGTGGACAATTTGGAGGTTGAGAGGCCAAATTGAGGGTGTATCCTTGCCGGACTATTTGGAGAACCCACTGATCGGAGGTTATAAGAGGCCACCTTTGGTGAAAAGCTTTCAACCTCCCTCCGACAGGCAGGTCGCCCGGCACTGACACTTGGATGTCGGCTATGCTCTGCTGGAGCCAGTCAAAAGCTCGCCCCTTGCTTTTGCTGGGGAGCCGCGGGGCCTTGCTGATTCGCACGCTGCTGACGAGAGCGAGCGCGCTGGGGCTTAGCCTGGGCCGCAGGCTGTCGGGAAGGAGGATTGTACCTACGCTTGCCAGAAGTATAGGGAACAGTCTTCCTTCCCCCGAAAAATCGTCTACCTGTAGAGGTAGAAGCTGAAGGCTGCCGGCGGGCGAACTTGTCGAATGCGGTGTCCCGCTGGTGGAGAGACTCTACCACCTGCTCGACTTTTTCGCCAAAAATGTTATCCGCACGGCAAGGCAAGTCCGTAATCCACTGCTGGACTCTATTCTCCAGGTCGGCGGCACGCAGCCATGAGAGCCTGCGCATCACCACACCTTGAGCAGCGGCCCTGGACGCAACATCAAAAGTGTCATAAACTCCTCTGGCCAGGAATTTTCTGCACGCCTTCAGCTGCCTGACCACCTCCTGAAAAGGCTTGGCTTGCTCAGGGGGAAGAGCATCAACCAAGCCCGCCAACTGCCGCACATTATTCCGCATGTGTATGCTCGTGTAGAGCTGGTAAGACTGGATCTTGGACACGAGCATAGAGGAATGGTAGGCCTTCCTCCCAAAGGAGTCTAAGGTTCTAGCGTCCTTGCCCGGGGGCGCCGAAGCATGTTCCCTAGAACTCTTAGCCTTCTTTAGGGCCAAATCCACAACTCCAGAGTCATGAGGCAACTGAGTGCGCATCAGCTCTGGGTCCCCATGGATCCGGTACTGGGACTCGATCTTCTTGGGAATGTGGGGGTTAGTTAATGGTTTGGTCCAGTTCGCAAGCAATGTCTTCTTCAGGACATGGTGCAAGGGAACAGTGGACGCTTCCTTAGGTGGAGAAGGATAGTCCAGGAGCTCAAACATTTCAGCCCTGGGCTCGTCCTCCACAACCACCGGGAAGGGGATGGCCGTAGACATCTCCCGGACAAAGGAGGCAAAAGACAGACTCTCGGGAGGAGAAAGCTGTCTCTCAGGAGAGGGAGTGGGATCAGACGGAAGACCCCCAGACTCCTCGTCAGAGAAATATCTGGGATCTTCCTCTTCCTCCCACGAGGCCTCACCCTCGGTGTCAGACACAAGTTCACGGACCTGTGTCTGCAACCTCGCCCTGCTCGACTCCGTGGAACCCCGTCCACGATGGGGGCGTCGAGAGGTAGACTCCCTCGCCCGCATCGGCGAAGCTCCCTCCGCCGACGTAGTCGGGGAGCCTTCCTGGGAGGTGGCCGCGGTCGGTACCGCACGCGGTACCGACGTCGGGGACCTCAACCTGGGCGATGGGCCAGCCGGCGCCACGCTCGACGGTACCGGTGGCGCAAGCACCGCCGGTACCGGAGGGGTAGGGCGCAACAGCTCTCCCAGAATCTCTGGGAGAACGGCCCGGAGGCTCTCGTTTAGAGCGGCTGCAGAGAAAGGCTGAGAGGTCGATGCAGGCGTCGACGTCAGTACCTGTTCCGGGCGTGGAGGCTGTTCCGGGCTGTCCAGAGCGGAGCGCATCGACACCTCCTGAACAGAGGGTGAGCGGTCCTCTCGGTGCCGATGCCTGCTGGGTGCCGAATCCCTCGGCGACCTAGAGCTCTCGGTGCCGACACGGGGAGGAGACCGGTGTCGATGCTTCTTCGATTTCTTCCGAAGCATGTCACCGGAGCTCCCCGGCACCGACGAGGAGGACGTCGAATCCACCCGTCGCTTCCTCGGGGCCGAGACTGAAGAAGGTCGATCTCGGGGGGGCTGTACCGCAGGAGCCCTCAGGGTAGGCGGAGACCCACCCGAGGGCTCACCGCCACCAGCAGGGGAATGGACAGCCCTCACCTGCACTCCACCCGATGCACCACCGTCCGACGACATCAGCAGACGAGGTCCTGGTACCACCGACGTCGATGCAGCTATCCGATGTCTCGGCGCCGATGCAGAGGCCCGATGCCTCGATGCACTCGATGCAGGGGCGGCCGAGGAAGATGGTCTGGACGCTGACGACGATGCACTCGAAGATCCCGGTGCCGATGCCGACGAAGAGCCCGAGAACAACACGTTCCACTGGGCTAGTCTCGCTACCTGAGTCCGCCTTTGAAGCAGGGAACACAGACTGCAGTTCTGAGGGCGGTGCTCGGCCCCCAGACACTGAAGACACGACGAGTGTCGATCAGTGAGCGAGATAACCCGGGCGCACTGGGTGCACTTCTTGAAGCCGCTGGAAGGCTTCGATGTCATGGGCGGAAAAATCACGCCGGCGAAATCAAAAGCCGAAATGGCGAAATTTGAAGCACCAAATTTAGAGGGAGAAAAAATCTCGACCGAGGCCGAAAAAAGGCCTACCCCGACGACGAAAGAAAACTTACCGGGGCAAAAAAGCTGGAAGTACGGGGAGGAATTACACGAAACCCGGCGGGGGGTTTCCGGAGCACTTCCCGACTAGGACAAAGCTTTCCCGAAGGAAAAAAACACGTTCAAACAAATTGGACGCGCGAGGTCGACTTTCCGGGGCTCGACACGGCGAAAACACGACCGTACCGAGTGCGGACAAAAGAAGACTGGCCGGCTCGAGCCGGTTTCGGGCGGGAAGACGGCCGCGCATGCGCGGTGCGCGCGGGCGCGCGAGGGCTAGCAAAGGACTTTGCTAGTGAAGTTTCCGATTGGAGGGGCTGCCGTGGACGTCACCCATCAGTGAGAACAAGCAGCCTGCTTGTCCTCGGAGAAACCAGGGAACAGAGCTCTTATTGGCCAGTACTGCCCAGCAACAAGGAAGGGCCAGAGGAGAGGGCTAGAGTCTACTGTGATGGAGAGCGCAAGCATGGGCAGGAGATCTGGCAGCTTTCTGCAGTCATGATTCAGCTGCAGCTGAATTTTTAAAGTCCCCAGAGCTTTATTACAGTTTGGGGCAAATTGGGAGGCATGTGCAGGCTGAGAAGTGGGCAGAGGAAGAGAAATTGGGGGCTGCCTGCTACTGAGTAAAGCTGGCTGAGGTGGCTGGCTGGCATAAATGTTTGTGAGCAGAGTGCTGTAGCTGAACAGCAGTAACTATGGAGGTATGAGCTGTAAGAGTTGAGTCCCGCAAAATGTATGGAGGCTCTAAAGAGGGCTAGTCACAATTTTAATGGTATTTTATACTTACTAAAAGCCTGAATGAAATGTTCTCCCCTGGAACTAGACACACTTCCACCCTTGCATTACAACCACTAAAATAACCAGTGTTGATAGCTGAGTGAGCGAGACCACCATACAAGTGATAGGCAATCAAGGGACTCTGTAAGCTTCTAAGATAACAAATCTTTTATTGCACAAAGGAATCTTTTAAAAATCAATTTTTGACAGTTGTGAGGGATCCCTCCCATAGGCGGTCGGTGGCCCAACTGTTTGGGGAGGCTAAAGGGGGCGGGGTTAGGGGTGGGGCCAGGGGTGGAGCTTAAATCCATAAATGTCTGATAACACACAGAAAAAATAAATAAATAAAAATAAAAGTCACAATACCTTTTATTAAATTTAGATATTAGCTATGTATCATATGTCAAAGAATAAAGTGGTTGCTCAAAGCACATACTAACCACAATCACTCAACTACAAAACACTATGCACAACTTTGTGCAAAAACACACTCAGAACCTTACTGTACCATAAATATTACACTGGGCAGAACCTAATACACCAATATACCACCCATACGGAAAATGCAGACTGTCAACAATATGAAACAAGGGATCATAATATATCACAATTCTCATGTAGAGCCACAAAACATCCTAATTCATGTTTAATGTGGGATAAAATGCCATACATAAGTAAATAACTATAAACTTTTAATGTTGAGCACCTGATTCTCAAAGTGAACATATTCCAAACACTATAATGAAAATAAAATGATTTTTTTCTACCTTTGTTGTCTGGTGACTGTGTTTCTAATCATGCTGGTCCAGTATCCGATTCTGCTGCTATCTGTCCTCTTAACTCCGTTTCCAGGGCTTCCTTTCCATTTATTTCTTTCCTTTCCTCCTTTCTTCTTCATTTCTGGTCCTCAGCTTCTGCCTATTTTCTTCATCCATGTGCAGTTTTTCTCCTCTCTTCCTTTTCCCTCATCTCATCTCTTTCCTCACTTTTCCCTCCCCTCCATCCATGTCCAGCATTTCTTCTCTCTCCCCTCCTCTCCCCCTGCCCTGCATGCACCCATGCCCAGTGACCCTCCTCTCCCCTGCATGCACCCATGCCCGGTGACCCTCCTTCCCCTGCCCTCCATCCACCCATGTCCAGCAGTGACCCTCCTCTCCCTTGCCCTGCATGCACCCATACCCAGCGTGACCCTTGGTTCTCTCCCCTCCATCCACCCATGCCCAGCGAGTCCCTTCTCTCCCCTGCCACCCCCTCCCGAGTTGTTCCGCTAATTCTCCTCCCTCCCTCCGGATCCTGACTGTTCGAATTCTTCAGGGCAGGCAGTTTTGCCTGCCCGCTGCGAGCGCTGCCTCTCCCCCGCTGGTGCTGCCAGCGTTCGCGCATCAAAATGGCCACCGTGACTTACAGAAGTCTCGCGAGGCCTCTGGAAGTCTCGGCGGCCATTTTTAAAGTGCGAACGCTGGCAGCGCCAGCGGGGGGGAGTCAGCGCTGGCAGTGGGGCGGGCAGGCAAGACTGCCTGCCTCGAAGAATTCGACGAGTCAGGTTGGTGACCGGATCCGGAGGGAAGGGGGGAGGGAGGAGAGCCGGCTCGATGCGAGCCTGCTCCAGCACACCACCGTCGCTTTGGCTGGGGAGGCTTAGCCTCCTATACCGGGCGCCTATGATCCCTCCGCTCCTCTCAGGAAAACTCTGGCCTCCGGCCCAAGTTTTCTATATGCTATTCCACTTAGGTACAACTCCCTGTAATCCTCCAGGTGTACCCTCCGACCTGAGGTACGTCAGCAGTACTATTCCAGCACAGTTCCCGAGATATCCGCTAGGGAAATTACCCCAGCAGTTTCAAGAATGCAATCCCAAAAACAAACAGTTTAGAAAAAGTAATTTTAAAAATGCAGCTCCAAAAGCAAAGCAGTTCAGGAATCTTCACAGCTTCAGAAATGCAGTTCATAAACCAACAGGACATGAGTCTCAGTAGTCCCAATGATGCAATTCAAAATAAGTAATCCCAAAAGCGTTCCACAAAGAAAAACAAGCAATTCAAAGAAAACAAGCACTTCCCAACAGGCAGTTCAAACAAGCAGTTTAGAAATCCCATCAGCAGTTCAGAGGCAGAGAGCTCCCAGGGGTCCCCTCCCTCCTCTAGCCAGCTCTATCTCCTGGCTTCCTCCCACTTGACCCCGTCGCTCCCTGGCTCCTCCACGATAGCCACTGCCTTCCCTTGTTTACCAAGACCGCGCTCCAAGCAGTTACCTGCTGTCTGAACTTTTTACTTGTGGATCTTGCTTAGAGGCTCCCCCTCCATTCCTGGCCTCCCCTCCGTGTCTTGGGTTTCACCTTTACCTGTCTTTCCCTTGGGCTCCACTGGGGGCTGCTGGGATAGGAAGTCTTTGATTCTGCTGTAAGACTTCCTCAAGGGCTGCTGGGAATCGTAGTTTTTACCCTGCCTCCAGCCCTCTGGGGAAAATGATCTATGCTTTCTCCTGACATGTGGAACTCCCTGAGCTAAGAATATGGGTTGTCCCCTCCTCTGGGCCTTATCTTCTACTCCGATGGTACCCCCCCCCCCTCTGTTCTCTTATCCCCTTCTTCACACAGTGAATTTGTAAAGTCACAGCTGTAACAAATGAAGTGATATCTATATTCAACTAACCTATTACATTATAGGTCCCCCTCCTAACAAGTTTCATCAGGTAAGTTCAATTAACATTTTCAAGCTATGCTCAAAACCCAGATTCTTTACACTGTGTCTCTGCTTTCTTTTACAGGTGGAGCCCTGCGGTATCTCAAGAAAGTTTATTTGTGAGCTTCCACTCCTTTTATTAACCCAAATGCTTAATACTAAATATGTAATGTGTTGTGTCTCCCTTGCAGACAACCCCTTCTACAGCTGAATTCTGAGGCTCACTCTTGTACTCCCAGTAACAATGTCTCAAATAATTGCAAAGTGAGGAAAAATTAAAGCAGTGTGCACACTAAAGGAAAAATAAAAATTATTCTTAATAAAAACCTGAGTCTTCACCGACTTGCCGCTGTCTTGCGTTGGGTACCAGTTTGTCTCCAGCAGTCCAGGAACAGTACCTACTAGCCTTGCGCAACACACATAAAAGAGACAAATCCCTGTCTTACTAGTGTAAGCATTCTAGGGTCAGTGTCTTCTTAGGCGGGCAGGCCATGCGGTATTAACTATTTTAAAAAATCAATAATTAGCAATGCCTATGCTAGCCTTCCCAACAAGCATCACTTCAATTTAAAGCTGTGTTTGCTGCCATTAACTCACACTCCACAGGCAGCACAAGTCAGCTACTCCTGTCTCCCCATTCACCTCTGGCTCCTACTATAAGCAGGATTCTAAAGCACATCTACTGAAACAGCACTGCAGCTTTCCCCAGCCTCTCAGAATTTTATTCACTGTTTACTCTGAGAACCGGACAACTCTTTTCTAATTTTCAGTCAGATTACCAAATTACCTTAAATTCAATGCTATTTCCCAATTTTACATGTAATCAATAGAAATAAAACAAAACAAAACATGGAAAAGAAAATAAGATGATACTTTTTTTATTGGACATAACTTAATACATTTCTTGATTAGCTTTCGAAGGTTGCCCTTCTTCGTCAGATCGGAAATAAGCAAATGTTGGTAGATGACAGTATATATAAGTGAAACATCAAAGCATTTCAGTGACAGTCTAACAGGATGAGGGTGGATAGGTGAGAGACAGGAAGAGTCCGATGGATGAGGGACAGGGAGATATACATGGAGATAAGAGGGCGACAAAGCAGTACAATTTTATGGTTGATAATGGGCTAGAAAACCCTGGTCTTTGTTAAGTCCTGTCTGGTGGGTGTCAAAATATTTAATCATTCTGACTTTGACACCCAACAGACACAGGACTTAACAAAGATCTGGGTTTTCTAGCCCATTATAAACCATAAAATTGTACTGCTTTGTCACCCTCCTATCTCCATGCATATCTCCCTGTCCCTCATCCACCCAACTCTTCCTGTCTCTCACCTATCCATCCTCATCCTGTTAGACTGTCACTGAAATGCTTTGATGTCTCACTTACATATACTGTCATCTACCAACATTTGCTTATTTCAGATCTGACGAAGGGCAACCTTCAAAAGCTAATCAAGAAATGTATTAAGTTATGCCCAATAAAAAAAGGTATCATCTTATCTTATTTTCTTTTCTATATTTTATTTCTATTGATTACCTTTAAAAGTGGACTAACATGGCTATGACACCAGTTTTACATTAAAGCAGACTGCTCATTAAGCTTCCCTGGCTGGTACAGCCTTTTAAAGGTGTCTGTTTCCTCAAAGCTCATAAATCCATGAAAACTTGAAGAAATTTTCTCAAACATGCACCAGGCATTCAGGTTCTGGCTCAAGCCTTTAAAAATCCAGTGCTTTTCACAGCTCTGCCACCAACCTGGGCTGCCTTCTGAAATCCTGTCATTTTTCAAAACAAAAATTTAAGGATTTTCTCCTACTTGCCTTCAGCATACAGTCTCTCAGACATCAAAACCACAAATTCCTCCAAAAACAAGCACTTTAAAACAGATTTTTAGCCCCAAATCACTATAAATCAAGCCCAGCACTCACACACTTCCAGCCTACAGCTAAACTAGCTCCAATGGTCTCACCTTCTGCTCAAAACGCATTCTAAGGCTGAATGTGGCAGGTGACAAGAGAATTCCATCCCGGCTTTTAGTGAACTTCTCCAGTTTGATTAAAATAATATTTCATGTTTCTTTCCCTTCACATACAGACACACACACTCACAGAGCTGTATCATCCATATACCCCACAGTCACTCACACACAAACCCCTGACAGCAGTGCTGTAATCATGCTCATATCTCATTAACATTTCAGCCTGCCACCAGCTTAATTCTCAGCTCTTCTCAAAGACTCCACAAATCTTAGAAGCTCTAACTCAGCAGTCTCCAGCCAGTCTCAACTCAACATACTTTTGTTCTCCAGCCATGCCTCTGGGCTACAATTTACTGGCTGTAACAGCACTCTGCAATGTTGCACTCTGCTTCCTGCTGTCCTGCTGACACCCAGACTACCCCTTGGCTTTTGTTCAGACCAGGAAAACATTCAGCCCTGGCTGAGCTGGGACTGTCTTTTGCTGCTGCACTCTCCTGCCTCCAATAGCCCGTGTGCACACACACACACAAACACACACGCGCAGTGTGACAACAAAAGGCATTCACTGCTCTTGGTGCCCCCTGCCCCCCCCCCCCCCCCCCCCCATTGCTGGGTGCACATGTGCCAATCAGGAGCCATTTCCCTCAGCACTTTTGCGCCACAATGCATCCGGGGCTTTCCTCCCTGCCCCCTCCTGCATTTCTGGGCCCGACTGGACTAATCAGGGTGCTCCCTCTCCAGCATTTTCGCACCCCTGGCATCTGGGCATTTGAGCCCACTCCTGCACTTCTCCCCTCTCCTCCGGCTTCTCACCCGCATGCTTGCATATATGGCATAACACACATGGGTGGGCACCCACAGCCGTTCTCCAGCTGCTGCCCTGGCTCTCCCCCCATCTGGGGAACATCCTGCCTCTCCAAGCAACAAAGCCCAGGTCCCATGAACCCAGAGTGCCTTCCCACACCTGCACAGGAGAACTTCAGGGTAGTGGGCACCTGTGACTCCACCTTCATGCGGCTACCTCGGCCTCAGGACCATAATGAGTATTTTTAATCCTTTACACATGGCATCAAATTGATTTATAGTATCGTATGCCAATAATTTCCTTAGTGGTTGTTTCTCATTTGATATGGAATTATCATCTTCTATAGATTTATTTTTTAATTTTATTTCAGTATTTATATACCACTTAAACCTAAGCGGTTTACAAGTTTTTTTTCTATATACTGGTACTGTCACAAATGGGCTTACAATCTAGTATTATATTGTAAATGGGGGGTTAAGTGACTTGCTCAGGGTCACAGGGAGCTGCAGAGGGAATTGAACCTGGTTCTCCAGGATTTTAACCCACTGTTGACCAATAATCATTAGGCCGCTCCTCCATTTATAGCCCCTTACCATATTGAAGACTTTGATAAACATCATATTAGTGTAATAGTGCTTCTTATATATATTTTTTTGCTTGTTTTTGTTATTTTCTGTTTTAATGTTTTATATTTCTGGGCAAAGATGTTTCTTTGTTTATAACTTGAAAATGTCATAAATAAAGTTAAAAGAAATAGACATCCAAGTGCTGGCTATGTCCAGCATGAACATCCATTTTAGAAACCAAACCTTCCAAAATATGAATGGAGGAAAATAAAGGACATGAACTGCCACACAGAAAGTCATGTGGGGAAACAGTCTAATGGTTACAGCAATCAGCTGAGAACATAGAGTAGAAATCCAACGGTTACTGGTTCAAATTCCATTGTATTTGTAAATTTTTTTCTTTTAAATTATGAGGCCTCCAGGGACAGAAAAATACCTACTGTGACTTCCCTTACTTTTTCTAGTGGAAAGCTGCTCAATCGGAGCACCTTTCTGTTACCTGAATGTGCCAAGTACCAGGTCTAAATATGGGCATCCATCGTTTTGGACATGGATGTCCCATTTCTGCAATTTGTGTTAGATGTCCATCTTTTAGTCATAAGAACATAAGAGTAGCCATACAGGGTCAGACCAATGGTCCATCTAGCCCAATATCCTGTTTCCAAACAGTGGCCTAGCCAAGTCACAAGTACCTGGCAGAAACCCAATTATCAGCAACATTCCATGTTATCAATCCTGGGGTAAGTGGTTGCTTCCCATGTCTGTCTCAATAGCAATCCATTGACTTTTCTTCCAGGAACTTGTCCAAGCCTTTTTAAACCAGGTACGCTAACCACTGTTACCACATCATCCGGCAAAGAGTTCCAGAGCTTAACTATTTGTTGAGTGAAAAAATATTTCCTCCTATTTGTTTCAAAAGTATTTCCATGTAACTTCCTTTAGTTTGGGTGGCAGAGCCAGTGGGGGGAGGCAGGGCTGGTGGTTGGGAGGTGGGCCTTGTTCTGGGCAGACTTCTACGGTCTGTGCCATGAAAATGGCAGAAACAAATCAAGGTCAGGTATACACATAAAGTAGCAAATATGAGTTTAAATTGTTGGGCAGACTAGATGGACCGTGCAGGTCTTTTTCAGCCATCATCTATTATGTTACTATGCTAGTGTCCCCTAGTCTTTGTACTTTTGGAACAAGTAAAAAATCGATATACTTCTATTCATTCTACACCACTCAGGATTTTGTAGACTTCAATCATATCTCCCCTCATCCGTCTCTTTTCCAAGCTGAGGAGCCCTAACCTTTCTAGCCTTTCCTCCCCCTTTATCATTTTGGTTGCTCTTCTTTGAACATTTTCTAATTCTGCTATATCTTTTTGAGATATGGCAACCAGAACTGAATGCAGTACTCGAGGTGTGGTCGCACCATGCAGCGATAGAGAGGCATTATAGTATTTTTGGTCTTATTCACCATCATGTTCCTAATAATTCCTAGCATCCTGTTTTCTTTTTTGGCCACTGCCGCACACTGAGCAGAAGATTTCAGTGTATTATCTACAACGACACCTAGATCTTTCTCTTGAGTGCTGAACCCCCCCCCCCCCCCCCCCCCCCAAGGTGGACTCTAGCATCAGGTAACTATGATTCGGATTATTCTTTCCAATGTGTATCACCTTGCATTTGTTCACATTAAATTTCTGCCACTTGGATGCCCAATCTTCCAATTTCCTAAGGTTTTCCTGCAATATTTCACAGTCCGCACGTGTTTTAACAACCTTGAATAGTTTTGTATCGTTGCAAATTTAATCACCTCACTCGTCGTTCCAATTTCCAGACCAATTATAAATATGTTAAATAGCATCAGTCCCAGTACTGATCCCTGCGACACTCCACCCTCCTCCTCAGAGAGAAATGACCATTTAACCCTACCCTCTGTTTTCTGTAGAATAACAAATTCCTAATCCACAATAGAATCTTCTCTCCTGTCCCATGACTCTTTAATTTTCTCAGGAGTCTCTCATGAGGAACTTTGTCAAAAGCTTTCTGAAAATCCAGATACACTACATCAACCGGCTCACCTTTATCCACATGTTTATTCACATCTTCAAAGAAATGAAGCAAATTGGTGAGGCAAGACATCCCTTGGCTGAACCCATGCTGACTCTGTCCCATTAAACCATGTCTGCCTGTGTGTTCTGTAATTTTATTCTTTGTAATAGTTTCCACTATTTTTCCTGTCACTGACGTCAGGCTTAACATTCTGTAATTTCCCGGATCATTCTCTAGTACCTCTTAAAAAGCACACCTAGACCATGTCACTTGCCATATGGACATATTGCAATTTTAGATGTCCATATCTTGGCTTTATAAAATCAGGATTTGGATGACCATGCAATATGGACATCTAAAAGTCAATTTTTAGATGACCAAAACAGGAATAGAGCTTCTAAAAGAACCACCATATTGTTTGAAAGATGTGGAGGGGCATAATCGAACGCAAACGCCTATCTCCATGGGCGTTTATCTCTGAGAACGGGTCCATGAAGGGGCGGGCTGAACCGTATTTTCGAAAAAATGGACGTTTTGGAGCTGGGCGTTTGTTTTTTTAGCGATAATGGAAACTAAAAATACCCAGCTCAAAAACGTCCTAATTCGAGCCATTTGGTCGTGGAAGGGGCCATGATTCGTAGTACACTGGCCCCCCTGTTATGCCAGGACACCAACTGGGCACCCTAGGTCAGTGCGGTGGACTTCAGAAAAAGCTCCCACATGCATAGCTCCCTTACCACGGGTGCTGAGCTCCCAACCCCCCTCCCCCAAAACCCACTACCCACAAATGTACAACATTACCATAGCTCTTAGGGGTGAAGGGGGCACCTACATGTGGGTACAGTGGGTTTTGGAGGCCTCCCATTTACCAGCACAAGTGTTGCAGGTGGGGGGGGGATGGGCCTGGGTCCACCTGCCTGAAGTGCACTGCAGTACCCACTAAAAGTGCCCCAGGGACCTGCATGCACACAGGTCTCTAGGACTTGTTGCTGCTGTATAACATTGGCACACCAGTTGACACCTGAAGACTAATCTCTCCGAAAACGTCCTTTATTGGAATAACCGCGTTTACTCACAGTTAACTGCAGATCAGAGGTTGTGCCCCACTGGCAACGAGTCTCCCTGGTACTGAGATGAGCAGTAGGTCAGAGCTGGCAGAATGGTGTACAATGCCCTCTTTCAGCCACATTCAAGGAAGAACTAAGTTCTGTAACGTGGCTAACACAGGAAAGAGAACTAAAACAGGCTTACAAAAATGGCCACTACCACATGGACTACAACAGGAAACACAACAGGGCACACTCTGACCCAGTAGGCAGGGGGAAAAGCACCATGGGAGAAGAGCCTACCAACTACCAACATCCTGAGACTGTAACACAAGCTAATGAAATCACGGAGCCCAATACCCTACACCCACCACAATGCAATGCTGATATGACCCTGTACTGCACCCGAGAGCCACATCTGACCCAGGGAAAGGCTGTGACAGGATCGAACACATTCTGCTGTCATGGAGGTGGGTACGGCGTTTGAGGCTGGCATACAGGCTGGAAAAAAAGTTTTTAAAGTGGGTTTTTTTTGGTGGGAGGGGGTTAGTGACCACTGGGGGAGTCCGGGGAGGTCATCCCCGATTCCCTCCAGTGGTCATCTGGGCAGTTGGAGCACTTTTTTGGGACTTGTTCGTGAAAAAAAAGGGTCCAAAAAAAGTGACCCAAAATTGCGGTAAAAACGCCTTTTTTTTCCGATTATCAGCTAAAGACGCCCATCTCTCCTCGGCAGATAACTACGCCCCAGTTCCACCTTCACCATGCCTCCGACATGCCCCCGTCAACTTTATTCGTTTCCGCGACGGAGTGCAGTTGGAAACGCCCAAAATCGGCTTTCGATTATACCGATTTGGGCGCCTTTGCGAGATAAACGACTATCTCCCGATTTAGGTCGCACTATAGGCGTTTTTCTCTTTCGAAAATAAGCAGGATACTGAGTTGGGGATTTTAGGTTTGGCTAAATAATGGATTGGCTCTTTTATGTAATATAGAAGTTTCAGAGTGTAGCATGCTAATACATGATGGTCTAGTGAAAAGTTATTAAAATGGGAAGTTCCTCAGGGATCCCCCCTTACACCTTTATTTTTTAATATTTTTATTTTACCTCTAGGGAGATTAGCAAGGCAATGTGGATTTTCATTTTATGAGTGTGCAGATAAATATTCAGTTTTTATTACCATATCATAAAGTTGAGGACTTGAGCTATTGTAATCCAATCAAGTAAACATCTATAAAACAGACTTGTTAAATATTTGAGTGGTATTAACTTAGAAGATTCTTCAGAAGGAAAAGCCTCTGACCCACACTTCTAAAATAAATAAAGATTTTGCTCAATGTTTATAGAACATGCAAGTGTTTGACGAGAAGTTGGAAGCTGATGACATTATAATTTAATGAAGAGTTATAATTCTGTTCATCGTACGGTTTTTATGCAGATGATAAAAGTACACCTGAACACTGTTTAGTGCTGATTGTGAGGTCTATTATATTTAACAAGTTTGTTACACTATTTTATCTAGAGTATAATTGATTTTTACTTGATAAGTTTTTATTACCTACAAATAAGGATGGACAGTTACACCAATTAACCCTCTTGTTAGATATGGAAACTATAGGTACATTGGTTCTTGAGAAGTAGATTGGTTTGGAATGTGACTAAAGTCAACTGTACTATGCTTTGGGGATGAAGGCTAGATACTTACAGTTAATAGATTATTTAGGAACTTGATATAACATTGATATAGCAGAGTTGGTCAAAGTGGTTTACAGAATACAATTAAAAGAGAAAGAAGAAGAAACGCCAATATAATAGGATATTGTCATTCACTCAAGTATAAGAGAGGAGACAGGAGTAGGGAATCGGAGTGCTCAGATTTGTGGTCACAGGTCCGGCTCTTCAGGTGAGACAAGGGGCTCACAGTCCAAAAGGTGATTGGAAAAATGAGTTTTCAAAGTTGCTTGAAGTTGGGGAGTGAATCCTCAGCTCTAATTGGTGGTGGAAGGTCATTCTAGAATTTTGGGGTGGCGAAAAAAAGTCTGTTGAACGTGTGGTCTCATAATGAGCTATAAAGGGGAGGATGGGAGAGACAGGCAATTTGCATCTAGAGATCTGAGCTAGTGATTAGGAGTATAGGGAATAGTTAAAGAAGAAAGGTAAGATTGTAAACCAAGGTGGAGAGCCCTGGGTGCAAGACAAAGAAAAAAAAAATAGGTCTATAGTAAACAGGAAGCCAATGGAGTCTTATGAGTAATGGCGAAGTGTAATGAAATCTACGGGCTTTACACAGAAGTCGAGCCGCTGAGTTTTGAAGGGTCTATTAGACAGAAACTTAGATATGCCACAATAGACAAGAGTTACAGTACTCTAAACGAGATGATAGGAAAGTGTGCACCAATGTGTGACAGGACATGGAAAAAAAGACAGTGATTCCTTTTTTGAGAGAATTGCACTATTAGAAAGTACTGTGCTTTTAAGTTACTAGTACTGACACTTAAAATTATTTATTCAATATATCACACATTTAGCAGACTTTCCAGGTGGTTAAATATACAGCAATGTGAAAATGTCAAGGTGCCAGATCAATCAAGTACCAGTTCTTAGCTGGAGTCTATAGCACTGTACCAGTAAAAAGTGGGAGTACTGTCTTGTAACCCTTCATCTACCATCAACTTCTGTGTCTATACAACATGAGAGACTACTTTTGGCCATATGTCACAAGCAGCTTTTCTTAGTGTCAGTGATAAAAACAGCAACATTATAAATTAAGTCAAAAAAGGGGCCTGTTTACTAATGCACAGTAAACATTTACAGTTACTGTGCATTAGTCACAAAAAGTAATGCACAAGGAACATCAAAGCCTGTGTGGTAACTATTTGGGGTGTGTTCCGCATCTATGTTTATGTGTCCTGCCAATACCGTAGTTGCCCTCATATCTCCTTCCTCCCCAACATTCCTTAAGAGTCCATCCATCCCCTGATGTACATTTAACGATTCCAACCCCAACTCTTGACAGCACCCTACTACTACTACTACTATTTAGCATTTCTATAGCGCTACAAGGCGTACACAGCACTGCACAAACATAGAAGAAAGACAGTCCCTGCTCAAAGAGCTTACAATCTAATAGACAAAAAATAAAGTAAGCAAATCAAATCAATTAATGTGTACAGGAAGGAGGAGAGGAGGGTAGGTGGAGGCAAGTGGTTACAAGTGGTTACGAGTCAAAAGCAATGTTAAAGAGGTGGGCTTTCAGTCTAGATTTAAAGGTGGCCAAGGATGGGGCAAGACGTAGGGGCTCAGGAAGTTTATTCCAGGCATAGGGTGCAGCGAGACAGAAGGCGCGAAGTCTGGAGTTGGCAGTAGTGGAAAAGGGAACAGATAAGAAGGATTTATCCATGGAGCGGAGTGCACGGGAAGGGGTGTAGGGAAGGACGAGTGTGGAGAGATACTGGGGAGCAGCAGAGTGAGTACATTTATAGGTTAGTAGAAGGAGTTTGAACAGGATGCGAAAACGGATAGGGAGCCAGTGAAGCGACTTGAGGAGAGGGATAGTATGAGTAAAGCGACCCTGGCGAAAGACGAGACGGGCAGCAGAGTTTTGAACCGATTGGAGAGGGGAGAGGTGACTAAGTGGGAGGCCAGCAAGAAGCAGATTGCAATAGTCTAAACGAGAGGTGACAAGGGTGTGGATGAGAGTTTTGGTAGAGTGCTCGGAAAGAAAGGGGCGGATTTTATGGACGTTGTAAAGAAAGAAACGACAGGTCTTGGCGATCTGCCGGATATATCTGCAGAGAAGGAGAGAGAAGAGTCAAAGATGACCCCAAGATTTCGAGCTGAGGAGACAGGGAGAATGAGAGAGCCATCAACAGAAATAGAAAACGGGGGGAGCGGGGAGGTGGGTTTGGGGGGAAAATGAGAAGCTCGGTTTTGGTCATATTTAATTTCAGGTGGCGTTGAGACATCCAGACAGCAATGTCAGACAAGCACACTGAAACTTTGGTTTGGATGCAAGGTGAGATATCAGGGGTAGAAAGGTAGATTTGGGAGTCATCAGCATAGAGATGGTAGGAAAAGCCATGGGATGAGATAAATGAACCAAGGGAAGAAGAAAAGAGGAGGGGACCAAGAACAGAACCCTGAGGTACGCCGACAGGCAGAGGGATAGAAGTAGAAGAGGATCCACCAGAGTGAACACTAAAGGTGCGGAGGGAGAGGTAGGAAAAGAACCAGGAAAGGACAGAGCCCTGGAATCCAAGTGAGGACAGGGTATCGAGAAGTATGCTGTGATCGACAGTGTCAAAAGCAGCGGAAAGATCAAGAAGAATGAGGATGGAATATTGACCTCTGGATTTAGCCAGTAATAGGTCATTGGAGACTTTAGTAAGCACAGTTTCGGTTGAGTGGAGAGGGCGAAAACCAGATTGTAGTGGGTCAAGAATAGCATGTGAGGAGAGAAAATCAAGGCAGCGGGGTGAACAGCACACTCAAGTAATTTGGAGAGAAAAGGGAGGAGGGAGATGGGTTGGTAATTAGAGGGACAAGTGAAGGCTTCTTAAGGAGAGGTGTGACCACAGCATGTTTAAAGGCAGTAGGGACAGTTGCAGTGGAAAGTGAGAGGCTGAGAATGTGACAGATAAAAGGAATAAGAGCAGGTGAGATGGCAGTAAGAAGGTGGGTGGGAATGGGATCAGAGGAACAGGTGGTACATTTTGAGGAAGAAAGGAGAAGTGTAGTTTCCTCTATAGTAACTTCAGGAAAGGAGGAAAAGGAATGAGGGGAAGGAGAGAGAGGGGAACGGACTAGTGGAGGGAGAGGTGGCGAGGTAGAGAATTCAATGTTTATCTTTTGAACCTTGTCGTGAAAGAATTCAGAAAGGGTCTGAGGAGATAATGAAGGGGGAGGGGGCACCTTGAGGAGAGAGTTCAATGTGGTGAAGAGAAGTCGAGGGTTAGAGCCAAGAGAGTTGGTCAGTTGGATATAATAATCCTGTTTGGCGCGTAAAAGAGCAGATTGGAAGGAGGTCAGTATGAACTTAAAGTGTAAGAAATCAGCAAGGGCCCGAAATTTCCGCCAGAGGCATTCGGCGGAGCGGGTACAGGAACGTAGGTAGCGGATATTAGAAGTCAGCCAAGGTTGGGGTTTTGTACGCCTTACAGGGCGGGTCATCAAAGGTGCAAGTGTGTCTAAGGCAGAGGATAGAGTATTGTTGTAAGAAGAAACAGCCTCGTTGACAGACGTGGATGGTGCCACAGTAGAGAGGAGGTTTGAAACATGGGAGGATAGAGATGACGGGTCAATATCGTGAAGATTCCTAGATAAATTAGATAAGATAGGACGGGACTGGGAGGGAGGAGATTTAAGGTAAAATTATGTATAATCATACCTGATAATTTTCTTTCCATTAATCATAGCTGATCAATCCATAGACTGGTGGGTTGTGTCCATCTACCAGCAGGTGGAGATAGAGAGCAAACTTTTGCCTCCCTATATGTGGTCATGTGCTGCCGGAAACTCCTCAGTATGTCGATATCAAAGCTCCATCCGCAGGACTCAGCACTTAGAGAATTACACCCACGAAGGGACACTCTGCCCAGCTCACCACCGCCGAAACGGGGGAGGGGAATTAACCCAGCTCATCCCCACACAAGTGGGGGAGGGGAATCCGTCCAGCTCATCCCCGCGGAGCGGGGGAGGGACACCACACCCGCCGATGCGGGGGGATCTGGCTTATCCTGCAACCGCAACCGCGGGAGGAGCTGACTGACCCTAACACCGCCGAAGCGGGAGGGGTACAAAGCTGCCCTACAGCCGCACGAAGCGGGAGGGAGTGCCGGCAGAATTTATGTCTCAATCCAGCCCCGTAAAACGGAGGGGAGAGGAATGCAGCAGCTCACTGTAACACAAACTCGTCTCAACTCTTGAAGAATCCAAGTGAAAGAACTTGAACACGAAGTCTTTCTGAAATAACTGAAGACTAAACTTGAACCTGAAATGCAACCAGAATAAAAACAGAACAGATATCTGGGAGGGGCTATGGATTGATCAGCTATGATTAATGGAAAGAAAATTATCAGGTATGATTATACATAATTTTACCTTCCATATCATCAAGCTGATCAATCCATAGACTGGTGGGATGTACCGAAGCAGTACTCACCCAGGGCGGGACATTGAAATCCCTGACCTCAACACTGAAGCTCCAAACCGGGCCTCCGCCCGTGCAGCCACAGTCAAACGGTAATGCTTGGAGAATGTATGAGCCGAAGCCCAAGTTGCCGCCTTGCATATCTCTTCCAAGGAGACGGATCCGGCCTCTGCCATCGAGGCCGCCTGAGCTCTCGTGGAGTGAGCCTTCAGCTGGATAGGCGGCACCTTCCCCGCGGCCACATAAGCCGCTGCAATGGCTTCCTTGACCCATCTTGCCACTATAGGCTTAGCAGCCTGCAGACCCTTACGAGGACCTGCAAACAGGACAAACAGATGATCCGATTTCCGGAAATCATTGGTCACTTCCAAGTATCTGAAGATGACTCGTCTCACATCCAGATATTTAAGAGCAGAGTACTCCTCTGGGTAGTCCTCCCTACGAAAGGAAGGGAGACAGAGCTGCTGATTCACATGGAAGCGAGAAACAATCTTGGGCAGGAAGGAAGGCACTGTGCGAATAGTCACTCCTGCCTCAGTGAACTGCAGAAAAGGCTCTCGACATGAGAGCGCCTGGAGCTCGGAAACTCTTCTGGCTGAAGTGATAGCCACCAAAAAGACTGCTTTCAACGTCAGGTCTTTCAGAGATGCCCTCGACAAGGGTTCAAAAGGCGGCTTCTGCAATGCTCTTAGCACCAGGTTGAGATTCCACGCAGGCACCACTGAGTGCAGAGGAGGGCGCAGGTGATTAACTCCCTTGAGAAAGCGCACCACATCTGGCTGCGAAGCCAGGGAAGCACCCTTCAGGCGGCCCCTGAAGCAAGCCAGAGCCGCTACCTGGACTTTAAGGGAACTGAGCGACAGGCCTTTCTCCAGACCTTCTTGCAGGAACGCCAACACTGAAGAAATTGGAGCAGTGAAGGGAGAAAGTGAGCCTGCTTCACACCATGCTGCAAAGATACGCCAAACCCTGGCGTAAGCAGTAGAAGTAGAGCGCTTCCTCGCTCTCAGCATAGTGGCGATGACCTTGTCTGAGAAGCCCTTCTTCCTCAGACGCTGCCGCTCAATAGCCAGGCCGTAAGACCAAAGGGAGAGGGATCCTCCATCACCACGGGACCCTGATGTAACAGGCCCTGCTCCACTGACAGCCGCAGAGGATCGTCGACTGAGAGCCTGATCAAGTCCGCATACCAGGGACGTCTGGGCCAATCCGGACCCACCAGGATTACCCTGCCGGGATGCTTTGCCACCCGGTCTAGCACCCTGCCCAACATGGGCCAGGGCGGGAACACATAGAGGAGCCCTTGTGTCGGCCACTGTTGGAGAAGAGCATCTACTCCTAGGGATCGAGGGTCCCGTCCTCTGCTGAAAAAGCGCGGCACTTGGCAATTGGCCGATGACGCCATCAGATCTAGGCTCGGCTGGCCCCAGCGCTTCATGATGTCCAAGAACGCCTGAGCAGATAGTTGCCACTCTCCGGGCTCCAAGGTATGGCGACTGAGAAAGTCCGCCTTGACATTCATGACTCCGGCAATGTGGGCCGCTGAAAGCTGCTCCAGGTTCGCTTCCGCCCACTGGCAAAGACTCATAGCCTCCTTGGCTAGAGGGGCGCTCTTGGTACCTCCCTGGCGGTTGATATAGGCCACAGCCGTGGCATTGTCCGACAGGACCCGTACAGGCTACAACACCAGTACCGGGATGAACTCCAATAACACCAACCGAATGGCTCTGAGTTCCAGGAGGTTGATAGACCACTTGCCTCTGCAGGAGACTAGAGCCCCTGCGCTGTCCTTCCCAAGCAGTGGGCTCCCCAGCCCATCAAAGAGGCGTCTGTCGTGACGACAATCCACTCCGGGGTCACCAGAGGCAATCCTGCAGACAACTTGTCTGTCTGCGTCCACCAGCTCAGCGCCTTGCGCACTGCTGGGTCCACGGGAAGGCGCACAGCATAATCCTCCGACATCGGAGTCCAGCGCAGCAGCAGAGATAGCTGTAGTGGTCTCATATGAGCCCTGGCCCAGGGCACTACTTCCATCGTGGCCGTCATAGAGCCCAACAGCTGCACGTAGTCCCAAGCCCGAATAGGAGAGGCTACTAGGAACTAGTCCACCTGAGCCTGAAGCTTGACAATCCGATTGTCTGGCAGGAACACTCTGCCCCCTTGGGTGTCGAATCGAACTCCCAGATACTCCAGGGACTGAGTCGGGCGCAGCTGGCTCTTCTTCCAGTTGATGATCCATCCCAGGGAGCTCACAAGAGCAACTACCCGGTCCATAGCTTTGCCGCACTCTGCATAAGAGGGGGCTCGGATCAACCAGTCGTCCAGATAAGGATGGACTTGTACTCCTTCCTTTAGCAGGAAGGCCGCTATGACCCCCATTACTTTGGAAAAGGTCCGCGGAGCAGTAGCCAACCCGAAAGGGAGGGCTCTGAACTGGAAGTGTCGTCTCAGGACTGTAAAACGCAGAAAGCGTTGGAGAGGAGGCCAGATGGGAATATGCAGGTACGCTTCCTTGATGTCCAAGGAAGCCAAGAACTCTCCTGCCTTCACTGCCGCTATAACAGAGCGGAGAGTCTCCATGCGAAAGTGCCTCACTTTCCAGGCCCGATTGACCCCTTGAGGTCGAGGATAGGCCGGACAGAACCTCCTTTCTTTGGAACCACAAAGTAAATGGAGTAACGTCCCTTGCCAATCTGATTTTTTGGCACCGGAACGACCGCACCCAGGCGGATCAGGTTGTCCAAGGTCTGCTGCACTGCCACAGCTTGACCGGAGACTTGCAGGGAGAGAGTACAAACCCGTCTCTTAAGGGTTGGCAGAACTCTAGCTTGTAGCCGTCTCTGATGACTTCCAGCACCCACGCGTCTGAAGTTATAGTGGTCCACTCGCCCAGAAACGAGGACAGCCGTCCTCCAATCTGCACTGGGGCGTGGACCAAGGCCCCGTCATTGGGTACGAGACCCTGGGGGAGGACCGGAGGGAGCACCTCCGGGACGGCGGTCTCTGCGAAAGGAATGCTGCTTGGGGGAGAAATTCCTCTTGAAGGAAGAGGGGGCAGAGGAACCCGACTTGCCCGGGCGGTACCGACGGGCTTCCAGCAACCGTCCTCTGGAGGTACCGGGACGAGTACTAGCCCGAGCCCTGACCTCTGGTAATTTCTTGCCCTTAGACGTGCCGAGATCGGTCACGATTTTGTCCAGCTCGACCCCAAAGAGCAGCTTGCCTTTAAAAGGCAATCTAGCCAGGCGGGATTTAGAGGCGTGGTCAGCAGACCAATGTTTCAGCCAAAGCCACCGCCGCGCAGAGACTGTCTGAGCCATGCCTTTAGCTGAGGCTCTCAAGACATCATACAGCAAGTCTGCCAAATAGGCTAAGCCCGATTCCAGGGCCGGCCAATCAGCCCTCAAGGAAAGATCCGAGGGGGAAGCCCGCTGCACCATAGTCAGGCACGCCCTGGCCACATAGGAGCCGCAAACTGAGGCCTGCAAACTTAAAGCAGCTGCCTCAAAGGACGACCTTAAGGCCGCCTCCAATCTTCTGTCTTGGGCGTCCTTTAGGGCCGTGCCACCTTCCACCGGCAACGCCGTTTTCTTAGTCACCGCAGTGAATAAAGAATCCACGGTAGGCCACAGATAGGCCTCACGTTCACTCACAGCCAAAGGATAGAGGCGGGACATAGCCCTAGCCACTTTAAGGCTCGTTTCTGGGACATCCCATTGAGCCGCAATTAAGGTGTGCATGGCATCATGCACGTGGAAGGATCTAGGCGGGCGCTTCGTCCCCAGCATAATGGCAGAGCCAACAGGGGCTGAGGGAGAGACGTCCTCCGGAGAGGAAATCTTCAAAGTGTCCATGGCCTGTAAAAACAGGTTGGGCAAATCCTCTGGGCTAAAAAGCCGCGCTGCAGAGGGGTCATCCGCTCCATCCGAGTGGGGATCTATCTCCTCCAAGGAATCCGCAAAGGACCGTTGGGAGACCTCAGACACGCTGCCCTCATCTACATCGGAGGAGACAAAGTCCTCCAAGGCCTGGAAATCAACCCGAGGGCGTTTACCTCTGGGAACCTCAACCTCTTTATCAGAAGAGGGAGCAGGGGCAGCGTTTTGCATGAGGAAAGCCTGATGCAGCAGCAAAACAAACTCGGGGGAGAAACCCCCCAGACTGTGCACTTCCGCAGCCTGGGCAACAGCCCTAGACGCACTCTCAACCGGCGCTCGCAATAGCGGGGGAGAGACATGCTGCGCATCCAAAATGGCGTCCGGCGCGAAACTCCGCGAAGGAGCCGCGCGGGAAGAACGGCGCTTAACTTTAGCCGCTTGTGCCGTCGCCCAAATTAAGGGCGTTCATGGCATTAATGTCTCCAACCTCAAGGGCGGCCCACGAAGAAGCCGTCCGAGCCGCGTGGCCGGCCAAGATGGCGGAGGCGAGGAGCGGGGGATGGGCGTTTATGGCGGGAAAAAAAACCGCCACGCCGGAGGAACGACCGGGACATTCATCGGTCACTAAACTGTCACCCATCAAGGGCGAATCAGGTTGTAAAACCCCCGCATCCCCTCTAGAAGCGCTCCAGCGATCCGGGGAGCGACCCTTTGCGCCCTCGCCCTCCGACGCCATATGCCACGAGGAGAAGAATCGGGGAACCCCCTGCCCGCTATAAAAAGGTAAAATTACCTGCTTGCCGCTCCGAGCTGTAACGAACTGGTGTCCCAGTGAGTAGCTGCAATGAACGTTTAAAGAAACGTCGAATTAAACGCCTTTAAAGACGTTTAAAATTTTTTTTTTTTTTTTTTTTTTTAAACGGAGCCAGCGGGAGGGGGGAGAAAAGGAGGGACCTGGCACCACCAGGTTTGCACTTGCTCAAAAGAGCCCTCAACCCCAGGCCTCAACAAAACCTAAGGATTAGGCTTGGAGGCCTAGCCAGAGCTGCTGCTGTGTGTGACCACCACCTGCTGAGATAGAGAACATACTGAGGAGTTTCCGGCAGCACATGACCACATATAGGGAGGCAAAAGTTTGCTCTCTATCTCCACCTGCTGGTAGATGGACACAACCCACCAGTCTATGGATTGATCAGCTTGATGATATGGAAGTGTGAAAGTTATAAGATAGTGATCAGAGAGGGGAAGATCAGAGGCAAGGAAACTAGAGGGTGAACAGTTGGAGGAGAAGATGAGATCAAGACAGTGACCATTTTGATGAGTGGGGGCTTTTATCAAGAGTTCCTTGGTGTCTGGTGGGGGTAGGAACAATTCCTGGACACTTCTGCCCTATCGCTGGCCCAGGTTCAAAATGCCATCTCTGAACCCAAGCCTAATTCCCACTGTGCTACTGCTACAGGCCAAGTTGCCAAATAAGAAGTGTGTGGAAGGGAATGGGTGGGAAGGTTCTTAAAGGAATAATGAGAGTGGCTGTCCAGAGGATAGGAGATTCTTAAAGTAATTCAGGGGAGGCAGCCTGGGGGAGGGGGAGATGGAAGGGTTATTAAAGGAATTTTGA
The DNA here is from genome assembly GCF_901765095.1 of Microcaecilia unicolor. NCBI lineage: Eukaryota > Metazoa > Chordata > Amphibia > Gymnophiona > Siphonopidae > Microcaecilia > Microcaecilia unicolor. The sequence goes on along the minus strand of NC_044038.1, from coordinate 122,531,780 downwards.
GGAACTGCCTGGGAAATAGGAAGGTAGTTTAAGAAATGTCAAATAATGATAGGTGCTATCAGTACTATCTGCAGCCATGACAGTGCACAGTAACTTTACTGCAGAATGAGCACGCAGCAATGGTTTCAGCCATGCACTGGTACCACACAGTAATTCATATGGTAACTGCTTACCACACTTTAGTAAACATGCCCCATTGTTTCAAAATAATATGCTATTCATACAAATCAGGAACTAAACAAATACAAAATGGTTGCCCTTTCCACAGAGATGCTTTTATTACTCACTTTCAAGAGGGGTATCCTTAAGTAATTCACAGAAATGGTATCAATGAGTTATTTAAAAAAAAAAAAAAACACCTTCTTCACTCATGATCACTTCTTGATAAAAAGTTTTGTTGAATGGGGAAATCACTAAATATGATACATATATATATATATATGGATATGGACAACAGATTATTTTGTTAGATTTGCAAATAAACAGAACATTAACACTGACAAAACAGTATGAGAACCAAATTAACTCAACATGGCAAATAAATCCTCCATAGCACCTGTCTTCTAAAGTAGAAGGAACATCAGCCCTGCACTGATTATTTCTTTCTGACATGATTTATCGCCTACTATTCCTTAAACTTGATAAAGCAAATTAATCTTTGATTGCAGGAACCACAGGAGGTTGTCATTAGTCATGTAATTTGGTAAGGCTGCATACATTTCATTTACCAGTCACACAGAAATGAAAGCCCAGCAGCAATCACTGGCTATGCTGCAGCTTCTGGTCCAATCTACCAATCACAGATGAGTAGGGAATTCACTACAATCCACAATAACCAACTAAGAAAAAAGAATGTATTCCTTTCAGTACATTAATAAAGAACATACACTGAGACTGGATGGCTCAGGGGCCTGGCATTGGGATGCAGTGACCCTCAACACCACTGGTCCACATGAAGTGAACTAAATGCAATCAATATCTGAAAGCATGAATGCCTCTTGAGTTCTGAACCTGTGTTAGTCTATCAGTGAAACCAACACATTACTATTTCATTTGCAGCATAAGTAGAAATGTCTGCAAGGATTAAATACCCATTTAAACAAAACACTCTGCCACCTACAAATGATACTGTCAGAATAAGGGTGAAATGTGCTGATGCGTCAGCCTGTGTCAGGGGAGAAAGGAAGAAGATTCTGCAGTAGCTTGTTCCTACCAATAGTAAATCTGTTACTCCTGGCAGAATCCTGCAGAAACGTTTTGAAAATTCTGTGCACAATATTTAAAAACTCTGTGAAATTCAACATTTGTAGTGTTTATGCACACAATTTCCCCATCATAAGGCCTAAAATTCCCTCCCCCATTTTCTGCCCCCAAAGGCTTCTCCCACATACAGCACCCCCATCTCCAAGGTGGGATTAAGGTATAAGCAAACTAAGCACATGCCTAGGCCCCAAAACATCTGGAGGGACTCTCTCAAATGTGCTAACTCAATGGCCCCAAAGGCAAATTTTTGTCCTGGTAAGTCAGTTGTTGGCAGAACATTTTCTCCAACCTTTGTGTCAAGTTTCAAGTTTTGTTAGTGGCCTAGTGGTTAGAGTGGTGGACTTTGGTCCTGGGGAACTGGGTTCAATTCCAACTGCAGGCACAGGCAGCTCCTTGTGACTCTGGGCAAGTCACTTAACCCTCCATTGCCCCAGGTACAAATAAGTAGTGCGGGGCAGACTTATACGGTCTGTGCCCTGAAAAGCACAGGTACAAATCAAAGTAGGGTATACACAAAAAGCAGCAAATATGAGTTATCTTGTTGGGCAGACTGGATGGACCATGCAGGTCTTTTTCTGCCGTCATCTACTATGTTACTATGTTACCAGTATATAATATGTAAGCCGCATTGAGCCTGCTATGAGTGGGAAAGCGTGGGGTACAAATGTAAAAAAAAAATAAAAAAATATTAGGGACTTACTATCCCGCCTATCAGAGCATGTTTCTAGGCTGCTTACATACTAAAAAGTTACATCAAAATAGTTTAGAATATATATGTTCACAATACAGGGGGCGAGAGGGAAGGACGATAGAACTACAGTATAAGTACATAAGCACATTAAGTATTGCCATACTGGGGCAGACCGAAGGTCCATCAAGCCCAGCATCCTGTTTCCAACAGTCGCCAATCCAGGTCACAAGTACCTGGCGAGATCCCAAAAAAGTACTATACATGTTATGCTGCATATCCTAGAAATAAGAAGTGAATTTTCCCCAAGTCCATTTTAATAATGATCTATGGGCTTTTCCTTTAGGAAGCCATCCAAACCTTTTTTAAACCCCGCTAAGATAACTGCTTTTACTACATTCTCTGGCAACGAATTCCAGAGTTTAATTACACGTTGAGTGAAGACAAATGTCCTCCGATTTGTTTTAAATTTACAACTTTGTAGCTTCATCACGTGCCCCCTAGTCCTAGTATTTTTGGATATTTCTAGGATAAGCAGCAAATAATGTATTGAGCTTTTCTGGGATCTTGCCAGATATTTGTGACCTAGATTGGCCACTGTTGGAAACAGGATGCTGGGCTCGATGGACCTTTGGTCTGTCCCAGTGTGGCAATACTTACGTACTTTTCTATAGAAAAGCTCAAAATACATTTTCTAGGAATTTGATTAAGGTGAAGCATGATAATTCTGTTTCTTCTTCTTTTACTCCTATTCCTTTTTACTGCATTAACGCTAGATCTGTTATTAATAAAACTCAATTGATTCGAGGAAGAGAAACAGTCAAGCTTTGTAGCCATTACAGTGTCAAGGATTCCATTCATAGATGATCCCAGAGCTTTGCCCAGTTGGACATAAAATCATTCATCTTTTTAGAGTAGGTAAGCAAAGTGGATGATTACTTTTAATATATAGAGAGTTTTTTTAATATATTAAAGCTTTAGATTCTTATAGTTCACCACAATTCGAAATTTTATTTTGTGAGATAACTGCTGATAATTTTCAGGGGCCATTTTGACTATATTTTATTGTACCCCTGAAAAACGGAATTCGGATACAGATTGTTTTTTGATTTTATGGTAAAAAGCTCTACTGGTTATCATGATAGTTTGTTGGTTAGGGACATAAACGTATATATAGAGGATAAATCTGCTATACCAGTGAAGGATTTTCTTGATTTTCTATATTCTATGGCTTTAACTTTTACAAAGTTTAATTATTCTCATGAAAAAGGTCATCTATTAGATGTGGTAGCATCTTCTCATTCTTAGGATTTCTTTATTGAAGAAACTGCATGTGTTCATGTTCCCTAGTTGGATCATTTTTTAAAATTTAGTTTTACATTGGAAAGATCAAGGGAAAAACCTTTCCCCAATTATTAAGCAAAATGTTTCTATGAGGGTAAAGGTTGATACCATTGATTTTTGGAATACGGTGGATATGTTTTTATCTGATGATATTGGGATTCTGTTATTGTTCAAGTATTAGATGAGATTACTCCATTAAAAACTAAACGTAGAATTGCCATGTCAGACAAATGGTTTACTGATCAAGAGACAGTACAGGAAGTTAGAGAGGTTATGGAAGAAAAATCCTACTACACATAATATGTAAAACTGGAGGCTGAAAATGAATTCTTATAGTCAACTTTTGGTTAGATTATTAGAACCAGATAGACTGGATACATGTAAATGTTTTAATTCATTCACTTTCTTCAGTTAATGACTGTACTAATTGTTACAATAGGTCTTCCTTCTGCCTCTGGCTTGGCTGCTTATTTTAGGGGAAAGCTATATTCTATCTGGAACAGTTTACCTGACACACAAAACACTGAACCCTATTTGAGTATTAAGGATACAAGGTATACCATCTGACCGGATATGGGAGGTTTTTGAACAAATAACAGCTACAAATGTCACTAAGCTATTGAAAAAGTTTGCATCATCTCACTGCTCTCTGGATATTTGTCCTTATGAGATCTCCTTGCCCTAGTTTTACATGTTTTTCTTACTAACTTGTTAAATATACAGTTTCAACTAGTAGATTTCCTCCTTTATGAGGTGGTATTGCTTTGACCCCGATATTAAAGAATTATAAAGGTAGTATATCAAATCTGACAAATTATAGACAAGTGGCATCCATCCCTTTGTTCATTAAGGTGATGGTGGGAGGGGTAACTGAAAAGTTGAATCTTTTTTTGGATAATTTTCAATTATTGCATGGGTCCCAGTCAGGTTTTCGTCAGGGCTTTAGCACTGAGACCGTGGGTCTGTTCTTTGGTGACATCTGGTCAGAAACTACTAAGTCAAGGTCAAAGATCCATCATATTTCAATTTGACTTGTCTAGTGCTTTTGATATAGTGGATCACGGTGTCTTGCTTTCCCTCCTTGATTCATTATGGATTCAAAGTCTTGTTTTATCCTGGTTTCAGGGTTTTTTTTTAGCCAGATCATATAAGGTAAAGAGGCAGGATGAACTTTCTGACCCTTGGGATGCAGTATGTAGAATGTCCCAGGGGATTTCTTTCACCCTCGTTGTTTAACATCTTGATGCAACCCTTAGCAGAATATTTAGACTCACTTCAGTTGCAGTTTTATATATATGCGGATAATACCACAGTGCTGATACCTTTTACACCAGATCATTTATTTCATGAGACCAATGTGTTGTACTGTTTACAGGTGGTTGATAACTGGGTAGGTTCATTTAGGTTGAAACTAAAAAAGACAAAACTAAGTTTCTTTGGATTGATCCTTTGACCTTTTTGTAAGATAATCCTATTATTATGCTTGGTAACTCTGATTTAACCCTTGATTCTGTTTCTAGAGTTCTAGGTGTAGAATTAGTCAACTTTCTTTTAACACTCAGGTTAATAAGGTGGTTTAGTAAATCTTTTTTCCTAATTAAAAAACTTTGGGCCATTAGTAAATATTTTGAACCTGTGATTTTTTGCTTAGTGGTGCAATCATTAATATTGTCATTATTGGATTACTGTAACTCTATCTATATTGGCTGAACAAAATCTTTAATAATGAAGTTGCAGAGAGTGCAAAATACTGCAGTTACAGAGTTACTTTCTCAGCAAATAAATATGATTCTATTTCCCCCTTTATGTTACAATTGCACTAGTTGCCAGTAGAGGCTAGATTACAGTTTAAGGTTCTGGTTCTAAACTTTAAAGAGTAATCTCCGGGTTATTTAATTGACCATTTTGCTTTTTTAAATAGGAATCATGGAAGAGTTACTAGAAATCTTTCTCTGTTAGATTTCCCCATTGTTTGTAAAGTAAAAGCTTTGACTCCTCTATAGTCCTCAATGACTTACCAGCGGCTTCTGGCTGAAATTCTCTTCCTCCTTTTTTAAAGCATATAAACATTATTCTGTGTTTCAGAAACTACTATAGACTTTCCTTTTTAGAAAACATGTTTCTTAATTTACAGATCTTGTATTTGGTTCTTAAGATTGGGACTTTTTTGTAACTATCTGGAGTATGCTCTTTCTTCTTGATATTATCCATTTAGAACTTGTTGGTTGTAGTGAGCTATAAGACCTTAATGTAATGTAATGCTTCGGTACTGTGTCTAGGCCTGAAACTATGCTGTGCATCCTTGTGTATCACATTATCCTCTGGATTCTATATAGCATGACCTAAATTGCGCATGCAAATCCAGTCGTATTCTGGATTTGTGCACGCAACTTAGTTAACAAGCCAATCAGCACCTATAACAACCAATTATTGACACTAATTGGCATTAATTAGAATTTACGCATACAACTAAGCGTATTCTCTAACATGATGTGTGTAAATTCTAAGCTGCATAGTTGAAAGGGGGCATGGCCATGAGCATGGAATGGGCAGGTCATGGGCATTTCTAAAATCTGTGTGTGTTGTTATAGAATACACCCAAGTCCACGCCTAATTTATGAGTGGTCTATTCCCCTTCCTGGTGGTGCTCACCAGTCGCCCTCAGTGTGCTGGGCTTCGTGGCCATTGTTACTGTGTGGCGTGAGCTTGGTCTGCCCTAGGCCTCGTCCTAGGCACAAGGGCTCACGACCAACCTAACACTAGTATTTAAAAAATCTCTATAAGCCAGAGCAAGCCCTCCACCCCTCTTGTCTAGGACAATTAACAGCCTTAAAACCAGGTGGACATATAGATAACATTTATGGTAAATTAAATCAGGGATCCATGTTTTAGTAAGAAATATGAAGCCTGAGTGTGAATCAGCTATAAAATCTCTAGTAACATGTTTTACCACAGACTGATCTAGTATTAAAATATAAACACTCTGTTATCTCATAACCAATAGAATTATCTATATCTTTTCTAACAGGAACAGTAATAAGATTCTGATATCGAACCTGATTCACTTATCTTACAGATAAATTTATGTTTGTGTCCTAACACTACTGGAATCAAATGAGGGCATAAAGATAAACAATCTACTAAATTAGCAAACTTCCTTGATTTATTACAGTTCTTCCTCCCACAGAGCCCAAACCAATACATTTTGACAGATAAAAAATTTGACATCTAAGATTAAAGCAGATAATATCTTACTAAAGTCTTCCAGATAAAATTTAAATAATTAATCCCAAATCCCAAGAGTACTTACAGTCTGCATAAGTCACTGCGCCAAGTCGCTGCACACAGCGTATACTAAGGTGCAAGTTTTTGGCTTGCACCTTAGGTGATGTGCTGAGCGGCGGCATGCCACTAGGAGTAGCGGTAAATAACCTGTGGTGTCTGACATTGCACTCCGTGGGTGGAGCTTGCTGTCACGCCCAATTTTAATTCAGCTAGGAAGTACACCAGGCAGGCAGTGTAGGATGGAATAGAAGTAGCAGGCACTGAATTTAAAGAACCATTGGCATCTGACGCTGCACTCTGCGGACGAAGCTTGCTCCCATGCCTGACTTCACTTCAACCAGGAAGGATGCCAAGCAGGTAGTGCAGGATGGAATAGCAGCAGGGGGCACTAATAAACAAATTACAAAATCTGTGCTAAAATATTAGCCACCAGACTTAAACTGATTCTCCCAACATTAATCCATCATAAAGAAAATGGCTTCACTCCAGGTAGGCTTCTAAATGACAACTCAATACTTTTTTGGAATATAATAGCCCTTTCTCAGCAGTCTACGGATTCCCTAGTCTCTTTTTCTTTAGACGCTGAGAAAGCTTTCAACAGAATTGAATGGGAATATGTGCTTAAAACCCTGGAATGGTTTGAATTACGTGTAAAGTTTATTGATATGATTCGTCTTTTATATGGTCACCCTCAGTCTTACATTAGAATTAACGGTTTAACATCTAGTTAATTCTAACTTTAAAAAGGCACTAAGCAAGGATGTCCCCTATCCCCCTTTTCATTCAATCTGGTTTAGAACCCCTTGCAATGGCAATAATAAATGATTGTACAATAAAAGGTGTCACCATTCGTGATTAAATTTACACTCTCCATAATGTCGAAGTTATCCTGTTATAACTTCTCTCATCTATTTGTATATAAAGTGAATTAGAACAAATCAGAAATTATGCCACGATCCTATATGTACCAAAACATCATGTCGATCAATATCATTATAAACATCCTAATTTCTGTAATCATATTTTCATCTGTCTGTCCTATCTGTCCTGGCGGACGGTAGTACAGTCCTACCAGTATTCCTTCTCAGTGGCGTAGCCAGACCTGAGATTTTGGGTGGGCCCAGAGCTAATATGGGTGGGCACGCACTGTGTATATAAGTATGAGTAGTGTCTGTTGGGATACTACAAAATAATGCCTTAGAATTCACTTGATGATGGATTTCTAAGTAGTCTGCCCAACAGCTGCCCTGCATCAATATAACCACATACATACTTAATGGAAAAATTGATATTTTTAAATATAATTACATTATCCTATTATCTTAAAATTGATCATACATATGTCTACTACAACGGCAAACCTCTCAACACACATGGCAGGATCCTACAATATAATTACATAGGAAAAATATATTCAAATTCTAGTGGCACCTCAATAATAGCAATACAAAATTCCTTCACTACCAGGTGCTTTGTGAAGTAACACTAAAGCCTGCAAAGAAGCTTCTTAACACCAATTCTGAACACAAATACTAACAACAGTACTTTTATAAAGACAGCGGTGAATATACATAGCAGGAATTTGCATTCTATTGGAAAATTCAGACATGTCAGACTCATAACACCACACAAACCACATGCCAGCAGATTCTCTCACGTTGGTCATATGCAGAACACATACTAACCCTCATGAATTACAGAATAGAGGACCAAAAATTACAAACTGTCCTGTAGCCCGGCATCAGCCCTTCCCTGCCCTACCCTTCCCTTCTTTTTTAACCCTCATACATCCCCATAGCCCAGCATTAGCCCTATCCATCCCTTCCCCATCATCTATCCTGCAACTAGGCATCACCTCTACCCTAGCTCCCCCCACCCCTTCCTGTAGCCTAGCATCAGCCCTGTACTACCGTCTACCTGTCCCCCCCTCCCCCCCCCCCCCCCCCCCCCCCCCCCCCCCCCCCCATAGTCTGGCATCTCCCCCTTCCTCCACCCTTAAGCTCATCAGCAATCAGCATTAAATATAAAACATTTTAATTTTTCATGCTTGGGCACTGCAGACACGACCCCCACCCAAAAGCCAACATAAAACACCTTTTTAAAATTATTATTTTAACCTAGGCACTGAACCCATCCCTGCCCAGAAACCCACCAACATATCTCCGCACCCCCCCCCCCCCCCCCCGGCACTGTAGCAAAGAGCCCACCCTCACCCAAAAGCCCACAATGACACATATTTGTTTTACTTGAGGAGACTTTGGGCTGAGGGTGGTGGTGATCAGTGGTGAGGCAGGGCCCAATCCCAGATTAGTTGAGTCCGGCCCTGAATAAAAGCCTCCCCAGTCCCAATCGAATCCTTCCCCGGACCCACTGCCTCTCCCATCCTTGCCCTGTTGCTCTCTCCCCTTTCATCTACCCACCGTAGCTGCAGATGCCTCCAGCAACAGCAAGACCCAACCCGGCGCCTGTTTCTTTCTCCCTCTCTCCCCATTCATTCACCTGCTGTGCAGCACGATCCCTCCCGTTGCACCTCGCCGGGTCCGCACTAACCGTTCCCCCCTTCCACACCGACTTACCTCCTGTTCCAGCCTCTGCTTCAGCTCCAGGGCGGTGCACAGATACCCGCTGCAGCCCACGAAGAGCTCGTCGGAGCCGCGCAGGAGGTTTGAGGTCGGAGGGCGCGCAGACGGGGCCCAGCTTCCGGAAGCACTCCAGGGCCTGCTTGGCCGCCTCAGGCAGCTCCAGCGCCGCGGCGCGACGCACTCTCTGCCTCTCTTTAAGCCCGAAGGTAGGTGGGCTGAATCTGATCTGATGGGATCGATCATCGATGATCTGAGCCTGAGCGCGAGTGTCCGCGACGTACGCTACGGTAGGCTGTGTGTGTGTGCTTGGGTGGTGGGCGGGCCTGAAATTGGAGCATGTGGAGTGGAGAGATCAGCTGCCAGAGCGCCGCGGGTGCCGTTAGGCTGCTGCTGCAATTGTGTGGCGCTTGGGTGGGTGGGCCTGGGCTGAAATTGGGTGGGCCTACCCATAGCTACGCCCCTGTTCCTTCTCTTCACACCTGGAATTTCTATCCATAAAAATTTCACACTGCTATCCATTTCATGTAAAATGTTTATTTTGTTTGACTCAATTCCATCTTTAACATATAGTGCAACCCCCTCCCTCAATTCAAGGGAGATGTCAGGGAGCTGCAGAGTTGGTTTATCTCCTGCTCCCTTCAACTGCTCACCCTAACTGAAACCTGGCTCACCCCTGAGGACTCTGCCTCAGTCGCGGCCCTATGCCACGGAGGTTATCTTTTCTCCCATTCTCCCCGCCCAGTTGGCCGCGGTGGCGGCCCCGGGCTACTACTTTCGCCCTCCTGCAGTTTTCAACCTCTCCTCCTACTGCAGTCTCACTGCTTCTCATCCTTTGAAGTTCACTCCATCCGTCTATTCTACCCGCTGCCACTCAGAGTGGCAGTCATTTACCCCCTGATAAGTCCCTCTCTTCCTTCCTTACCGACTTCGATGCCTGGCTCTCCGTCTTTCTTGAGCCCTCATCCCCATCCCTCATTCTTGGTGACTTTAACATACACACTGATAACCCTTCCGACTCATACGCTTCTCAGTTCCTCACTCTAACCTCCTCCTTCAACCTCCAACTGAGCTCCACCACCCCTACTCACCAATCTGGCCACTGTTTTGACCTCGTCCTCTCCTCTACCTGCTCACCCTCCAATTTCTGCGCCTCAGCTCTTTCTGACCATCACCTGCTCACCTTCACACTTCATCACCCTCCCCCTCAGTCCCGCCCAACACTAACCACTACTTCCAGGAATCTCCAGGCTGTCGACCCTCCCACCTTATCCTCTAGTATCTCTGATCTCCTCCCTTCCATCATGTCCTCCGAGTCTGTCGACAAAGCTGTCTCCACTTACAATGCTACTCTCTCCTCTGCTCTGGACACCCTTGCACCGTCCATCTCCCGTCCCACAAGGCATACTAATCCCCAGCCCTGGCTGACCCCTTGCACCCGATACCTTCGCTCCTGCACCCGATCGGCTGAACGCCTCTGGAGGAAATCTCGCACCCATACTGATTTCATTCACTACAAATTCATGCTATCCTCCTTCCAGTCCTCCCTATTCCTCGCCAAACAGGACTATTACAACCAATTGACTAATTCCCTCAGCTCTAACCCTCGTCGTCTCTTTGCCACTCCCTCAACCAACCAACCCAAGCCTCCTTCTCCTCTTTTCCTGATATCACCGAAGAGGAAACTGCCCATCTTCTCTCCTCCTCAAAATGCACCACCTGTTCCTCAGACCCCATCCCCACCAACTTACTTAACACCATCTCTCCTACTGTCACCCCCCCATCTGTCATATCCTCAACCTCTCTCTCTCTCCACTGCAACTGTCCCTGACACCTTTAAGCATGCTGTAGTCACACCACTCCTCAAAAAACCATCACTTGACCCTACCTGTCCCTCCAACTACTGCCCCACTTCCCTCCTACCCTTCCTCTCCAAGATACTTGAACGCGCCGTTCACAGCCGTTGCCTTGATTTTCTCTCCTCTCATGCTATCCTTGATCCGCTTCAATCCAGCTTTCGCCCCCTACACTCGACAGAAACGGCACTATCTAAAGTCTGTAATGACCTGTTCCTTGCCAAATCCAAAGGTCATTACTCCATCCTCATCCTCCTCGACCGCTTTTGACACTGTCAATCACAATTTATTTCTTGTCACACTGTCCTCATTTGGGTTCCAGGGCTCTGTCCTCTCCTGGTTCTCCTCTTATCTCTCCCACCGTACCTTCAGAGTACATTCTCATGGTTCTTCCTCCACCCCCATCCCGCTCTCTGTTGGAGTTCCTCAGGGATCTGTCCTTGGACCCCTTCATTTTTCAATCTACACCTCTTCCCAGGGCTCCCTGATCTCATCTCATGGTTTCCAATATCATCTTTATGCTGATGACACCCAGCTTTATCTCTCCACACCAAACATCACTGCGGAAACCCAGGCCAAAGTATCGGCCTGCTTATCCGACATTGCTGCTGGATGTCCAACCGCCACTTGAAACTGAACATGGCCAAGACCGAGCTTATTGTCTTCCCTCCCAAACCCACTTCTCCTCTCCCTCCACTCTCTATCTCAGTTGATAAGACCCTCATCGTCCCCGTCTCATCTGCCCGCAACCTCGGAGTCATCTTCGACTCCTCCCTCTCCTTCTCTGCGCATATCCAGCAGATAGCCAAGACCTGTCGCTTCTTCCTCTATAACATTAGCAAAATTCGCCCTTTCCTCTATGAGCACAACACCTGAACTCTCATCCACTCTCTCATTACCTCTCGCCTTGACTACTGCAACCTACTCCTCACTGGCCTCCCACTTTGCCATCTATCCCACCTTCAGTCCGTTCAGAACTCTGCTGCGCGTCTTATCTTCCTCCTGGACCAATACACTCATATCACCCCTCTCCTCAAGTCACTTCACTGGCTTCCGATCAGGTACCGCATACAGTTCAAGCTTCTCCTATTAACCTACAAATGCACTCGATCTGCAGCCCCTCCTTACCTCTCTACCCTCATCTCCCCTTAAGTTCCTACCCGTAACCTCCTCTCTCAAGACAAATCCCTCCTTTCAGTACCCTTCTCCACCACCGCCAACTCCAGGCTCCGCCCTTTCTGCCTTGCCTCACCCCATGCCTGGAATAAACTCCCTGAGCCCATACGCCAGGCCCCCTCCCTGCCCATCTTCAAATCCTTGCTCAAAGTCCACCTCTTCAATGTCGCCTTCGGCACCTAACCACCGTTCCTCTATTCAGGAAATCTAGACTGCCCCAACTTGACATTTTGCCTGTTAGATTGTAAGCTCTTTGAGCAGGGACTGTCCTTTTTGTTAAACTGTACAGCACTGCGTAACCCTAGTAGCGCTCTAGAAATGTTAAGTAGTAGTAGTAATTTGCATTTGATATACTGCCATACCTAACTGGTAGAACACAGCAGTTTACAAAATTAAAAATAAAAAGAGATAATCAGAAAATAACTACAAATTGTGACAGGAAAGAATACACAGTCATATCATGAGTGGGAAAATGTGGGATATAAGCGAACAATAAATAAATAAATAAATAAATAAATAAATAAATAAATAAATAAATAAATAAATAATACTCATACATACCTAAGAGTAAACCTGGGGAAAGGGCAAGGAAGGGCAAGCCAGGGTACGGAAAAGAAAAAGAAAGAAACCATAAGGGCAAGAGGGATCAGCTATTCTAACCTAATTTAAAGAAAAGGCCTTTTTAAAGAGCCTTCATAAAAGTTTAAACATTTTAAAAGATTGTTCAGATTGAATAGTGAAGGGAAGGGAATTCCACAACAAAGGGGAGACAAAATAGATCATTTTGCATGGTTGATTTAAGTCATGAATTTCTAGGATTGGGGAGAATGAGCTGGAAATCATTAAGAGAGCAGAGTAAACGAGCTAGGGAATGAGGAATTGTTTGATTCGTTAAGTATGGAGAGACACCCATTTTAGAAGCCTTGAAAGTCAAAGTGAGGAGCTTAAAACAACACTTTGTTCGACCAGAAGCCAGTGATACTTCTGCAGTGTGTGTGTGTGTGTGTGGGGGGGGGGGGGCAACGTGATTGAACCTACAGGCGTGACAAAGAAGATGGATAGCAGTGCTTTGGCATGACTGGAGACGTTTAAGGTTAAAATTACTAATTCCCAAATAAACAATATTACAGTAGTCCAATCTTGAGACCAGGAGGGACAGAATAAGTGACTGAACAGAGGTATGATCACAATACTTCCTGATAAAGCGAAGCTGAAGCAAAGTTAAGCCACACGTTTTACAAAGACCAGGGATCTGAGTGGTAAAAGAAAGACTTGAGTCAAGTGTGATACCTAAATAATGGAACAACCCTACTGGGGAAATAGGGGTGCACAATGATTGAGGGTCAAGGAGAGTGTTGTGCGCATCTGAAAGAGGAGTTTAGTTTAGGGATGGAGGAAGAATTAAGTGATCAAAGGATGTGGTAGACTTTTGTAGAGTATGGTACTGAGACAATTTAAGTGGAAAAGTATTTTTTCTTTATGGTCACACTGGCTGTCTTGAAGGAGAATGCTGAAGATTTGATTTCCTGAAGGTATAGGCTGAGAAATGCTTTCTCCACAGATGTTTAGAGTGTTTTAACTGTATTTTTAGGAGTAGAAGATCAGAAGTGAACCATGGACACTTTATATGCCGAAGCACAGAGGTTGGGCCAAGGGCCAAGGTAATGTAAAGCTTGGCTAATTCTGTATTAAGATGAGCCTTGTTCCTCAAGTGACAGAGTTGAGAAGAAGTTTATGTCAAGGGGAAAATGGTCTATAAAATGTTTCAGCTGTAAAATTATGGTGATCACAGTTGAGCCTAGTAGAAGGATCTGGAAGATCAGGGATCATAGGCAAATGTAAAATAAAAGTTACAAGGGAATGAGCTGTCCACAGCAAGAGAACAGGGTTGGACATCTTCAGATCCAAGGAGCAGGATTTAGTCACTCCTTTGTTGCAATCTCTCCATTGGCTTCCTGTTGAAGCACAATGTTAATTTAAGCCCTGTATCTTTATCGACAAGTTATTTTATTGTTTTGTTCCAGATTATTTGGTGGAGCTATTCACTATGGGAACAACAGTTCATTCTCTCAGATCCAAGGACCGTTGTTTGCTGCAGTTTCCTTCTGTAAAATATGTGATGTATAAATCCTATCATAGTTGATTGGTAGAATCATATTTACTTTTCGTAAATTGTTAAAGACTCACTTGTTTTCCATTTACTTAATGTAATTTTTGGTGCTTATTGTATTAGGATCAGCTATGGCCTAGCTCTTACTTAAATTGTAATCCGCATTGATTCTTAGTTGGTATACAGCAGAATATAAATTGTATTGTATTGCAGGTATATGACCTGCTGTGAATGGCAGAAAACATATTTGGTAAGGTGCAGGTCTTATAAGAGATACTGGAAGTTGCACTAAAATGAGCATGAGCATCATCTAGATGGATACTGAGGTCCCCCAGTATAATGATTCACTTGCAAAAGTGAGATACAAGACTATAGCGACTAATAAGTGGAGTGAAACAGTAATCTAATGGTTACTGCAACAGTCTGAGAATCAGAGGAACTGGGTTTGATTCCCACTGTAGCTTCTTGTGACTCTGGGCAAGTCACTTAACCCTTCATTGCCCCTGGTATACACTAAGTACCTGTATATAAAATGTAAACTACGTCAGTTTAAGACAGATATAAGAGATCTGAATCTACGAGCCATATCTCAGTGAGGCACAATATATGTCGTTTGTTAGGAAGAATTCAATCTCTGACTAAAAATTATTTCCCCTAAGGTAGTAAAATTAAGCATCCCTAGATTTAAAGAGTAAGTAAGGAGCTAGTTCTTACCTGGAGAGGAGCTGTGCATGACAGAAGAATGGATCAATGATAGATAAAAAACAAAAACGGAGTAGCCTAAAAAATATTAACGGCACAGTGTTGGGTCAAGGTCCTCGGTTGGACATAGTAGGGGCTGTATAAATATGACTTGAAAGAGCTCACACAAGGAACAGTCCTGCTCCTTGTGCATGCTTTTTAGGTGTGTACCACAGTAGAAACTCTGATTTAAGCTGTACCAGTGATGATATCACTTCTGGGAATGGGAGGGGAAGAGCTACAACTGCCGCATTTACAACCTGTTGCAAGAGTACTCAGGGACAGCAAGCCCAGGTCTGCAAAACAGAGATAGAGTAAACATATAACAAACAGTCAAGGTAACCCTGTGAGGGAATGCACGTAAAGGGAACCAAGATCATAAGTAATAATATACACTGGCTGGGTCTGGATGGAATACAGTGTGTGTGTGGTGATAGTGTTGGGGGGTATGCATGCGTACATATTTTATAAAGGCAACATAGACACCTTTTTTGGATCAGCCTCTGAGAAGTATCTGACTTAAATAAGCAACATTAGTATAAGTCAAAGTTGATATTTATTTACTATACTGCAAAATGAATTTTATTTGATTTATATGGAGTGGAGGAGTGGCCTAGTGGTTAGAGCACTGGTCTTGCAATCCAGAGGTGGCCAGTTCAAATCCTGCTGCTGCTCCTTGTGATCTTGGGCAAGTCACTTAACCCTCCATTTCCTCAAGTACAAACTGATTGTGAGACCTCCTGGGACAGAGAAATATCCAGTGTACCTGAATGTAACTCACCTTGAGCTACTACCAAAAGAGGTGTGAGCAAAATCTAAATAAATAAGTACTTTTTCATACTTGTATCCCACAATTATCCAAAAAGGAGTTTTGGTTCAATGTGGCTTACATTTAACAGTTGTTAGAGATTACATTGATTCAATTACATTTACAAGGTTGTATGATGCTGTATTTACAGTGGATGGCAAGATAACTATTAGTGTGTAAGGAATAGTCATTGGGTTTCTTAAGAAGATATGTTTTACGTCATTTCGTAAAAGAAAAGATGCATTACAGTTAGAGGTTGTGTTGTGTATTGTTGTTCCAGAATGATTAGTGCATATTTAACTTATAGAAATTCCTGAAGAGGTAGGTCTTTAGGTCTTTTCTGAACTGGAGGTAGTTCGTGATGCTTCTTATGCCTATGGGAATTGAGTTCCACCATTTTGAGCCCAGGTAGCTAAATCCTGCCATGTAGGTGAACTTATATAGTACGTTTTTGCAGTTAGGCAAGTGAAGTAGTAGGTTACCTCTGGTTCCTGGGTTTGCATTTCTTGGTGATAGTTTGATCATGTCTAGCATGTAGTCTGGTGACATGGCAAACAATATTTTGAAGATGATTGTGCTGGTTTTGAAAAATAGTCTAGCCTTGATCAGGAGCCAATGTACCATTATGAGTAGTGGGGTTGCTCTATCATATTTCACCTTTTTGAATATTAATCTCGCTGCTATGTTTTGGACGGTCTGCAACAACTGTAGTAGGTTTGCATTGCAGCCTACGTATGCTGCAATACAGTAGTCTAGTTGGGACAATATCAGCATCTATGTATGTATGCAACTTAATGCAATACCATTTGTAATTCTGTTACCCGGTAATGGCAATCGCCATTACAGCAAATGTAAGCCACATTGAGCCTGCAAATTGGTGGGAAAATGTGGGATACAAATGCTACAAATAAATAAATAAATAAATCTTTACCATAATGACTGTCTAGGGAAATAGTCTCTGATTCTTCTTAGTTTCCATAGTATTTTGAAGCTTGCAGCAACTTGGTCTTTAAGGGTCAGATGTATGTCGAGAATAATTCCTAGCATTTTTATTTGTGTTTCAATTATGTAAGATTGTTGATTATTATGAGGTTTTTGTAAACAGTGGGACTGTGCTGGCTGGGTAAAACCAGGAGTTTGGTTTTGTCTCAGTTCAGTTTAAGTTCGACAGTTGTAACCCAATTTTCCATGAGGCCGAGTCCTTTTTTGGCCTTATCCAGTATCTCTGTGATGCTGTTGTTGAAAGGTATGTAGATGGTGACATCATCTGTGTACATGAATGGCTTTAAACCCATTTTTTCCAGTTTCTTGCCAAGTGGAGCCATCATGACATTGAATAATATTGATGATATTGGGACCCCTCATTCAGTAATTCAGGAGGCTGAAAATTCATTGGACATCTTGACAAGGTAGGATCTAGTCCTTAGAAAAACATTGAGCCAGGTTGCTATTCCTATGTTGTCGAGCAGGGTCATAAGTATTTGTGATCTACAAGGTCAAAGGCACTTGACATATTGAATTGAAGTAGTACTATTGACTGGCCTTGGCATATTATTCTTCTGAATTTTTATTTTTTTTATTTTGAAAAATATACTGATAATTCAAGAATACATTTTGTTACAGAAAACATGAATATTTCTATTACAAGTTCCATATTCTAAAAAAAATAAAGTAATATCCAAAGAAAAAGTAGGAAAAAAGATAAGAAATTATATAAATTTTCATATTACTTTTCATATTATTCATCTTTAGTCCACAATTAAATGGAGACATAACACTATATCTGTGGATATGTAGAGGATAACTCTACCAATCAAAACAAAAATAGGAGGCTAGAAGGAGACCCAGGATTTCTCCTCTTAAATTATGGAGTCAATGTAATTACTGCTCTTGGTTGTACAGAAGGGGTCACAACTATCTTGGAATCTAGGAAAGAACTAAATTGTTTAGGATCAAAAAACACATATTTAGCAGGATTTAATTTCATTACACATTCGCTTGGAAAGTTCAACCAGAAAAGACCGCCCAATTGTATAACTCTTGGGCGTAGTTTAAGAAACTCTTGACGCCTCTTTTGGGTCGCTTTAGAAACATCCGGAAACATTCTAACTTTATGATTCAAAAAAAAGCTGATCTCTATGAAGAAAAAATTGTTTCAATATCCAATCTCTGTCAGGTTCTAATACAAATGTCACTATAAGGGTTGCTGATATTAAACCGAAGTTATCATCTTCCAAGGTCTGTATGCTTGTTCAGGTATGTTCAGAATGTCAGTCATATATCTTTTGAATGTTATAAGCGAAGCAATTGAAACCTGTTACAGAAAATTTAGCAATTGCAATGTGCTGGATCTCTGCTGATCTACCAAAATTTCTATTTTATTCTGAAAATACAAATTTTCTTTCATTAAATTAAATTGAATTTGTTGAACAGTTTATATATCTTTTGTATTAGTCTCCAACGTTTTGGTCATAGTTAGTATATTTTCCTCTAATGTTGGTATTTTTCCTGATAAGATTTGGGATTGTTGAATTAAAGGTAAAAGCTTTTGAGAGAAAGAAGTTTCTAGACCCATAAGGGCTTTCCAAATAGCTTCTAAGGTAATTTTTTCTGGTTTCTTTGGTAAAAATGACTTACTTGGTGAATCAAGGTCTATCAGAGATTCCTTTGGAGGTTGTGTCACCTTCATCAGATGGTTTTCAACAAGAGCGTTCCCTTCCCATTGGTCCGCATCTACTTCTGCGGATATAGTCAGCGGTATTCTGTCCAAGCTGGGTCCCGTGCCAGGAAGCCCTATCGCCTCTTGGGTACTAAGGGTTTCCTGGCCCCTTCTCGGCATGTCCGCCGGCATGGGAGGTGGAGTCCGTACTTCGGGGCTTAATGATGTCTCATAGGTGAGGCTCACCTTTCCCCGCAATCTCCAGCAGCGAAGGCACAGCACCTGATGCCATTCCTGGGAAGAGAAAGTGATCCAAAGACCCCACAGTTGGCATGACTTGCGCCACAGGACCAGCGCGTTATCTGCCCCTCCTCTTAGGAATGGGGAAGAAGAAATTTTGAATCTCCAGTAGAACTGGAGAATTCTGGTCGCCGCATCTCAAAAAAGATATAAAGGAATTAGAGAAGGTGCAGAGAAGGGCGATGAAAATGATAAAGGGAATGGAACGACTTCCCTATGAGGAAAGGCTGAGAAGGTTAGGGCTCTTCAGCTTGGAGAAAAGGTGGCTGAGGGGTGATATGATAGAAGTCTACAAGATAATGAGTGGATTAGAGCGGAAAGATGTGAAGTATTTGTTTACACTTTCAAACAACAACAAAACCAAGGGACACAAGATGAAGCTAGAATATGGTAGATTTAAAACAAACAGGAGAAAGTTTTTCTTTACTCAGCGTGAAGTTAGACTCTGGAACTTGTTGCCAGAGAATGAGCAGCTGGCCTTATGGAATTTAAAGGGGGTTTGAACAGATTCCTGAGGGAAAAGTCCATTGAACATTATTAATTTTTTTTTTTTTTTTTTGGGGGGGGGGGGGGGGGTTGCTAGGTTCTTGAAGCCTGGATTAGCCACTGTCAGAGAAAGGATGCTGGGCTCGATGGACCCTTGGTCTTTTCCCAGTATGGCGGTGCTTATGTACTTATGTACTAACTGAGGTAAGTGGGTAGGAGCGACTTCTCAACACTCCCTCTCAGCCGCCATCTTGCCTCACAGCTATTCTTTTGAATTTTATGATCAGGGTGGTTATGACTGTTTCAGTGCTACAGCATGGTCTGAAGCCTGATTGAGAGCTGTGAAGAACTGAGTAGTGCATTAAGTATTCCATTAATTGTTATGCTACTAGTTCCTCCATTGTTTTTGTAAGCAGTGGTATTGATGCCACTGGTCTGTAATTAGTGAGTTCACTGATCTTTCTGGTGGCGTCTTTAAGAATTGGAATGAGTATGATGTTGCCATTGTCAGAAGGGAAATGGCCCTTCGAGAACATGTATTCTACGTGTTCAGTTAAGTGTTTGATGAACCAATCTGGTGGGTTTTCCATCATGTAGTTTAGGCAGTTGTCTAGCAGGCAATTGGCATGTGAATATTTTGTCACTAGTGCTGTAACTAAGCTGGTTGTTGGTATCTTAAATGATGTCTTAAATGAGGACCAGATTCTGTCTGCCTTGATGTGGTCCTCGTTGACTTCACATTCGTGTACGAAATTTATGAGTGTTGTTTGTGTTGCAGCTAAATTTGATCTTTTTTTTTTTCTTCAAAACATTGTGCGAACTCGCCTTCTGTTTGTGGTTTTTCATTTGACATTAGCAGAGCTTGTGTGTTCAATACGTTTTACTTCATATATTTTTTTTCATGTTTATCTCTTCTGGGTGCATGTATGTGCTATAGTATTCGACTTTGGTTCTTTTTACTGTGTGTTTGTACTTGCTTAGGGCTTCCCTCCATGTGGTTTTGTTCATGTCTGATTTGTTTTTGGACCATTTTCCTTCTGGTTTCCTGCACAGCTTTTTCATCTCTAATAGTTCCTCATTGAACAAGGAGCGCAGTTGTTGTTTCCTCTTTGTTTTCATTTTGAGTGGTGCTATTTCATTTAGTGTGTTTCCACTTAGTTCGCCCCAGTTTCTCATGAAGTGAATGATAGTGAGTATTATGTTTGTTTGGTCATTCATTGCTGTTGACCAGAAACTATGGCTGTCCACTTTTCCTCTGGTTAAGGCAGTGTGGTGTCCTCGGTTCGCTGTTTTTGCTGTTCTCTTTCCACTGAAGTGTGAAGGTGAGTTTGTTGTGGTCTGACATGGCACCTCTGCACAGTTATGATTCCCTATTATATGGTCATTATTGGCTATGTGTCCGTAAGCTAGTATGTGTAATTTGTAACTACATGAGATGAGGTGGCTGGTGCCGTTTTGAAGGTCTATTGGTTCAGGGCATTTGTTAGAAGCCTGGTGTTGATGTTATTGGGCTTGTCTAGGTGTAGATTGATATCACCTAGTAGAAGGGCATTCAAGATGTTTGTGCATATGTTTGATATGAAGTCCATGAAGTCGTCTTGGGCACTGGACCATCTTCCAGGCAGGCGGTAGAAAAGTATACAGCATAATTGATCAGTTAATGTTGAGTTCGTAATTTTTCATGCCATGATTTCAATCGCAGGGGATATATGCTCACCTATGGTTTCTACTGTAAAGGAGGATTTGTATATTAAGGCTTCCTTTCTTTTTAGTTCTATTGATGAGTATTATTTTATATCCAGGCGGGCATAAGTCAAGCAGTACTGAGTTGTCTTGCATTTACAGCCATGCTTCTGTTATGAATAGTATACCTAATTGCTCAGTTTCAATCCAGTGTCTAGTTATGGTTGACTTGTTAACTGCTGATTTCACATTCATGTAACCTATAGGAATGGGTACGTATGTATCAATGTTGATGTTGGTGTACTTGTCTGTAAATTTCTTTATGTTCTATTATTTTTGATCATTGCAACTTATTTGTGCTTAACCGAATCGGTTTACAAAGGTTAAAAAGTAAACAAAAAAATCAGGGAGTAGAATACACAAGAACAAATCAAAATAAGGACAATATATGAAAGGAAGTAAAAATGTTACATAATAAAAACCAAATACAAAACAGAAATTGAAACATAAGGAAGGGAAAAGAGACAATGGGGATAGATCGACTAAAGTTAGGCACCGGGACAATGTCTGCTAAGTGCAAATTCCATATCGGCAATTGCATGAGCAATTGCCATTATGGAATACTCATATAAGTCTGTATTTATGTGCCTAACTTTAGGTGCAAGCACTTATGCTTGCTAAATAGTTGGTGTAAATGCTTGTGTCTAAATGTAGGCAGTTAGGCATGTAAATGCTAGCATTCTACAACATGCGCAAGTCAGTGCTAGGGACACCCCTGACGAACCTATGCCTCTCCCAGGTCCATGTCTCCCTTGCAGGTGGACATTATGTATGTGATAATTGTAACCCACTTTGACATAAAAGCAGGATATAAATATAAGAAATAAAAATAAATTATGGATTTTGCACATGCAATTTACAGACTACCGACTATGGGCAGTTATATGCTAATTAATGCTAATGAACACCAGTTATAGTCAATAATTGGTTAATGCCAATTAAGCAGCTAGTTATTAAATTAAGTAACATGCACAACTGAAACTATTCTATAACTTATGTGCACAACTTTGCATGCTAAGCGTAATATTGTGCAGGCAAGTTTGTAGAATTAGGGGGTTGTGTCCATGCTGGTCGCTATCAGCAGCAAGAAAGTCCAAACTACACAAATAGACTGTAGAAGTTAGAGAGTCAAACCAAAAGCAAATTCAGAAATGTAAGATTTTAAATGAGTTTTGAATTTGCTGAAGGAGGATTCTTGCCTGATAAAAAAGGAAAGAGTTTCAAAGAATCGGCACTACAAAGGAAACATAGGAAGAGTGTGTATGGTCTAGGCAGATCTTAAAGTATGATGGAATAGTGATTTTTGTTGAGAGGCATAATGGGCCAGATTCTATATAAGGGGCCTAAAAAATCAGTATGGTAAACATTTCCACCAAAGTGTATTCTATAAGTGGCACCTAGATTTAGGCGCAGTATATAGAATATGTTTAGTTAATATCCCAGCGCCTAAAACTACGTGCCTCCATTTACACCAATGAAAATGTGGCATAAATCCCTCCATATAAATGTACCCACACTGGGCCATATTCTACAACTACGCATGTAATTTTGGGAACACCCATTTCCCCGCCCACAGCCACGCCCTTTTTAACTTCGCCTGTTAGAATTTAGACAGTTCATTACACAATACGCTTAGCGAGGTGTGCATGTAAATTCCAATTATTGCCAACTAGTGTTCATTATTGCTTAAGTGCTGTTATCAATGATGATTAGATTGTTAAGCCCAATTAAGTTATGCGCGTTGTTATAGAATACGCCTGGATTTCGGCATGGATCTGTAGATGTGCTATATAGAATGTCAGATAGTGTAAAGACTCGAACATAGGGAATGGGCAAGCTAGAGAGAAACAAAGGAAGAAACAAAAGGATACCAAAATAAAAGTCATGAGGGGGCAGCTGTCAGGATCGGAATCAATTTTAGAAATAATCAGGGCGAGAAGAACATGTAAAGACGTAATCTCAAAGAAAGAATGGAAAGAACACATTTGCTTGACAGTGAAAAAACATTTGCTAGCATCATGAGAAATCTGTTGACTGAAGCTCAGAGACATATCCAGTAATACACCAAATATTTTTATAGACTGCTTTAAAGAGCGAGGTACTCCATTAATAAAAGGATACTATTACAAAGAAAAAGAGGCTTTACCAGTGAACACAGTGGTGTGCTGGAGGGGGCTCTCGCAAGCTCGCAAGAGCCGTTTGTTAAGTTTTAAAGAATTTTGGGAGCCAGTTGTTAAAGTAGCTCCCCCACCATGGCTACTTTAACAACTGGCTTCCAAAATGCTCCTGAATTCTCTTTTACTTTGCTGGCAGGGATGCTGAGCCCTGCAAACCAAGTAAATAGACTGCTGCTACTCCGCACTCCTTGTTTCCAGCTCTGAGCAGCAGGCTGGAACTTCTCCTGCATGCAAGTCAAGTCCCAGTGTGCTGCTCAGAGCCAGAAACAAGCAGTAGGAAGTGGTGGCAGTCCATTTATTGGCTGGTGGGGCTCGGCCTCCCTGCCAGCAAAGGTATGCCTAGCATGCCCGCAGGAGGGAGGAGAATTGAGGCATACATTGCCCCCACCAGTCCACCCCTGGACCCCCCAAATTGCAGGGCTGGCTACGCCCGGAGAGAGAACCCATTGTTAAAAATTTACCAGCACACCCCTGAGTGAACATGACTGCTTTTGATTTAGAAGAATCAAGTTTTAAGCAATTTGTAAAGAACCAGTTAGAGATTAAGTCAACTGTGGAAGAAATGTCAGACATGCACTGAGGGGAGATGAAACCAAGTGAGTAAAGAAGTCAGATGTCATCAGCAAAGATTAAAAAGAAGTGTAAGGGTAGATTCCATAACAGATCCCTGAGAACAACGGATGCAAGAGGTTGGAGAACAAGACTAGGAAACATGAAGTATTATCACAAAGGTATGAGCAGAATCAAGAGTGCAATGTGTCTTAATTTAATAATATGCAGAGAAAAGAGAGGCACTTTAAAAGAACATCATGGAGGACCAGATCAAAAGCAGCTATAAGGTATAATGAAACCAAAAGAATAAACATACTTAGCAGAATCTGGAAATAACCAGATGTAATCTATATTGCCCAAAACAGTGTGCTCAGTAGTGTGAAACCTGTTTGACAACGGTGAAGTGTATTCATTTTTTTCAAAATAAATTTTTAAAAAATTTCAGACAATTATGTAGCAGCAAGGTTTTCTGCAAATTTGTCTAGAAAGAGGAGATTCCAAATCAGACATTAATTAGAAGGTACAGAGGTTAATCAGATTTAGGATCCATTAGATGAAAATAAATTATAGCCTGTTTCCAGGTAGCAGGGACAAGGCCAGTGGTAAGACTGCTAGTATAGAGCAAATGAAGGGCAGAAACGCATTGATATTTTCCTTTATGAAGATTGGTCAGATGGAGAAAAGGAAGGCTAGAGCAGGAATGTTAAACTGAGAGAAAATATTGTGAAGAGTAGAATTAAGTCACTGAGAAATCAGGATTTGAATTTAAGAATCTCTGAGATTCTCAGCTCTAAGCAATAATACATATACACAGAAATGGCAAAATATCAACTTTCTACCTTTACGATGAAAAACAGTTAAAAACATATACTTCCTACAATTATTTCTGCCATAAAGCTCTATGCTAACTAGTTTAATTATGCATATAAATTTTGCTGTACATTTAAAACATCAAACCACATTATATCATTTTCTATGGCAAATTTAAAGAACACCACTTTCTCCATTATGATCTATATCAAGTTTTATTTTCAGTTTTCCTTCAGCAGTGAGCTCTGCACTTCTGAAAGCTATTCATTCCTGACTGTCACTTCCTTCCCTGACCTGTCACCATGACATCTATCTACTTAATGCAGGAATGTTCCACAATGTAATTAAGTCATTATGAAAATATGAACAGAAGAGGAGTAGCTTCCAGTGTACAAAAAATTGTAATTATAACACATCCTTTTTTAAAGATGTCTCTTACAATTAAATTGTCCCAGTGAAGAGACCAGGGGAAGTGAGTCACTTGATTAAAAGCTATAAAAGCAGCAAGGGCTCTCTTCTCAGTAACAAAGATATATTTGAAGCAACACCAGCTACTAAATTCTGATAAAAGCTTAAAAAAATTATGTTTGTAACAATGTGTTTCCATAGATAATTAAATGTTTATTTAAAATACAACACAATGACAAGATAACTTACTATTTACATATAAATACACACTGATTTGCTCCATGGTGGAACAATGAATGCCATCAATTGAACATTAGCAAAAACAAAAAAAAAAGTGAATGTTTATCATCTGGGTTATACTCCGATTAATAAAGATAAATGGCAAAACATAATCAACAGCAGCTCAGCATCTTAATCATTACATCTGAATTATAGGAAGCACTTAATTACTCTCATTTACTAGGTGCAATCTAATGAAGGGGCATTAGCCAAATGAAAAGAAATGCCAAACAAACAAACAAAATACTTACACTATCATTAAAAAGAAACTCTGACAGTGCAGGTGACAACATATGCAGGATAAATTAACAAAATGTTCTAAATGCTGAGTTGTCATCACGTTAATACTGTCATCAGATACCCTGGGTTCTCAGCAATACTGCTGATAGACCCAGGTATCATCAATCACTTTGTTCTACCATACTTCTCCTTATTACAGAAGGTAGCCATCATGCTGCTGCCAGCACATTGTGGAACAGAGATGAAAAGTGCATTTTTTAAGAGTGGAAATGGCCATATAATGCATTAGTGCTAGCTACTATGTGATCCTGTCCTTTATTGCCATCACTTCTGCTCATGTAGAACCAGCTAAGAAATTCTAGCGTCAATTTTGTTATGTGGCTTTCACACTGTAGACTATACAGTGAGCAGAAGGTCTCTGTATTACAGCAGCTCTTTTCTGAAAAAGTTGAAGAAATGGTTACAATATTATGTGTGAACAGGATAATCACCCAATATAAAGAGGATTTACTGCACTATACCGATTGCTCCAGCAAAAATACTTAAGACTAATTATGAAGACACAGCTTCTATATATATTGTAACAAGGAACAAAGCCTAGCCGGGACAGCTAGAGAGTCCATCCTGGCACAGTTGGCGTTTAAAGGAAAAGAGTATATTTGTCCCCTTTAAAGGTTGGGGGAGGGGACAATGCACTACTCTGAGCTCTAAGGCAAACCTGCTAGTTTTGCACAGAGCAAGACTGGGTAGAGTTAGGGTCCCAGGCAGCCTAACCAAGTGACCCAGGGATTAACCAGCCAAGTGGCCCAGGGGAAGGATATGTCAGTTCCCCAATCCAGCATATAAAGTTCCCTGAGAGGAGTAAGAAAGGAAGGAAGGAAGGAGCCACACCGCCTGAGAGGAACTGCAAAAGAAAAAGGGGAAAAGCCAGAAGCTGGGACCTGGAGAGATTTAGAAGAGACGATCTGTGAGGAAGGCTGTTTCCCCAGAACCAAGGTGGACATTTGGAATTGATGTAAATGGAGAGGAACTTAAAAGCGGCAGGGATGGGGGAAGCCAGTAAGAGGAATAGGCTGACAGTTGTTTTTTGACAAATTTTTGTTTGACAGCCAGGGATGGAGGATAGGAACCAGAAAAGTATTTGTGGATGGTCCTATCCAAGAGGAGGAAGCCACTGAAGGCTGAGCTCAGGCTCTGAAAGAAAAGAGCCAGTCTCAGGGTTTTGGACATTAATTTAGAAACCCGTCAATAAGGTCCGCTGGTTGTAATGTCACCACCCTCCTGCACTCCGTTGTTTAGGAGGTGATTTACCCAACACCTGTTGTTAGTAGTCATGGCTAATGTTGGGTACCTCACGGAGCTCAGGGGATGGTGCAGGAATACTAACCTCGTCCCACCCTTTCAAAAAGATGTGGGAGGAAAAATAAACTAAATTGGATACTTATTTAAATTAACTAGAACCACCACACTGTTAAAATTTTTAAACAATAAGACAAACTTTAATTTTAGAAATTACTATAACAATATTTATAACAATAAAAGGAAATATTAGCTGTAAGACAATGTGCAGAGTAACTCTTTTACTGTGATATCTTACTTATCTTTGTACCTCTTTTCCCTTCTAGGTACCCTTTACTCTCGTCAGGATATACCCAATATCAGATAAGTATGAAATAACCTTAACAATCTCAATTATTTTCTGTATTTTCTCTCTCTGTGGGTATTTCCCTGAATTTGATTCTTTGTTGTTTCTTTTCTCTTCTCAGGTCTCCGTAAACAGCCCACCACGCTCACCAAGGAAATAAGGTAAGTATTGTTTTTTTTTCCTCTTCCCTATTAGTGTCTCACTTTTTACTTCTAAATTTCTTTATATGTCCCAAAATGTCACTTAGCTGTCGTTGGTTCACTCTCCGTTCTTGTCACTGTCTTTCTTGCGTGGGGGCCCGTTGTCAACAGATGCTTTATTTCTGTGAGGTCTTCCTTCTAAACCTTTCCTTAAACAAATGAAATAGAGGCAAAACCCTCTCTTCCTGGGTTGAACTGGAACCAGTTTAACAAAGGAGTTATATTTCAAAGACTGTGGCCAACTATTCTTTTGAAATAAAATTAACCAAAAGTACCCTATCTTCCAGGCCTATACTCTAGTTTTTCTTCCCTGAACTTGTGCTGAGAGAGATTGACTGTCCCTTCCACACAATTACTCTCACACAATTCTTAATTACTCTTATTCAAACTCCCATTTCAACTCCAATTTCCTTAAGCTATGACTCTACTTCCCTTGAATTAATCTTTAAATGTATTCCCAAACCCTTACCCAAATACTCCTTAAGCTACTACTACAAATACACTAATTACCCTCCCTTAACAAATTCCCCTTAACTCCTACCTTATACACCAGTTCACCCAAACCTAACTAAATTTTTAAACTTGTTCTACAGATTTCACCTTTTTTTCTCTCCTCACACTCATCCACCAACAATCACCTCAAATTTATCTCAATATCCCAACTTATACCCTTAAAACACTTCCTACTCTGCCAGCACCTCCTCTCTCTCTCTGACCATCAATCTCACTCTGACCAACTGCCCACTCCCCGGTTGCCTTGGTTACCAGCCTCGGCTTGCCTTCCAAATCAGCCTTGGCTTGCGTTCCAAGACCCCCGTGGCCAATCCCTGTCCATTTCCAACATTCTAATTTCCACTGCTGACCAGTGGAATTCTAGCCAGCAGTGCAAAATCCCCATTTTAAATCCATAGGAAACAATGGAAAAATAACAAAATTAAATAAAAACCCAATAAAACGTTTTCTAAATCACCCCAAAATTTTCATACTAATAAAACTTCCCGTCCCCTATTAAATCATGCTTTTAAAATTTAAAAATACCAATTTTTACAGTCCGCCCACAATTATCTCACTTAAACAGCGTGGATGCTGTTTAAAAACACCATCCTGGAGGTTCAGGACAAATATATTCCACGTATTAGAAAAAAGGGAAAAAAGACTAAACGTCAGCCGGCGTGGCTAAACAGTAAGATAAAGGAAATCATTAGAGCCAAAAAACAATCCTTCAGAAAGTGGAGAAGAGAACCAACTGAAAGTAACAGGATAGATCATAAGGAATGCCAAGCCAAATGCAAAGCGGAGATAAGGAGGGCAAAAAAGGACTTTGAGAAGAAATTAGCGTTGGAAGCAAAAATACATAGTAAAAATTTTTTTAGATACATTAAAAGCAGGAAACCGGCCAAAGAGTCGGTTGGGCCGCTGGACGAAAATGGTGTTAAAGGGGCGATCAAGGAGGACAAAGCCGTAGCGGAGAAATTAAATGAATTCTTTGCTTCGGTCTTCACCGAGGAGGATTTGGGGGGGACACCGGTGCCGGAAAGAATATTTGAAGCGGGGGAGTCGGAGAAACTAAACAAATTCTCTGTAACCTTGGAGGATGTAATGGGTCAGTTCAGCAAGCTGAAGAGTAGTAAATCACCGGGACCTGATGGTATTCATCCCAGAGTATTAATAGAACTAAAAAATGAACTTGCGGAGCTACTGTTAGAAATATGCAATCTGTCCCTAAAATCGAGTGTAGTACCGGAAGACTGGAGGGTAGCCAATGTTACTCCGATTTTTAAGAAGGGTTCCAGAGGAGATCCGGGAAATTATAGACCAGTGAGTCTGACGTCGGTGCCGGGCAAGATGGTGGAGGCTATTATTAAGAATAAAATTGCAGAGCATATACAAAAACATGGACTGATGAGACAAAGTCAGCACGGATTTAGTGAAGGGAAGTCTTGCCTCACCAATCTAATGCATTTTTTTGAGGGGGTAAGCAAACATGTGGACAATGGGGAGCCGGTTGATATTGTATATCTGGATTTTCAGAAGGCGTTTGACAAAGTGCCGCACGAAAGACTCCTGAAGAAATTGCAGAGTCATGGAATCGGAGGTAGGGTATTATTATGGATTAAGAACTGGTTGAAAGATAGGAAGCAGAGAGTAGGATTGCGTGGCCAGTATTCTCAGTGGAGGAGGGTAGTTAGTGGGGTCCCGCAGGGGTCTGTGCTGGGTCCGTTGCTTTTTAATGTATTTATAAATGACCTAGAGATGGGAATAACTAGTGAGGTAATTAAATTCGCCGATGACACAAAATTATTCAGGGTCGTCAAGTCGCAGGAGGAATGTGAACGATTACAGGAGGACCTTGCGAGACTGGGAGAATGGGCGTGCAAGTGGCAGATGAAGTTCAATGTTGACAAGTGCAAAGTGATGCATGTGGGTAAGAGGAACCCGAATTATAGCTACGTCTTCCAAGGTTCCGCGTTAGGAGTTACGGATCAAGAAAGGGATCTGGGTGTCGTCGTCGATGATACGCTGAAACCTTCTGCTCAGTGTGCTGCTGCGGCTAGGAAAGCGAATAGAATGTTGGGTGTTATTAGGAAGGGTATGGAGTCCAGGTGTGCGGATGTTATAATGCCGTTGTATCGCTCCATGGTGCGACCGCACCTGGAGTATTGTGTTCAGTACTGGTCTCCGTATCTCAAAAAAGATATAGTAGAATTGGAAAAGGTACAGCGAAGGGCGACGAAAATGATAGTGGGGATGGGACGACTTTCCTATGAAGAGAGGCTGAGAAGGCTAGGGCTTTTCAGCTTGGAGAAGAGACGGCTGAGGGGAGATATGATAGAAGTGTATAAAATAATGAGTGGAATGGATCGGGTGGATGTGAAGCGACTGTTCACGCTATCCAAAAATACTAGGACTAGAGGGCATGAGTTGAAGCTACAGTGTGGTAAATTTAAAACGAATCGGAGAAAATTTTTCTTCACCCAACGTGTAATTAGACTCTGGAATTCGTTGCCGGAGAACGTGGTACGGGCGGTTAGCTTGACGGAGTTTAAAAAGGGGTTAGATAGATTCCTAAAGGACAAGTCCATAGACCGCTATTAAATGGACTTGGAAAAATTCCGCATTTTTAGGTATAACTTGTCTGGAATGTTTTTACGTTAGGGGAGCGTGCCAGGTGCCCTTGACCTGGATTGGCCACTGTCGGTGACAGGATGCTGGGCTAGATGGACCTTTGGTCTTTCCCAGTATGGCACTACTTATGTACTTATGTACTTATGTACTAAACCCCTCTCAAAACTCCCAAACTCTGTAAAAACCATTTCAAAAATTAAATTAACCCTTCCTTAACCTACCCCGTCGAATAAATTAATTTAACCCTATCAGAACCCCTCTAAAATGAACTCCCCCCCAAAAGACCCCTAAAAATATTCAAATTTAACATCCAACCCACCACAAAAATAAACAAAAATACCCCGATCCCAGATATGCAAAAATAATTCCTATCCGACTAACCCCTGATTTTTTAAAAATAAAAAAACGCAATTTATGCAAATTAAAAATTAACCAATTAGAATTTTGGGTTTTCAAACCCCTTACCTTATAGTAGAATTTCCGTACACCTGACGCCTGCCCTCGGTTCCGGTCCCACATGTCCTGGGGCGAAAATGGAGCCATTTGAAAAATTGCCCCGAAAATGGCCGTTTCTCTGGAGCTCCAGCTCAAAAATCGAGGTCCCAGCTTGTAGGCCTCGCCGGAGCTCCCGCCCAAAAACTGTTCGTGCGCATGCACGCACTCCTCCCAGCATCTTCGCCCTCTCCCTCTGTCCTCTTCGCTCCCGCCCGGATCCTCTAAAAAAAAAAAAAAACAAGCCCATGCAGAAACACTGCTGCTGTCTCTCGCAGCGCATTCCCCGCCTCTGCTCATCCTCCTTCACTGGCCCCGGAAACGTTCGCGGAAACATCCGCGAAACCCGGTCCCAACAACGCCTCACTGCAGCTCTTCATTTCCCAGGATGGGCCCGGCCCGATCATCCCCGGGATCCAGGAAAGTCTAACGTTCCCCCCCCCCCCCCCCCCCCCCCCCCCCGTAGCATTTTTCTTTTTTTTTTTTCTGCACTCACTTCCCCATCTGACTCGAAATGGCCAGAAAGATGATCCCTGACACCGGAGGTTCCTCTTCCTCCCACAGCGTCCCAAACTTGCCCCTAATTCCGCTGCTCACCGCCTCCAACCCAAACGAGCCAAAAAAACGATCAGGAGCGCCAATCAGAAGCGTTAAAACTTCTCCCTAAGCTCACCAGTCCCTCTCAGGCCCGCAAAATCAACCCTGAGCCAGGGTAAAACTTTATTTTTTTTTCACCCCTGCTCTGCTACACAGCTGACCACTACAGCCCCCAGCTCCTGAAACTCTTCCCCACCCCAGAAAAACGGCACCGGAAGCACTCAGAGGAGTCCAGGTAAGTATTAAAAATTTTCTTCTTTGCATTCTTTTAACCCTGGTTACAGTAAGAAAAGCTGATTGCTAAAGTAACCTAATTTGCATATTTTCTAACTCCAGACAGAGAAGCAGCTGAGTAAATTTACATTCCGCACTGCCTGCTGGGAAAGCAGTTCTTTGTTGTAACAAGCTGAGGAAATAAAGTTAAACCACATATAAAGTGGGCAAGGAAGAAATGCTTATGACTGTTTGCAGGTACTATACCAGTATGAAAGATTAACTCATGTTTCTCTTCCTCACCCCGAGCCAAGAAGGATCCCCACATGGGCCTACTGAACCCAGGCCCAAAGGTCTAGGGTAAGCTTTTCTCATTATCAAGGCACGCTTTGATTAGCAGCCTACTTATACAGTCCAGTGGTTGCAGCCAGGAGAGGGAAGGGGGCCTTATGTGCTAGTTGGCCCACATATTTGTGATCTATCCCTGAACTTGAGCGTACAAGGCACTGAGAAGAGGGATCAGGACAACTTAGTTCCTGGTTTGAGAGTCATTTCCACACTGGTAGAAGGTATGGTGGAGGTCACTCCAGATCCTTTTGATTCTGCTGGAGGTTTCAGAGTGCCAAGGGGAGCAGTTTCCTTCTGCTGAGACCCTAGCTAGAACATTCACAGCTTGACAACTTACTAAACTTTTCTTATGGAAAGTGGAGAGATTACTGTATAGCGAAGTTACTTACCTGTCGCAGGTGTTCTCTGAGGTCAGTAGGCCAACTACTCTCACAACTGGGTGATGTCATCCAACAAAGTCTGGTGCGGATGCCACCCAGCGCACTATCTGTTTAAGAGGCCTTTGGTAGCATCCCACTGCTAAACCTCATTGGCCTTTAGAATGGCAGAGAGTTCCTCTGCAAGTACTTCCTCGCAGAGCTCAGGTAAGATGCTCTTGGTGGGCAATTTGGAGGACATTTTCACCAATGGAGTGCGTAACCATGGTGGACACTTTGGAGAATCCATCAGTAGGAGGTTACAAAGGGCCACCTTTCTTGGGAAAAAATTCAGTCTCCCCTCTACCAGTAGGCCATTCAGAACGGCCACTTGAATGGTGGTTATACTCTCTTGAAGCCAGTCAAAAGCTCGTCCCAAGAGCCAGTTGGGGCTCTTGGGTGCACTGCTGCTAACATTGTAAGTGTTGGGGCTGGGCCTGTTCTGCAGAACAAAAAGAAGGAGTGATCCTACACTTTGAGGGTAGTATGCACTCTTCAAAGTCCAGCCGAAAACCTCCGAGAGGTAGTGGGTGCAGAAGGAGGCTGCTGAGATAGGTACTTGATGGTGTCAGAGTGTTTTTCAATGAGGTTCACGACCTACTCCACCTTTTCCCCAAAAAGGTTATCTCCTTAGCATGGACCGTCTGCTAACCTCTCTTAAACTGCTGGTTCGAGAACCAAGACGCACAGCCAAAAGAGTCATCTCATCCTCCTACTTAAGGTGGAGAGTCTGAACACAATGTCAAAAGTATCAAATGTTCCCCTAGTTAGGTATGTTCTGCACTCCTCCTGCTGCATATCCAGCTGGTGAGGCTCTGTGGCGTGCTCCAGTGGGATAGTGTCCGCAAAGTCTAGCACACTTTGCACCGTGGACAAGTACAGGCTTGTGTAGAGCTGGTAGATCTGGATGCAGAAAATGAGCATTGAGGCCTGAAGCACATTTCTACCAAAAGAATTCAGTATCTGGGCTTCCCTGCCTGAAGGTGCCAAGGCATGAGTCCTGGCCTTCTTGAGAGCTGATACGACCACCATGAAGTGGTGGGGAAACTGGGCCTTCTCAAATCCGGGAGCCTTTTGGATGTGATATCTCAAACCAAACTTCTTAGGAATAACCTGTACAGAGAGCAAGGTCTCCCAATTCTTCATCTGTGCCTCTCTGAGAATGATATGGAGGGGTACAGTAACTGCCTCCCTAGGAGAAGAACTGTAGTCCAGAACAGTCAACAACTCTGACCTAGGCTCATCCTCAGTTTTCAACTTAAAGGGGATAGCAGCCACCACCCTCTTGACAAAACTGGTGAAGGAGAGAGCCTCAGGAGAAAGTGCAAAGTGATGCATGTGGGAAAGAGGAATCCAAACTATAGCTACATGATGCAAGGTTCCAAGTTAGGAGTCATCAACCAGGAAAAGGATCTAGGTGTCATCATTGAGGACACTTTGAAAACCTCTGCTCAGTGTGCAGCGATGGCTAAGAGAACAAATTGAATGTTAGGAAAGCATTGGAAAGCAAAAATGAGAATGTTATAATGCCTTTGTTTTGCTCCTTGAATACTGTGTGCAATTAGAAACAATACAGAGAAGGGTGACAAAAATGATAAAGGGGATGAGACAACTACCCTATGAGGAAAGGAGTGGAGTGGAGAAGTAGCTGTCAGAACCCGGAGTAAAATAGTGAGTCCCTGTGTCAGACAAAGTCTGACAGCCGAACAACCCTGACCTTACCTTGGGAAATGGAGATGACGAACCAAGGTACCACAGCACAGTCCAGGTCCGGGCAAAGCCAGGCGAAGCACAGTCTAGGTCCAGGCAAGTCTCAAAGGCAGGCTGCTAGCAGAAGCACAGGTCAGGCCCCAGCAAGGATACAAAGGCAGGCGGCCAGCAACACACAGTCCAGGTCCAGGAAAAGGCTGAAAGGCAGGCGGCAAGCAAAACACAGTCCAGGTTCAGGCAAAGGTTCAAAGGCAGGCGGCAAACAAAACACAGTCCAGGTCCAGGCAAATGTTCCAAGGCAGGCAGCAAGCAAAACACAGTCCAGGTCCAGGCAAAGGTTCCAAGGCAGGCGGCAAGCAAAACACAGTCCAGGTCCAGGCAAACGTTCCAAGGCAGATGGCAAGCAAAACACAGTCCAGGTCCAGGCAAAGGTACAAAGGCAGGGGGCAGGCAAAAGGCAAAGTCCAGGTCCAAGCAAAGGTTCAAAGGCAGGTTAAAGCAAGGAGAAAAAATAGGTGCCCAGGAATCCACACAAGTAGAAGCCGAAGCAACAACCTCCACCAACTGCTGTTCTTAAATAGCCCCCTCCAAAGGAAGTCAGGAAACAGCTAACAGGAGGCGTTCCCCTCAGGAACCTTCCAAGAACCTCGGATTGGCCGGCCAAAATGGATAGACAGCATCCAGGCGCAATTAGCCAATCCGAGCGTCGGGGGAGTATACACAGTGTTCCTGGGCTCCGTGCCCGGATTAGAAAACCATCCTCGGGGACGCCGACGCTGCAAAGATGGCCGACGTTCCCCCGCAGACACCGACGCAGCGTGGAGAGCCTAGCCGCCCAGACGGCAAACAACAATTCAGGAGCGCCGGAGAGTCCCAGCATCTGCCCGCCCATCTCGGCCAGCGCCTCCTCAGCAGACCCGAGGCGCGCAGCGGCCGAAAAGTGAGCGTCACGGGTGAGGGTTGCGACAGTAGCCTAGTGGTTAGTGCAGTGGACTTGATCCCTGGGGAACTGGGTTCCATTCCCACTGTAGCTCCTTGTGACTCTGGGCAAGTCACTTAACCCTCTATTGCCCCAGGTACAAATAAGTACCTGTATATACTATGTAAACCGCTTTGAATGTAGTTGCAACAACCACAGAAAGGCAGTATATCAAGTCCTTTTTCCCCCTAAAGCAGTTAGGACTTTTCAGTTGGCTGAGGGGAGATATGATAGAAGTGTATAAATAATGAGTGAAATGGAATGGGTGGATGTGAATCAGTTTACTCTTTCCAAAAATACTAGGACTAGGGAGCATGCAATGAAGCTATTAAGTGGCAAATTTAAAACAAATCGGAGAAAATATTTCTTCACTCAACATGTAATTAAACTATGGAATTTGTTGCAAGAGAATGTGGTAAAAGCAGTTAGCTTAGCGGGGTTTTAAAAAGGTTTGGATAACTTCCTAAAAGAAAAGTCCCTAAGCCATTATTAAGTTGGACTTGGGGAAAATCCACTACTTATTTCTGGGATAAACAGCATAAAACCTATGTTACTGTTTTGGGATCTTGTCAGGTACCTGTAACCTGGATTGGCCACTGTTGGAAACAGGACACCAGGATTGATGGACCTTCGGTCTGTCCAGTATGGCAACACTTATGTTCTTATGTTCTCCTGTGCCATAAGATCTCTCCTCCGAGAAGTAATCTAGCTCTCCTTCAGAGTACCAAGACTGATCCATCTCTGACTCAAGGAACTCTTATTGGGAGAAATGAGCCTTACCTGCCTCTGTCTACCGGAAGAATATCCAGGCCAGTTAGAGCAACAAAGTATGAATGTGACACCTGATCTTAGGGAAGCTTCCTCCTCCAACATCAAGCAGATTACCGAACATGATGGCCCAAGACCAATGCCTGCTGAAGAAACGGTGCTGGTGGCTACTACACAGGCATAACCTGGGCCTCTAGGGACTGGACTTGGTGTTAATACATTTTTCGCGCTGGATTTCCCTGGCTCTCTGGGTCGTCTTCTACATGCACAGTCATAGAACAGAGGTATGAGCATCGTGATCTAGCCCCAAGCACTGGAGACACTGGAGACACCAGTAATGGGGATCAATCCCCTAAGTGACCCGCTTACACTGAAAACAGTGCTTGACGCCACTGGGGACTTTCTGGGACATGGAAGGAAAAACAGCCGACACCAAATCAAATGACTCTATGCTGAGGGAGAAAAAAGTTTACTCACTCCAGAAAAATGTTGATGCAACCTGGCCTGAGCTCAGACCTTTCTTTCTGAGAATTTCCGAGAGAAGAGAACATTTCTCTGCTAAGTGAACGCTATTTTGCTTTGTGTTTTGGGAACTTAAAGATTGGGGATTTAAAGGAGGAATTGTAGGTTAGTGTTAGGCAAAATAAAAATATAAAAAACAAATTTTATCAACTAATCTCTACAGTCTTTTC
Source organism: Microcaecilia unicolor (assembly GCF_901765095.1). Lineage (NCBI taxonomy): Eukaryota > Metazoa > Chordata > Amphibia > Gymnophiona > Siphonopidae > Microcaecilia > Microcaecilia unicolor. The sequence continues at coordinate 122,495,090 of NC_044038.1, read as the reverse complement.
CACTTAGTTTTAAAAACTTTGTACCACAGCATTAACAGATAGAATCTAACAGGCACTGCAAGATCTAGTTTAGTCTTCGCACCCACCCCTAGGACAACTCTTCATTTATAGTCAATTTTAATTAGGGTAACAAGCAAGGAGTGCTCTTACAGAGTTTTAAATACATTTCATTACCATCTAAGAAGGAAGCACTAACTAAATCATACAATATACTATATAAACTAAAAGACACTTTTATATTAGGCTAATATCCTTAATACTCTAGAAAGTTTTAAATTATTGAAAAACTCAAAAACACTAAGATGGAGTCAGCAGTCCAGCAGCAAGAGGGGTCTTTTGCATTGAGTGTCACATGTATGATTATCTCCCAGTTGGTGAGATGTCAAATGCAGTGCTTTTTTTGTAGAAAAAAAGGTGCCAGTACTCATTATGGGCGGGGTCACCATATATGGCTCCACCCCTATGATAGCCACACCCACATTAGCCACACCCTTTACACCAGCCATGGCTCATATAAACAGACATCATTGAAAATATACTAGTATAGGAGAAAAAAATAACGTGATTTTTTTTCATTATAAATCATTTCTGTAAGCTGTTACAGCTCCAGTATACCCAGTGCAAAATAAGACAGCAGATGTAAATTTTCAAATTGGACATATTCCAAACACTAAAATGAAAATAAAATGATTTTTTTCTACCTTTGTTGTCTGTTGACTTTTTCTATCCATATTGGTCCCAGTCTCTGATTCTGATGCTCCCTATTTGTTCTCTTAACTCCATTTCCAGGGCTTCCTTTCCATTTATTTCTTTACTTTCCTCCTTTCTTCTTCATTTCTTGCCCTACATCCATAAACAAAAGCTGTGTCCTCCTCTGTGGAATTGACTGGAGGAGGTAAACGTGGATCCAGCTTTTGCCTATTTTCTCCATCCTTGTGCAGTTTTTCTCCTCTCTTCTCTTTCCTTCATCTCCATCCATGTGCTCTTCTTCTTTTTTATTTTCTCCCCTCCATCCATGTCCAGCACTTCTCCTCTCTTCCCTCCCCTGTATTCATATAAAGCAATAATTCTCTCTCCCCTCTCCTCCATCCAACATTTCTCCTCTCTCCCCCCAAACCCCTCCATCCATTTCCAGCATTTCTCTCTCTTCCCTGCCCTCCCCTCCCATTCATGTGCATCTCCTTCCTGTCTTTCTCCCCTCCATCCATGTCCAGCATGTCTCCTCTCGCCCCTGCCCTCCCCTCCCATGACCAGCGATTCTCCTCCTCATTTTTTTCTTGGATACTTACCATTGGCAAAATGTTGTAAGCAAACCTCATTTTTTATGCTCTATATACATTACCTTTCAGACACAGTTCATATGTAAGCAAACCTCATTTTTTATGCTCTATATACATTACATTTCAGACATAGTTCATATGTAATTACCCTGCCCATAGACCACATATTGATCTACAGCCTATATGTAATGTGGTTTATCTGTCACATTTTGCATACTTCTTATATGTTCTTCTGGCAAAAGACCTCTGGACATTTATATATGTAAACTATCATACATTATTAGTTTTTGCTGTCTATTGTGTATATGAAAATCATATATGGAAAATATACCACAATTTACATGATTTTTTTTATATATATTCTTTTATGGTTTCTTTTATATGCAATTGTTTTTGTATTATTCATGTATTCATTTACCTTGCAACACCATTTTAATGACATTTGATACTTTTAATCACGAATTGATATTATTTGACATTATTTATCCTTATTTTTTATTGATTTGAATACGCTATGTTTTTGTACTTATGATATTTTATGTATGTTTACCTGTTTTTATTCATATATGCTTTCAAGATATGTATTTGAGATTTAATATATATACACATAGATATATTTCTTTTGTTCACAATATTTATGTTTTATATCTGTTATTATAATTGTTTTTATAGACTCCTGAAGAAGGCGCTACGGCGCCGAAACATGGCTGTGTTGAGTCAACCATTTGTAATAAATATCATTGTTGAATTAAATTATACGTCTCCCCATTGTTTGGATAGAGCCTATCTTCCCCACCCTTTCTCTGTTCCCTGTCCTCCCCTGCCAGCCATGTCCAGCGATTCTCCTCTCTCACCTTCCCTCCCCTCTCATCCATGTCCAATTATTCTCCTCTCCTGTGCCCTCCCTTTCCATCCATGTCCAGTGAATCTCTCTTCCCTGACCTCCCCTCCCATCTATATCCAGCATGTCTCCTATCTCCCCTCCCCTGCCCTCCCCTCCATGTCCAGCGATTCTCCTCTCTCCCATGCCCTCCCCTCCCATCCATGTCCAGCATGTCTCCCCTCTCCCCTGACCTCGCCATCAATAAAGAACAATGTGCATACAGCAGATCATAAGTTTGCTTGCTTTAAACTGAACGGCAATGACAGCTGGGGGGGGGAGGTGTAGCCAGATTACCCAAATTGGCTCCCTTGTTAAATTGGACTAGATAGGCTCACTTCCACTCCTGAAAATTAAACGTCCCTTCCACTCCGGACATTTAAACCTCCCTGGGCAGCTTTCTCCCTTCTCCAGCCCCACCCCCATGGGGCAGCTTTCTCCCTTCTCCAGCCCCCTCCCCGAGCATTGCATCTTTCACCTTTTCTTCTGCCCGTCTCTCCCGTCCGCATGGTCACTTTTTACATCCCTGAAGCCTTCTCCCTCCTGCGCAGCACTGGCGATTCACAGTCAGCCTTCTGCCAGCGTCGGGGCCTCTCCTCAGGTGCGTCTCACCTACTCTATTGCAACTTCCTGTTTTCCGCAGAGGTGGGACACGCTTGAGAAGAGGCCCCGATGCTGGCAGAAGGCTGACTGTGAATCACTGGTGCCAGAAGGAAAAGGCTTCAGAGAAGTAAAAAGTGTCCACGTGGACGGGAGAGAAGGGCAGAAGAGACTAAAAGATTAAGACTGGGAGGGAGCAGGAAAAAAAATTAATTGGAACGCGGCGCATTGGCGCCATTTTTTTGAAAAACAGCTGTTGGGGGGAGTGACCATTCCCCCTGCGCCCCTAGCTAAGCCACTGAAAGAAGGTGCCAGTACGCTGTACCGGCGCGTATGGGCACAAAAAAAAGCCCTGGTCATATCTGTGTGCCCGATGCAAAGAGCTCCTAGCTCTCAAGGAACGTGTCCGTTCTCTTGAGGCTAGAGTACTACTACTACTACTACTTAGCATTTCTATAGTAGCAGACTTGGTGGAGCTGAGGGAAACAGAGAGGTACATAGCGGAGACCTACAGGGATATTGTAGAGAAGTCCCACCTCCAGTCTGGTAGCCCTTGTTCTACCTTGGAGGAGGGAAGTCTCCTAGAAGGAGAGCATCACCCTGGTGAAGTAGGAAGTACTCCTGTAGCCAGGACCTGCCCACCAGGGGATGTACTATCCTCTTGCACCAAGGATGTCTCCAAGTGCTGCCCGGGAGGGAAAGGTTAGGACAGCTGTTGTAGTTCGTGATTCGATCATTAGGCATATAGATAGTTGGGTGGCTGGTGGACGTGAGGATCACCTGGTGACTTGCCTGCCTGCTGCGAAGGTGACGGAACTCACGCGTTACCTAGATAGGATTTTAGATAGTGCTGGGGAGGAGTCGGCTGTCTTGGTACATGTGGATACCAATGACATAGGAAAATGTGGGAGAAAGGTTCTGGAAGCCAAATTTAGGCTCTTAGGTAGAAAGCTCATATCCAGATCCTCTAGGGTAGCATTTTCTGAAATGCTACCTGTCCCACGCGCAGGGCCCAAGAGACAGGCAGAGCTCCGGAGTCTCAATGCGTGGATGAGATGATGGTGAAGGGAGGGGGTTTTTAGATTTGTTAGGAACTGGGCAACATTGTGGGGAAGGGGGAGCCTGTACCAAAAGGATGGGCTCCACCTTAACCAGGGTGGGACCAGGCTGCTGGCATCAGCATTTAAAAAGGAGATAGAGCAGCTTTTAAACTAGAAATGGTGGGAAGGCTGACAGTCACTTAAAAGTGCATGGTTCGGGATAAAGTATCTTTCAAAGATATCAACTAAACAGGGAAGATAGGGTATCCTGATAGTGAGGTTGCAAAAGAGACCATAGTAGATCAGGTGTCCCTAAATAAAAATAAAAATCAGACAAAAGATTGCAAATTAGTACTGTCAAGTACTAAGCATGATGTAAATAGGAGCAACAAACACAGTTTGAAATGTCTATATGCGAATGCCAGGAGCCTGAGAAGATGGGAGAGTTAGAATATATTGCACTAAATGAAAAATTAGATATAATAGGCATCTCTGAGACCTGGTGGAAGGAGGCTAACCAGTGGGACACTGTCATACCGGGGTACAAATATCGTAGTGACAGGGTGAATCGAATTGGTGGAGGGGTAGCATTGTATATTAACAAGAGCCTTGAATCAAATAGATTGAAAATTCTGCAGGAAACAAAACACTTCTTGGATTCACTGTGGATTGAAATTCCATGTGTAAAGGGGAAAAGTACAGTGATAGGAGTGTACTACCGTCCGCCTGGCCAGGATGAACAGACGGATGCAAAAATGTTAAAGGAAATTAGGGACGCAAACAAACTGGGTAACACGATAATAATGGGTGATTTCAATTACCCTGATATTGACTGGGTAAATGTAACATCAAGACACTCTAGGGAGGTAAAATTCCTTGATGAAATCATGGACAGCTTTATGGAGCAGCTGGTACAAGAACCGATGAGAGAAGGAAAAATTCTAGACCTAGTCCTTAGTGGAGAGCATGATCTGGTGCAGGAGGTAATGGTGCTGGGGCCGCCTAGTAACAGTGATCATAATATGATCGGATTTGATATTAGCTTTGAAGTAAGTACACATAGGATATCAAATATGTTAGCATTTAACTTTAAAAAAGGAGACTATGATAAAATGAGAAGAACCGTGAAAAGAAAACTTAGAGGAGCGGCTGCGAGGGTCAAAAATTTACATCAGGCATGGATGCTGTTCAAAAACACCATCCTGGAAGCCCAGGCCAAATATATTCCGCGTATTAAAAAAGGAGGACGGAAGACCAAACAACAGCCGGCGTGGTTAAATAGTGAGGTGAAGGAAGCTATTAGAGCTAAAAGAAAATCCTTCAGAAAATGGAAGAAGGAACCAACTGAAAATAATAAGAAACGGCATAAGAAATGTCAAGTCAAATGCAAAGCGCTGATAAGGAAAGCTAAGAGGGACTTCGAAAAAAAGATTGCGTTGCAGGCAAAAACACATAGTAAAAATTTTTTTTAGGTATATTAAAAGCAGGAATCCGCCAAAAGAATCGGTTGGACCGCTAGATGACCGAGGAGGGTGGGACAATGAGAATGAACAAATCAGGAAGAGCTTCTGTTCTGCTACAGACGTCGGGGGGACTCGGGAGGGGAGGAGCGCTTTCACTGACGCTGCTGTGCTGGATTCCGGCGACGGAGGGTAAATTTAAAAGAAAAATTATCCTTCCTTGGTTGGGGGGGAGAAGAAGAGGGCGGGCAGGGTGGCGGTAAGCATGGCGCAGCGGCGCCATGCCATGCTTACCTGGCTTGTTGTTTACGTCGGTGCCCTGGGAAGAGGCTGACTGAGGCGTGCCACGCGGGGCCCCCCTCGGTCGCCTCGGCCTAAGACCGGCCCTGACCAGTCCCGTCTCCCACCACCGGCTCTGCCACTTGATCTCGACAAAGCTCCTGAGGATTCATTCCTTCTGCACAGGATTCCTTTATGCTTATCCCACGCATGTTTGAATTCTGTTACCGTTTTCATTTCCACCACCTCCCGTGGGAGCGCATTTCAAGCATCCACTACTCTCTTCATGAAAAAATACTTCCTGACATTTTTCTTGAGTCTGCCCCCCTTCAATCTCATTTCATGTCCTCTCGTTCTACCGCCTTCACATCTCCGGAAAAGGTTCGTTTGCGGATTAATACCTTTCAAATATTTGAACGTCTGTATCATATCACCCCTGTTTCTCCTTTCCTCCAGAGTATACATGTTTCGTTCAGCAAGTCTCTCCTCATACGTCTTGTAACGCAAATCCCATACCATTCTCGTAGCTTTTCTTTGACCCACTTCAATTCTTTTTAAATCCTTAGCAAGATACAGCCTCCAAAACTGAAATAATCCAGGTGGGGCCTCACCAATGACTTATACAGGGGCATCAACACCCCCTTTCTTCTGCTGGTCACACCTCTCTCTATACAGCCTAACAACCTTCTAGCTACAGCCACCACCTTGTCACACTGTTTTGTCGCCTTCAAATCCTCAGATACTATCACCCCAAGAATCCCTCTCCCCGTCCGTACCTACTACTACTACTTAACATTTCTAGAGCGCTACTAGGGTTACGCAGGACTGTACAAATCAACAAAGAAGGACGGTCCCTGCTCAAAGGAGCTTACAATCTAAAGGACGAAATGTCAAGTTGGTGCAGTCTAGATTTCTTGAGTAGAGGTGTGGTGGTTAGGTGCCGAAGGCGACATTGAAGAGGTGGGCTTTGAGCAATGATTTGAAGATGGGCAGGGAGGGGGCCAGGCGTATGTGCTCAGGAAGTTTGTTCCACGCATGGGGTGAGGCGAGGCATAAAGATCAGATTCTCCCCGCCTAACACATACGTCTCCTGTGGATTTCTATTCTCTAAGTGCATCACTTTGCATTTCTTCACATTGAATTTTAATTGCCAAACCTTAGACCATTCTTCTAGCTTCCTCAGATCCTTCTTCATGTTTTCCACTCCCTCCCAGGTGTCCACTCTGTTACAGATCTTAGTATCATCCGCAAATAGGCAAACTTCACCCTCTAACTCTTCGGCAATGTCACTCACAAATATATTGAACAGAATCAGCCCCAGCACCGATCCCTGAGGCACTCCTCTACTCACCTTTCCCTCCTCCGAGCGAATTGCATTCACCACCACCCTCTGGCGTCTGTCCGTCAACCAGTTCCTAATCCAGTTCACCACTTCGGGTCCTATCTTCAGCCCATCCAGTTTATTTAAGAGCCTCCTGTGGGGAACCGTGTCAAAAGCTTTGCTGAAATCTAAGTAGATTACGTCCATAGCTCGTCCCTGATTCAATTCTCCTGTCACCCAATCAAAGAACTCAATGAGATTTGTTTGGCATGATTTCCCTTTGGTAAAACCATGATGTCTCGGATCGTGCAACTTATTGGTTTCCAGGAAATTCACTATCCTTTCCTTCAGCATCGTTTCCATTACTTTTTCAATAACCGAAGTGAGGCTTACCGGCCTGTAGTTTCCAGCTTCTTCCCTATCACCACTTTTGTGAAGAGGGGCCACATCCGCCGTTCTCCAATCCCTTGGAACCTCTCCCGTCTGCAAGGATATATTAAACAAATCTTTAAGAGGACCCGCCAAAACCTCTCTGAGCTCCCTCAATATCCTGGGGTGGATCCCGTCCGGTCCCATGACTTTGTCCACCTTTAGCTTTTCAAGTTGTTGATACACACTCTCTTCCATGAACGGTGCTCTATCAACTTCATTCTCATTTGTACTTTTTCCAGTCCATCGCGGTCCTTTCTCCAGGATTTTCTTCTGTAAAAACGGAACAAAAGTATCTATTTAGCAAATATGCTTTTTCTTCATCATTTTCCACATAGCGGTTCGCAGTATCTTTTAGTCTCACAATTCCCTTTTTAGTCATTCTCCTTTCACTAATATACCTGAAGAAATTTTTGTCACCCCTCCTTACATTTCTAGCCATTTGTTCTTCCGCTTTTGCCAGACGTATCTCTCTCTTGGCTTCTTTCAGTTTCATCCGGTATTCCTCCCCGTGTTCCTTTTCTTGAGTTTTTCTATATTTCTGGAACGCCAACTCTTTAGCCTTTATTTTCTCAACCACTTGCTTGGAGAACCATATCTGTTTCTTTTTTCTCTTGCTTTTATTTACTTTCCTTACATAAAGGTTCGTGGCCCTATTTATAGCTTTTTTCAGCCTGGACCACTGTCCTTCCACTTCTTGTACTTCTTCCCAGCCCATCATCTCCTTCCTCAGGTATTCCCCCATTTTACTAAAGTCAGTACGCTTGAAATCCAGGACTTTGAGTTTTGAGTGGCCGCTCTCCACTTTAGCTGTTATATCAAACCAAACTGTTTGATGGTCACTGCTGCCCAGGTGGGCACCCACTCAGATATTTGACACGCTATCCCCATTTGTGAGCACCAGATCCAGCGTCGCTCCCTCCCTCGTGTGTTCCGTCACCATTTCTCTGAGCAAAACTCTTTGGAAAACATCCACGATCCCTCTACTTCTTTCCGATTCCACAGACGGAACCTTCCAATCTACATCCGGCAGATTGAAATCTCCCAGCAACAGCACTTCTCTCTTGTTTCTTAACTTTTGAATATCTGCGCTCAGGTCTGTAGACAAAACCCACGTGGACAGAGGTTCTATCATCTCTTTTTAAGGTGATCCATATCGCATCTTCCTTTCCCCAGGTCCCTGTCATTTCGGTCGCCGTGATATCATTTCTCACATATAGAGCTACTCCTCCACCTTTACAACCCTCTCTATCCTTCCTAAATAGATTATAGCCTGGTATGTTTGCATCCCATTCATGGGAACCATTTAGCCATGTCTCCGTGATTGCAACAATGTCTAAGTCTGCCTCCAACATCAGGGCTTGAAGGTCATGAACTTTATTGCTTAGACTGCGAGCATTTGTGGCCATCACTTTCCATGTATTGTTACCACCCCTCTCGGCTGGACTGTAGTGATGTGCTCCCAGATACCTGATGGTTGTAGTCATGGCGAATATCCAGGGAACACACACTCACAGCCAAGGGAGTGAAACAAATAAACTAACCTCGTCCTTTACTCTCAAAGAATAAAGGAGGAAAAGAAGCTAAATTTAGGATTTGTTCTTGAACTGGAAGAACCGCACCTTCAGATTTGCAAATTATCTTTTTCTTTATTGAATACAAATGCAAACAAATTTTCATTCAAATAAACTCAAATTCACAATTAATGTGTGGCTTAATAGAACTGCAATAACATATTCAACATTTAAATGTAGTTTTACATGTATACCCTTAACTTTTTCTGTTTCGTTCAACAAAATCACCTAAAAAGGCAGAAAAGAACCTTTTCAGATAAATATTTAAATTGTCTTTTTGTCAAAATCAGATATTTGTTTTAATACTCTTTCCTTGCTATTGATGTCAGAATTTGAGTCTTTATGGGTATTATAGATGTTTTTGCAAGGATCTCACTTGAACCCAGAACACTTAGCAAGTCAGGAAAACATGGATTTTTTTTTATATTTGATGTTGTTCTGTTCTTTAGTTTTCCCTTAAAATGTTGTAAACCAAAAAAAAAAAAAACTATATGTCCTTCACCCTTTGCAAATGTCACTTAGCTGTGGTTGAATTTATTTAGGTGAGGTCTTTCTTGCATTGGAGCTCAGCCGGACATCCTGAAGAGGATAATTCACCAATCTCTTCTCCCTAAACCTCACTTATAAGGAAAATAAATGGAGGCAAAGTCCTTAAACTCCCTGCTTGTCCACTCTGGTGATAATTGTGGAGGAGTGGCCTAGTGGTTAGGGTGGTGGACTTTGGTCCTGAGGAACTGAGTTTGATTCCCGGCACAGGCAGCTCCTTGTGACTCTGGGCAAGTCGCTTAACCCTCCATTGCCTGCCACATAGAGCCTGCCATGAGTGGGAAAGCGTGGGGTACAAATGTAACAAAAAAAAAATTAATCAGTTTTCAATACTGTGGCCAAACTTTCTAATTGAAATAAAATAAGTTACAGGAGTATTCACTTCAAAGCCTATTTCTCACTGTTGTTTCCCTAGTCTAAAATGATCCAGCAGGCTTCAGCCCTGCCTTCAGAACCATCACACAGTAACACATTCCATATTCAAATGGTGAATCAACATTCCATCTCACAGACTTCACATAAAAACATAACATTTTCCTGCACAGCTATCAGATCAATCTGGAGAAAACAGCACACTCATACAAAAGCAGTGCTTAATCTGCCACCTCAAACCTTGCACTGAACTCAGAGCACTCACAAACAGCACACCTTTTCCACAGACACAGCCTAATAGCTTCTTTCTTCAAATCACAGATTCACCTTCAGTCTTCCCTTAAATTCCCTTAGAACTCAACCATTCCATTCACTGCATGCAGGGACATACCTCTGTTTCACTCCAAACTAAACTAAATTTGGTTTAAAATTTCTTACAGCTATCTATTATTAGTACAGTTCTCTCACCCAAAACACATCAGTTTTCCCCACATGTATTCAGCAATACAGCCATGAAAAAGGCAGTCTTGTTCATTTAAGTACTCACTTTCAAACTGGTATACACAAGCCTGTCTCCCTTATTCCACTTTAAACCCATAAAATCCATACTTTTATTTCTTACATTTCACACACTCAGCCTTTCTCTCCATGCTCACAGCCCTGGTCTTCAGTTCACCCAGTCTCCCTAGCAACTACTCCCTCTAGAGGAACACCTGATCAGGGTTGCCAGGTGGAAAATTTTTTTCCAGCCCACTGGAGCCCAAAAAACAGCCCAAAAACCGCCCAAACACAAACCCCGCCCCTGACACCCCCGCCCCCGCGTCATCACCCCCGCCCCCGCCGTCATCAACCCCGCCCCCGCCGTCACCGGCCCCGCCTCCCACGTCACCGGCACCGCCTCCCCGTCATCGGCCCCGCCTCTTACGTCATCGACCCCGCCTCCCCGTCATCGGCCCGCCTCCCACGTCACTAACCCCGCCCAAAACGTCATTAACCCCACCCAAAAACGTCATTAACCCCGCCCCCCCGCGGCCGAAAAAAAACCGCCCGAAGCACAAAAACCAGCCCAAAAAACCGCAACCCGCCGCGGGCAAAAATTTCCCGCGGCGGGTCGCGGAAAACCGCCCAATTGGGCGGTAAAACCGCCCACCTGGCAACACTGCACCTGATGTCCCTCAACCAATCAGCTTGTCAGCTAAAGACTGAGCTTTTTTTTTCCTCTGATCTGTTTGAGAATCTCCCTCCCCCATAGAAGTTACTACAAAACTTCCTACACAGAAATTTTCAAAGTCAATTTTAACCTGACCTGTACCCAAAACAGCAAGGAACATTTTATAGTGCAATCCCCACTTAATCATGGTTTATTCCTTGAAAAATAAAACCATATTTAAGAAACATCTCACACTTTCTTCAGCTAACTGCATTAAAAAATTCCCAAACTAACTTTAAACCTTTTCCAGCCAGAACCATCCACCAAAACCCTGGAAAAAGCCCCCCCAGAGCCCCAGGAAAAAAACATTTAATATATGTTACCATATATTACAGTATATTTCCTGGTATGTGCTTCAACATTTGTGATTTGGGGTTGTTTTTTCTCTTTGGGTATCTTCATATCCTTTTGTTCCAACTTCATTGCTTTCTCTTCTGCCTCAGTTCTATTTTCAGGATCATCACCATGTTGTAATGGAGGAAAAGAATTCTGTAGGGGCAACACTTGTGAGGGCGGATGCTTTTGTGTCACATGATGAAGTCTGCCTGAGCCTACTGTGAACCATCTATTCTTAGGTAGATTTATTCTTTGAGGCAGTGGTGAGAAGATTGTATGATTCTGTGCAGTCTTAGAAGTTGCTTTAAGTGCATTCAATTCCTGCTTTACTTTACTGAGCTCCTGTTTTAAACTAGATAGCTGAAGACAGATAGGACAAAACTTGTCTCCAGATAATTGGCCTTGAAACTAAAGCACCACAATTATTACAGAGAATAAAAGTCATCCTGATTGGTTGAAATGGGTATGAATAGGTGTACTATGTTGGGGTGAACAGTCTGTAAGATTGCCTGTGTATGAGTGATGAGTAAAGTTAATGAGTTTTGGCTTGTCTATAAATGAGTGGAAAACCCTGGGGTGGGTGGGACTATAAGTCCCAGTGAGTCAGCTAAGTGCTGTTTGAAAGTTCTCTAGTATGGCCAGAATGGTCAAGTCTGCTCAAGGAATTTTCAGTTCAAGATTAAACTTTTAAATTCCCCTGGAATATAACTTTCCTTTTGTAAATAAATTTAAATATTCCCAATAAATTAAAGCAGTTTCATCAATGTAAAAAGCAACTTTCTAACCACAATGCAGTTGAAAAGCCTCTCCTCTATCAGAGCTAGGCAGAAAAGGAAAGAGGGTTCACAAAACAAATTAATTAAGCAATAATCAATAAATTAAATAAGCATTAAATTAAAGAAAATATCAGGTATCTAAACCTCTAGCCAAAATGTTGGTAAATTAAAATAAAATAATCAGAATTTAATTAGCAGTAATTTGGTTCAGGTCCAGCACATGGAATTGTTCCAAGCAAGTGGTCTCTCAGCATGGATTAATGAGACAAGGTCAACGTGGATTTAGTGAAGGGAAATCTTGCCTCACCAATCTACTACATTTCTTTGAAGGGGTGAACAAACATGTGGATAAAGGGAAGCCGGATTATATTGTGTATCTGGATTTTCAGAAGGCGTTTGACGAAGTACCTCATGAAAGACTCCAGAGGAATGGGATAGAAGGTAGTGTTCTATTGTGGATTAAAAACTGGTTAAAAGATAGAAAACAGTTAAATGGTCAGTATTCTCAATGGAGAGGGGTAGTTAGTGGGGTTCCCCAGGGCTCTGTGCTGGGACCGCTGCTTTTTAACATATTTATAAATGACCTAGAGATGGGAGTAACTAGTGAGGTAATTAAATTTGCTGATGACACAAAGTTATTCAAAGTCGTTGAATCGCGGGAGGATTGTGAAAAATTACAAGCGGACCTTACGAGACTGGGAGACTGGGCATCTAAATGGCAGATGACGTTTAATGTGGGCAAGTGCAAAGTGATGCATGTAGGAAAGAGGAACCTGAATTATAGCTATGTCATGCAAGGTTCCACGTTAGGAGTCACGGACCAAGAAAGGGATCTAGGTGTCGTCGTCAATGATACGTTGAAACCTTCTGCTCAGTGTGCTGCTGCAGCTAAGAAAGCAAATAGAATGTTAGGTATTATTAGGAAAGGAATCGAAAACAAAAATAAGGATGTTATAATGCCTTTGTATCGCTCCATGGTGCGACCGCACCTTGAATATTGTGTTCAATTATGGTCGCCGCATCTCAAAAAAGAAATAGTGGAATTAGAAAAGGTGCAGAGAAGGGCGATGAAAATGATAAAGGGGATGGGACGACTTCCCTATGAGGAAAGGCTAAAGCGGCTAGGGCTCTTCAACTTGGAGAAAAAGTGGCTGAGGGGAGATATGATAGAGGTCTATAAAATAATAGTTGAACGGGTAGATGTGAAGCGTCTGTTCACGCTTTCCAAAAATACAAGGACTAGGGGGCATGCGATGAAGCTACAATGCAGTAAATTTAAAACAAATCGGAGAAAATGTTTCTTCACTCAACATGTAATTAAACTTTGGAATTAGCTTAGCAGAGTTTAAAAAAAGGTTAGGATGGCTTCCTAAAGGAAAAGTCCATAGACCGTTATTAAATGGACTTTGGGAAAATCCACTATTTCTGGGATAAACAGTATAAAATGTTTTGTACATTTTGGGGATCTTGCCGGGTATTTGTGACCTGGATTGGCCACTGTTGGAAACAGTATGCTGGACTCGATGGACCTTTGGTCTTTCCCAGTATGGCAATACTTATGTACGTATGTACCTAAGGGGGCCTCCAGAGCTGAAAAATCATCAAAACTTAAAACAGGGCAAAAATGACTAAAGACACTAAGGGTAGCAAAAAAAAAAAAAAAAAAGGCAGAAAACCCACAGGAAAAGAACCAGTACAAAAGTGAAACCAAACATGCTGAGCAGAGATCAGAACTGCGACCTCTCTTCTCTGTGGGAAAAAGAAAACATCTGGTCCCATGCCTGCACGTCAGGGTGGAAGGCACCCATGCATGCACGGTGGAATGCTGACAATGGCTGTACAGTGCTAGTTCCTTTGTGGGCTTACAAATGATCTTCCATTATTTTTTAGTTAACATATTTTACTTTAGTTCTGATAACATACATAAATATAAAATATAAAACAAAACATGAATTTGTTGAAGATATTGTTCAACTGGAATCCAAATGGCCTTGATTTTAGAGTACAACTTAGTTTTTTCAGTTGCATAAAGCTGAAATAATTTAATTAAACAAACATTATCCACCAAGCAGTAATATTTAAGGTTATTACCTGTTTCCAATTTGAAAGAGAAAACCTATTGAGTTCTTCTGTGGACCCCAGGAAACCAACGTAGATAACAATTGGTGATTTAAACAACAAGAAATCCTGTAGCTAAGAAAGTCTTTTGGTTTATTAGATCAGGTCCTGGGAAGCCATCTTGGAGTAACGAGATCAGGAAGGAAGCCCATATTTGGATGTAGGCATCACTGCTGATGGGGGCAGCCATCTTGAATCAGCTGCACCTGTTTGAGAGTGATTTCAACACTATTTAAAGCCCGGCCTCCAGTCCTTCGTTGCTTCGGCCTCAATTGTGTTTGAGGTCCACGCCGGTGCTCTTTGTGTTCTGTTCCTGTGTTCCAGTGTTCCTGACCTTGGCCTGTTTCTGGACTACACGTTGTGTTGCTGCCTGCCTTGACTTTGGACTGTTTCAAGACCATTCTTTGCTCTGCTGTTTACAGGCTTCAGGACTATGTTTGCTTGCCCACCTGTCTGGTCAGTAGTCATGCAACCCCGCCTGTTCCGGAAGTACTGCCGGCCGCTCAAACCCAGGGGCTCAACTCCTGGGGGGCAGTGGCTAAGTGCAGGTGAAGCTAGGGGTTGTCTGGCTGCCTGGCCGAGTGCGGTGTTACTCCATCTTCGCCGTGCTCAGTCGGGGCACAAGGGCTCACACATCCCCAGTCATAACATTATGGCCAAATTAATGGCATCTCTTATGCATGTAACTGCTAGTATTCTATACTCTACATGTGCAAAATCACGCACAAGGCATGTAAATTTGTGGGCGAGATTACAGAATGATAGGGTATGTGTCTATACATATAGAGCAATTTAAGTGGACTAGAGAAGATCCTGTCTAAATAAATGATGCTCAGGGGACTGTCCTCCAATATTCCCCAGATAATCTAACAGATTCCCCGCGACACAACATCAATAAAGAACGTAATGGACATAACACAATTCTTCCGTTGAACGATCCCCTAATGTGGCAGTGCCACATGAACTTTATCTTTATTCTACCACAACATCACTTTGTATTTGTTTAACTCTGAGCTTGTAACACCTCTCCGGCGCTATGTAAGCTACATTGAGCCTGCAAATAGGTGGGAAAATGTGGGATACAAATGTAACAAATAAATAAAATAAATAAATTCAGCAGCACTTAACTGGGCAGGGCTGCTGAATAATGGCACGAACTGGCCATTCTAAGTCTAGGGAGGAGAGGGGTATTACAGAGGCAGAGTGGGGATGGTGCCAGTTAAGCAGGTGCCACACAGCTAACCAGGCACGTAGGACTGCTTAAACAGCAGTCCTAACTTTGCCTGGTTAGCTATGTGGGGCAATGAAAATCAGCCAGCACCCTCATAATTTCTGAGTACCAGCCTGCAGACCAGGGATGACCTCCCTCCATCCCAGTACCCTTCCTGCCCACCCCCCAATTTATAGCAGGCCTCCCTGGGGTTACCTTAACTGGTCTGGTAGTCTAGTGCTCAACTGTGAACCCCATTTGCTCCTGCCCTTCGTGGCTCCTGAGTGAAAATGGCTGCCCCGTCCCGGGCCCTTACCTGGGCTCCCGCGGCGGGAAACGATGGTCGACGGAGCCCGCAGGGCCCAGTGCGGCGAAGACGAGCCGCCGACAGGGCCGGCGCTGCCGCGGGTCGGCCCGAGGCCGGCGACCCGCTGGAGCGAACGCTGGCCTCGGAGAAGGAAATACGCCGGCCAAGATGGCGGCGCCGGCGTCATCGTCTCCCCGGCCAGAACAGACCAGCGGGCAAGCCCCGCCCACTCGCGCCGGATTGGCGCATGGAAGGAGAGACTCCGCCTGCTAGGCAGGCCTGCCAATCCA
This sequence comes from Microcaecilia unicolor, assembly GCF_901765095.1. Lineage (NCBI taxonomy): Eukaryota > Metazoa > Chordata > Amphibia > Gymnophiona > Siphonopidae > Microcaecilia > Microcaecilia unicolor. The sequence continues at coordinate 122,479,062 of NC_044038.1, read as the reverse complement.
GGCGCTCCTTGCCTGTCGGGGCCGGAGGGATTGGCCCTTCTTCCAGGGAGGGGATGGACTGGCGGGGAATTTAAACCTCGGAACGGGAAGAGTCCAGGGCTTCCGTTTCTAATGTCAGGAGCCGACACAGTGGATCGTGGAGTGTTGCCTTTCCGAGACTGTGTTCATCTTCATTGCTAGCCGTCCTTGCTAGCCACCCTCCGAGACTGAGTCCATCTTCATTGCTAGCCGTCCTTGCTAGCCACCCTCAGAGACTGAGTCCATCTTCATTGCTAGCCGTCCTTGCTAGCCACCCTCAGAGACTGAGTCCATCTTCATTGCTAGCCTTCCTTGCTAGCCACCCTCAGAGACTGAGTCCATCTTCATTGCTAGCCACCCTCAGAGACTGAGTCCATCTTCATTGCTAGCCGTCCTTGCTAGCCACCCTCAGAGACTGGGTCCATCTTCATTGCTAGCCGTCCTTGCTAGCCACCCTCAGAGACTGGGTCCCTCTTCATTGCTAGCCGTCCTTGCTAGCCACCCTCAGAGACTGTGTCCTTTCAGTGCTAGCCGTCCCTGCTAGCTGTCTTCAGAGACTGTGTTCCTTTTCAGTGCTAGCCGTCCTTGCTAGCTGTCCTTCAGAGACTGAGTTGCTGACTACCAGCCAGGCCGGCCGTCACCCCACGGTTCCAGCAGTCCTGCTGGCTGCCTGCAGCTGGGGGCTCAACCCTTGGTGAACGGCGGTCGCCGCGGGTGAAGATTCGGGGTGCGCGGCTGTCCTCTGAGGTCTTGCGGGGCCTCAGGGAACCTAAGGGCTCACCGATAACTGACACAGGACAGGAAACGGAAGCCATGAGCTCGCCTACGCAGCCTGATCTACGGGACCTGGCCAAGGTACTTCAGCAGCAGCAGGAGCAGCTGAACACCCTGTCAGGGGCGCTCCAGAATGTATGTTCTCAACTTTCAACGCTTCAGGTACAGAACCAGGCCGCTGCGGTCCAGGGGGCCGCAGCAGCTCCCCGTTCGGGAGGGTTCCGCACGGGACCTCGGTTCCCTGAACCGGCACGATATGATGGGGCCCCCGGAGGTTGCCGGGGGTTCCTCAATCAGTGCAACCTGGCCTTCCGGATGCAACCGGAGGCGTTTGCTTCGGACCAAAGTAAAGTGGGATATATCATGGGCCTATGCGAAGGGAAAGCCCTGGCCTGGGTGGCCCCACTGAACGAACAGCAAGACCCCATCTTGGACGACTATAGTGAATTTCAGCGCCGTTTCCGTATGGTGTTCGACCATCCTGGGAGACCATCTTCCGTGGCGTCGGAACTGCTGCGAATTCATCAGGGTGAGGGGACGGTGGCTGATTATGCCATTCATTTTCGGACCTTAGCCACGGAGCTGCGTTGGAACCCGGAGTCCTTGATGGCAATTTTTATGGAAGGGTTACAAGAACGGATCAAGGACGAATTGGCAGGACGAGAGATCCCAGGCCAATTGGATGCCCGGATTTCGCTCTGTATCCGAGTAGATACCCGGTTCCAGGAGCGAGCTAGAGCCCGGGCAGAACGGCAAAAGTGGGCGCGGGGAACGTCCCGGACTGGTAAGGGGCTGTCCCCTCGCCGTGGAAACCAGGACTCCAAGGAGAATGGGGAGGAGCCGATGGTGATGGGCCGTCAACGGCTGGCTCCCTCCGACAGGAAGAAACGCTTGTGGGACGGACTGTGCCTCTATTGTGGTGAGGCTGGACATTTTATCCGGGCCTGTCTCTCCCGGGCGGGAAACGTATACCCCAAGGCACCTTGAGGGGAGGGGTCTTGGAGCACTCCGCTCCCCTACCGGATTCCCTGATAACACTGCCGGTAATACTACGATGGCACGAGACCACGATCCAGACCCGAGCCCTGGTGGACTCTGGGTCGGGGGGCAATTTCATCGGGCACGAACTGCTGCAACAAATGGGCTGGCCTACGCTCCCGCGGCGGCCGGCGCTGCAAATAACCTCCATCCAGGGAACTACACTACCGCAGCCGGTCACGGAGATCACCCCCTTTTTGGGATTGCAGGTGGGGGAGGATCACCGGGAAGAAGTCCAATTCCTGGTACTATCCCGGACCATTCATCCAGTGGTCCTAGGATTGCCATGGCTACGGTGTCATAGCCCTGTTATTGACTGGACCGGGGGAAGTATCCGGGCTTGGGGTAGTTCCTGTCGGGAGAACTGTTGTAAGGGCCGGACCGGCTGCTGCCCTGCATTAGCTATCGTGCCCGGGGGGGCACGGATAGAGCTGGGCTCCCTGCCTATGGACTATAGAGACTTTGCAGATGTGTTTTGTCCAGTGGAGGCGGAGGTTCTACCGCCTCATCGGTCTTTCGACTGTGCCATTAATTTGATGGCAGATACCATGCCACCTCGGGGCCGACTGTATACCCTGTCCCGAGGAGAGTCCAAGGTAATGCAGGAATACATCCGGGAGAATCTGCGGAAAGGGTTCATCCGGCCCTCTACGTCCCCTGCCGGGGCCGGATTCTTTTTTGTTACCAAGAAGGATGGCTCCTTGAGGCCCTGTATTGATTATCGGGGGTTAAATGCCATCACGGTAAAGGATCGCTTTCCTCTACTGCTCATTCCCGAACTCTTTGACAGGCTGCAAGGAGCCCAGATGTTTACTAAGTTGGACTTGCGGGGGGCCTACAATTTAGTTCGAATCCGGCGAGGGGACGAATGGAAGACGGCTTTTAACACCCACGAGGGACATTTCGAGTATCGGGTGATGCCGTTTGGCCTATGTAATGCCCCTGCGGTGTTTCAGCGACTTATCAACTTTGTGCTGGAGGATTTGTTGAACTCCACGGTGATTGTATACCTGGACGACATCTTGGTTTTTTCCAAAGACCCCGCGGAACATGTGAGTCATGTTCGCGCAGTGCTGCAACGGTTACGGCAATCCCGCCTATTCGCTAAGCTCAGTAAGTGCGCTTTTCATCAGAGGTCGCTACCATTTTTGGGACACATTCTGTTACCCGGGGGCCTACAGATGGAGCCGGACAAACTCCGGGCGATTCGGGAATGGCCACAACCGCTGGGATTGAAAGCACTACAACGTTTTTTGGGATTCGCGAACTATTATCGCCAGTTTATTCCTCAGTATTCACAATTGACGGCGCCGTTGACAGCGCTCACTAGGAAAAACGCGAATGTCCGGGACTGGCCGCCCGAGGCGCAAGTGGCTTTTCGCCAGGTGAAAGAGGCGTTCAACTCAGCGTCCATCTTGTCAGCCCCGGATCCAGAGAGACCCTTTATTGTGGAAGTGGACGCGTCCGCGTTGGGAGCCGGGGCGGTCCTCTCTCAGGTGAATCCCAAGGGCCGGCGCCAACCTTGCTCTTTCTTCTCTCGTAGATTCTCCCCGGCGGAATGTAATTATACAGTAGGGGATAGAGAACTCTTAGCATTAAAATTAGCCCTGCAGGAATGGAGGCATCTGCTGGAGGGAGCTGAACACCGGTTCACGGTGATCACTGACCACAAGAATCTACTGTATCTTCAAGAGGCTCAACGGCTCAATCCCCGACAAGCCCGTTGGTCATTGTTTTTTGCCAGATTTCATTTTCAACTGGTCTTTCGGGCTGCTGCTCAAAATACCCCGGCGGACTCTCTCTCCAGAGCATTTGAGGTTCCAGAGGAGACAAGGGAGATCCATTCCATGTTGGATCCGGCATGCCTCAGCGCGGCCGTGGGGGAGGTCGCTCCTACGAAAGAATTAGTGCCGGCCGCTGATCGAGCAAGGGTAATGCAATGGGGGCATTCGTCCAGATGGGCGGGGCATTTTGGATATCAAAAGACTCTTCGTCTCATTGCCAGACAGTATCGATGGCCTCAGATGAGGCGAGACATTCTTCAATTCGTCACCACCTGTCCTGTGTGCGCCCGAACTAAACCAGTAATCGGGGCCCCCATGGGGAAGTTACAACTGCTGTCCGTACCGGAAGTCCCCTGGACAGAGCTTTCCATGGATTTTATCACCGACCTCCCCAGTTCCCGGGGACACACGGTGATTTGGGTGGTAATTGACCGTTTTTCCAGGATGGCCCATTTTGTTCCCTTGCCGGGACTTCCTTCGGCGGTCTCCTTAGCCCAACTCTTCATTCAACACATTTTTCGACTTCATGGGCTGCCTCTTCAGATTATTAGTGACCGAGGACCCCAATTCACCTCGCGTTTCTGGAGGGCCTTGTGTACAGCATTGGGGGTAAAGACCCATTTTTCATCAGCGTACCATCCTCAAACCAATGGCATGGTCGAGAGGACGAACCAAACATTAAAAGGGTTCTTGCGAGCATTTGTCAACAAGCGTCAAGATAACTGGGTCTCCCTGCTTCCTTGGGCCGAGTTTGCATATAACCACAGCGTCCACTCGGCCTCGGGAGACTCTCCATTCTTCTTGGTATATGGACGACATCCTCGGCTTCCAGCACCTTTCCCGTCTGGATCTCCGACCCCCATGGTTAATGTAACGCTGGCAGATCTGCAAAAGGTCTGGGAGATGGCCCGAGAACAATTGCAGAGGGCAGCTACCAAATACAACGGCTTCGCAGATCGTCACCGGCGAACCGCTCCAGTCTTGCAACCAGGGCAGAAGGTATGGTTAAGCACGAAATACCTCCGACTCCGGGTGCCCTCTCGAAGATTGGGACCGCGGTATATTGGACCGTTTGCAATCCAATCACGAATTGGAGCTGTGACATATCGGTTGCGATTACCTAGTACCCTGCGGGTGCATAACGCTTTCCATATTTCCCTGTTGAAAAGTTTTTGAGGATCTCGATGGCACCCCCAACGGCAGGAAGCCGAAGATCTAGAAGCAGATCCCGATCCGGAATATGAGGTGGACGATGTTCTGGATTCAAAGAAGCGGCGGGGAAGGCTATATTACTTATTGTCCTGGAAGAATTTTGGTCCCGAAGACAACTCCTGGGAGCCCGCGGCGAATGTACATGCGCCAGAGTTGATCAAAGCCTTCCACGCCCGGTCTCCTTCCAAACCCGGGCCCGGGGAAAAGGGGGCATCCGGGGAGGATACTGTCCCGTCCCGGGCCCTTACCTGGGCTCCCGCGGCGGGAAGCGATGGTCGACGGAGCCCGCGGGGCCCAGTGCGGCGAAGATGAGCCGCCGACGGGGCCGGCACTGCCGCGGGTCGGCCCGAGGCCAGCGACCCGCTGGAGCAAACGCCAGCCTCGGAGAAGGGAATACGCCAGCCAAGATGGCGGCGCCGGCGTCGTCGTCTCCCCGGCCAGAACAGACCAGCGGGCAAGCCCCGCCCACTCGCGCCGGATTGGCGCATGGAAGGAGAGACTCCGCCTGCTAGGCAGGCCTGCCAATCCAGGCGCTCCTTGCCTGTCGGGGCCGGAGGGATTGGCCCTTCTTCCAGGGAGGGGATGGACTGGCGGGGAATTTAAACCTCGGAACGGGAAGGGTCCAGGGCTTCCGTTTCTAATGTCAGGAGCCGACACAGTGGATCGTGGAGTGTTGCCTTTCCGAGACTGTGTTCATCTTCATTGCTAGCTGTCCTTGCTAGCCACCCTCCGAGACTGAGTCCATCTTCATTGCTAGCCGTCCTTGCTAGCCACCCTCAGAGACTGAGTCCATCTTCATTGCTAGCCGTCCTTGCTAGCCACCCTCAGAGACTGAGTCCATCTTCATTGCTAGCCGTCCTTGCTAGCCACCCTCAGAGACTGAGTCCATCTTCATTGCTAGCCGTCCTTGCTAGCCACCCTCAGAGACTGAGTCCATCTTCATTGCTAGCCGTCCTTGCTAGCCACCCTCAGAGACTGAGTCCATCTTCATTGCTAGCCGTCCTTGCTAGCCACCCTCAGAGACTGGGTCCATCTTCATTGCTAGCCGTCCTTGCTAGCCACCCTCAGAGACTGAGTCCATCTTTATTGCTAGCCGTCCTTGCTAGCCACCCTCAGAGACTGTGTCCTTTCAGTGCTAGCCGTCCCTGCTAGCTGTCTTCAGAGACTGTGTTCCTTTTCAGTGCTAGCCGTCCTTGCTAGCTGTCCTTCAGAGACTGAGTTGCTGACTACCAGCCAGGCCGGCCGTCACCCCGCGGTTCCAGCAGTCCTGCTGGCCGCCTGCAGCTGGGGGCTCAACCCTTGGTGAACTGCGGTCGCCGCGGGTGAAGATTCGGGGTGCGCGGCTGTCCTCTGAGGTCTTGCGGGGCCTCAGGGAACCTAAGAGCTCACCGATAACCGACACAGGACAGTGGCCACCACAACCTTTAGTGTTAGTCTTGTGATACTACTGCTACTGGTCAGCCTTTAGTGGTAGTACTGCAAAAAAACTGTTAGAGGTTGCAGTGGCCATTTTCAATCAGGAGCCACAAAGGGCTGGAGCGAGTAGTGTTCATTCCTACCCTCTTCGACCACTAGACCCAAAGGGGCCGGATGCGACTTGGGGATGAGAAGGAGTGGGTATCAGAGCTGATCAAGGGGGGCAGGAGGGGGAAAACGTAAATTCCTCTTATGTGGGTCCCCGATATTATTCAACTGGCACCCACTTAAGTATTATGCAGGTTCTAGCTAAGTATTCACCAGAGGCTGCATACTCCCCTCCCCCCCAGTCAGCACATACTCAGTGAGAGCCGGATACTCAGTGCCGGTGCCTGGACATGACCCATGCAGGGGCGTAGCCACGGGTGGGCCTGGACGGGCCCAGGCCCACCCACTTTCCCTCCAGGCCCACCCAACATCCCTCGCATGTCGCGTGCTGCAACGAAAATGCTTGTCCTCCCCGCCGGCGCTGCCTCGGCCCCTGCACGCTACCCTGCCTCTGTCCCTGCCTGCATTCTTTTCTTCGATCGTTGCGTCGCCGGCAGTGCTGCCATTCACTCAGGCAGCTCTGCTCCCCTCTGCCACATCCATCTGGCCCTACGTAAACAGGAAGTGCGTCAGAAAGAGCCGGATGGACGCGGCAGAGGGGAGCGGAGCTGCCTGAGTGAATGGCAGCGCTGCTGGCGATGCGACGATCGAAGAAAAGAATGCAGGCAGGGACAGAGGCAGGGTAGCATGCAGGGGCTGAGGCAGTGCCGGCGGGGAGGACAAGCATTTTCGTTGCAGGCGCGGTGGGATGCAGGGGTGGAGAGAGAGGCAGGGAAGGGCATGAAAGCTGCCTTACAGCAATTCCTCAAGGCCACCACACTACAGCAGTGGCCAGGAGGAGAAACTAGTGGTTGGGCATCAGTGTCCTTGCCCTGACCCTGCCCTGTGAGAGGGGGTGGGGTGGAGTGAGTGAGTGAGATGGTGGGGTGGAGAAATAATTGTTTGACATGGGGGAGGGAGAGATGCAGGAGGAAAAGAGAGGGAGAATTGTTTGATATGACTATGGTGGGGAGAGGAAGGGAAAGGCTGCAGAGGAGTGGCAAAGGACGATAGAGGAAAAAAATGTTGGACATGACAGTGGAGGGAAGGGAGTGAGAGAGGGAAATATTGAACATGGCTGGAGGGGAGAGAAAAAGATGTTAGACCAGGGGCTCAAGGCAGGGAGAGAGAGAGAGAAAGAAAGAAAGAAAGAAAGAGATAGTGGACAATATGGGAGAGATGTTGGAGATAGAGGTGGAGCAAAGGGAAGGAGAGATGCTGCACAAGAGAGGGGGAAGAGGGAGATATTGGATCCAGGGGCAGAAGGGAGATATGCTGGACAATGGGTAAGAGAGAGAAATGCAGGACAATGGAGGGAGGGGGAGGGGTAAAAGGGAGATGTCAGGCTATGAGAGAGGGGAGATGGTAATGAAATGAATGAGAGGATAGTGATTACAGGTGGTAGAAATATGGTAATGGTGCGTAGATTGAAGATGGAAGGGAATGGAAGGCTGGGAAGGAATGATTTTGGATATGGGTGAGCTAGTGGGTGAAAGGAGATGAAAATTTGATAGATATCTGAAAAGTAAAAAGAAGGAAAAAGTTTAGAAAGAGGGTTAAATTTGAGTGGACAGAGGCAGAAAAGAACAAAATACAGAAAGGAAAGAGCTAAAATGGAAAGATCAATATTTCAGAAGCAGTTGTAGTGAGGAAATGGAATGAGAGGAGAGAAAAGACAAATGGACAACAGTTGCTTGAAGAATTAGCAGAAGACGACGGGAAAGTGGGAAGGAGAAACTGAAACCAACATGATAGAAAAATAAAATGTCCAGACAACAAAAGGTAGAAAAATAATTTTATTTTGAATGTTTTAAATGGAATATGTTCAGTTTTATTGTGTTCAGTAGAAAAGGAAATGCATTTTTGTTTTTATTTCTCCAGTGTTGCACTAAATGTTGAGGTTCTCAGTTCAATTTTTGTCTACATATTTTTATTTCTAATTTGTAATCCCTTGTTCTGTATTTAGTGATGGTCTGTCAGTGTGAGATTGTAAGGGCAGATGGGGAGATTAAAGAGGAGAGGGCTTCTTTATTTTCTGCCCTGGGCCCCAGCATGGCTAACAGCAGCCCTGACCCTTGCTGTAGCTGGTGGGGATCCCTGAGCCCTGCTAGCTGAGGACCTCCACTGAAGGTGGCCAGAAATCCCTTCTGCTGAGCTTGGCAGATGGGGGCAGCATCCTTGAGCCACTGACAACTAAGCATGCATGGGGTGCCGCTATCGGTGGCTCAAGGAGTTGTTGCTTCCGACCAAGCTTGGTAAAAGTAAATTCTGGCCATCTTTGGTGGAAGTTTTCAGGTGACAGAGCTTGGGGATCTTCATCAGCTAAAGTATTTATCTTTTGAGTTGGGAAATGCTGGGGAAGGGGGTTAGAGACAAAATTTTGTGCCCGCCCACTTTGGGTTCAGGCCCACCCAAAATTGGCTGTCTGGCTATGCCACTGGACCCATGGTCAGCACTTAAAAAGCAATGACCAACACCAGGTGAATATTGACTGGGTTATTATATATAAAACACATGCACATTTTAACTCTGTTCAAACTATATCCCAGGAATGTCATCATGCAGATCACATAAAAGCAAGAACAATTTTGACGGCACATACTTGTAAATGCATGTTCAGCATGTGTGACAGGTGTGCCTGTCTTCTTTTGTCATAAATTGGGAGTAGGCTTATTTGTTACATGAATTCTCCATGGGTTTCTTTATATATATATACTTGTAAAAAAGGCCCTTTTCTGACACAAATAAAACGTGCGCTAGCAAGGTTTTCCTCGGAGTGTGTATGTTTGAGAGAGTGTGTGTGTGAGAGAAAGAGAGAGTGAATGTGCGAGTGTGTGTGTGTGACAGAGAGAGAGTGAGACTGGGTGCGAGTGTGTCTGTGAGAGAGAGACTGTGTGTGTGTGAGAATGAGAGTGTGTGCCAGGGGCCCCCCTCCCTCCCTCCCCGTTCCAGGGTCATCCCCCCTCCCTCTGAGTTTCAGGGTCCCTCCTCCCTCCTTCCCTCTCTCAGAGTTTCAGGGTAGTTGGGCTCAGGGACCTCGGCCACTCACCGCGTGTTGGGCATCGGGAGTTGCTGTCGGCTGCACTATTCATCCGTTGCCTCTGCCTCCGTGGACGTGTGTGTGGTGCTCGTTTTATTTTTTGTTCTCTCAGATGTAGTGGTGCCAGGACTTCTCTGTGCACCCCGTGGCTAGGGCCAGCTTGTTCAGGGTGGCAGTGGTTTGTGTGCGGGGGCTGGGGCTCTGCCCTCTGCCTCCAGCCGGGATCCTACTGCCTCCTCCGCCGCCGGCTCCTGCCCGTCCATCCCGCGCGCCTCCGCCTCCGGCCACTGCAGAGGCTAAGTACAGGAGTGGGGACGACTCTGCAGCTCAAAATCTGGGTCGATATCCACAGCGGCCTCCACCATCTGCGCACTTGGCTTCTCTGCACCCTCCCGCTGTCCCGGTACCGGCCTCGCTCGATCCTTCCGACTCGGTCGCACTTTTTCTCGTCCCTCCCTCCCAGTTCCAGGATCGTCGTCCCTCCCTTTCTCCTTCCCTCCCTTCTAGTTCCAGGCCCCTCAACGGTTCTGTTTCTCTTTGAAGCTCCGCCTCCACCCCTGTGCCCTGCCCCTTTCACCCCTCCTTCTCCGGCTCTGGCATTCTTCGTGACATCAGCCTGAGCTACGGAGCCTAGCAGACCAACTCCGAAGGAGCCATGGTCACAGCCAGCAAGACGAATAGAACGTTGGAGGTGAGAATTATTATATAGGAGATATATATATATATATATATATATATATACACACACACATTTTCACATCAGACAGTCCATGATACATAGCATTAATGATCAAATAGAATCAACATATATAAGAATGCAGGCTATTATCCAGTAATACTGACCCAGAAACAGAATAAAAAGATAGCTCCACACAGCTATAACAGCCCAGTATATCTTTCTAAATTAACATAACTCTACATTGTTCTCAATATTTTTCTCATGTATTGTTGCAGGTATGGTAGTTTTTGGGTGAGGGTCAGGTTGCGGGGTGACGGGGTAGTGGCAAAAGAGAGAAGCTTTTTTTGGGAAGGGGCATTTTGTAGAGTGGTAAGGCACAGTTGGAAGTTAGTGTTTTTATGACGTGGGGTAGCCCCCTTACTGGCTGAGCTTCTCAATGTATTTGAGATGGTGGAATTATTCCACCTTCTATGAGAGATGTTTGAATTGCTTTAATTCCTAAGCCTCAGAAGGATAAAATGGACAATCTTATTGCCCATATCTGTCATAAATGTAGACTTTAAAATATTGGCAAAAGTCTTAGCTACTCATTACCATCCTTAATCTATTCTGATCAGGTGAGATTTGTTCCTAAACGCCAAGCATCTGATAACATATGCAGGATGACTAACCTGATACATGTGGCTGGGGTAGAGCACACACCCAACTTGTTTATTAGGGTCTGACTTGAGAAAGTGTTCAACGGGGTTCACTGGGGGGTTATGCATCAGGTTCTTAGAAAGTTTGTGCCAGGCCTGTGTTTTAGGGGTTGGGGGTTAGGGTACTATACTCTAATCCAAGAGCTTCTTTTGGATTAATGAGTTAACTCCTAATTGTTTGACTTGGGGAGATGAATGAGACAGCAGTCCTCTGTCTCCTTTGCTTTTTGCTCTAGTTATAGTATCCTTTGCTTCAGCTATTTGAGGGAATTCAGATGTTTCAAGTATGATGATAGGGAAATACAAATGTAAAATAGCTTTATTTGATGTCATCACTAAATTGGACACTTCAGTCTGAAGCTAGGCTCAAACCCCACATAAAACGGAGAAATTAGCACCCCCTCCCCCAGTTATAGCACTAGCTTTCTAGTGAGTTCCAGTTATTAGAGGAATTGGACATCCACCGATGTCACAGAGGAAAACCACGGAAATAAAACAATATTTTCAGGCAGCTGATCAAGACATACAGAACAGCCCAAGTGGCATCCCAAATTTGAGAGAGAAATTGGGCAATTTAATGGAGGATGCTAAAGAACAGATGGAGAATTCAGAGAAACTTCCTCTAACAGAGGAAAATAGTTCAACCCATAGTTCAGCCTCAATCACAGGAGATCCTACAATCCAAGGACTCAAAACGGATCTAAACTTGGAATCTTTTCAACCACTAACAGTTGAGAATGTAAGATCACTGCTGCTGAAATGCTCCCGAGCCAACTGCTCCCTGGATCAATGTCCAAAATACCAACTCAAATCCATCCCTATGGAAGCAGCAAACTGGATACTCGATCTCAATGAGCTGCTAAAACTAGCTCTCTTCATTCTGATATGGGCAAAACTGTTCTCACTCCGCTGTTGAAGGGATTTGGGCTAGATGTAACATCGCCTGCAAACTACCATCTGGTGGCAGGCATACCCCTTTTGACTAAAGTATTAGAAATTAGAAACCTACATCAGTAAACAACTCTCTTTATATCTGGAAAAATATTCTGTATTACACTGGTTACAATTTGGGTTCAGATTGTCACATAGTACGGAATCATTGCTGCTAGTTCTAACCGCATATGTCAAACAAAACCTATGCAAAAACAGCCAAGTAATTCTTCTCCAATTCGATATATCGAAGGTGTTTGATGTGATTGGCCACACATTGCTACTCGAACGCCTGGATCAGATAGGAATAACAGGGACTGCGCTCAAATGGTTCAGTGAATTCCTTTCAAATCAAAGCTATTCTGTCAAGCAAAACAACCAACTGTCCAACTACTGGTCTCCTAACTGCGGGGTCCCAAAGGGATCTCCCCTCTCACCTATCCTGTTCAATCTCTTTACGTCATTCAATCCTTACCTCAATACACCCGGATCTTAACGAACTACCATTATCCTACGCGGATGACATCCTGCTTCTCATAAGAACAAAAGAACATGTGGCTGTGCCACATGAACTTTATCTTACCACAACATCACTTTGTATTTGTTTACACCGGAGTTTGCAAATGCCTCTCCGGTACTATGTAAGCCACATTGAGCCTACAAATAGTTGGGGAAATGTGGGATACAAATGTAACAAATAAATAAATAAGAGTAGCCACACTGGGTCAGACTAATGGTCCATCTAGACTAGTATTCTGTTTTCCAAACAGTGGCCAAGCCAGGTCACAAGTACCTGGCAGAAACCCAAATCGTGGCAACACTCCATACTACAAATCTCTGGGCAAGTAGTTGCTTCCCATGTCTTTCTCAATAGCAGACTATGGACTTTTCCTTCAGGAATTTGTCCAAATGTTGTTTAACCCCAGATACGCTAACTGCTACTACCACATCCTCCAGAAAAGAGTTCCAGAGCTTAACTATTCATTGAGTGAAAAAATATTACCTTCTATTTGTTTTAAAAGTATTTCAATGTAACTTGCTCAAGTGTCCCCTAGTCTTTGTACTTTTGGAACGAGTAAAAAAATCAATTTACAGCTACTCATTCTACACCACTCAGGATTTTATAGACCTCAATCATATCTCCCCTCATCCGTCTCCTTTCCAAGCTCAAGAGCCCTAACCTCTCCAGCCTTTCCTCATACGAGAGGAGCTCCATCCCCCTTATCATTTTGGATGCTCTTCTTTGAACCTTTTCTAATACCGCTATACCTTTTTTGAGATACGGAGACCAGAACTGAACGCAATACTCAAGGTGCGGCCTCACCATGGAGTGATACAAAGGCATTATAGTATTTTCAGTCTTATTCACCATTCCTTTCTTAATAATTCCTAGCAACCTGTTTGCTTTTTTGGCTGCCGCCATGCACTGAGCAAATTTTAGAATATTATCTACGTCACCCAGATCTTTTTCTTGAGCGCTGACTCTCAAGGTGGACCCTAGCATTAAATAACTATGATTTGGATGATTCTTTTGTAATGGAAGTGAATTTTAAAGATTGTTTTTCAACCCTGTCTTGAATGACCAGTGCACTCGGGGTGCTCTGAAGAGAGGAAGACGTGGTTCCGTGTGCTCTGAGGCCCCAACCTTCAAATTCTGAATTTAAAACTGACTAAACATAAGACAAGAGCCCCCCACACCAAAAGAACAAGGCGGAGAACCTTTATGGATAAATTCCTGGGCACCCCGGCGAAAGCGATGACAAGCAGAGGCGCAGGGAAAGAGAAAGACAAACCCAAGGGGCCAGGTGGCGCGGAGGATGGCCTGACGCCGAGTGGGAGCGCACCATTCACAGCGGAGCAGTTAAAGCAACTCACGGAGGCGGTGGAAGAGGCGATGGCACCCAAATTAGATAAGCTGTGTGTGCAAACCGCGAACCTGGAATCGCTCCTCACGGACACTGTTCAAAGAACGGGGGAGCTAGAAAAGCGAGTCTCGGAGATAGAGGATGCGTCGGGCCCCACCGCACGCCAAGTAAAAGACCTCACAGCAAACATCGAGCAGCTAAAGGCAAAACTGGACGACTTGGAAAACAGGTCGCGACGTGGAAATCTGCAGCTGGTGGGCCTCCCTGAAACAGTGCCTGACCGGGCGCTAGCGTCTGTGCTGGAAAAGTGGCTGGCTGAGGAATTTGTGCTGTCTGACCACGCAGGCAAGATTTGCTCAGAACGGGCCCACCGGATGGGAAGGCCACAAGAGGAAAGGAAGACCCCACGAACAGTGATAGTCAAAGTGCACAACTATGTCCACAAAGCAGAAATACTGCAAGGCTATCGACAAAAACGGCAGAAGCTTAAGTATGATGGCCACCAAGTTCGTATTTATCAGGACTATTTGGCTGCGCTGCAGGAGCAGCGGAAAAAATTTACCCCGTGGTGCCAGCGACTTCACGAAATGCATGTGCCATTCATGCTGATATACCCTGCGGTGTTAAAAATTAAGAGCGATGGTAAATGGAAGTTTTTTGACATAGTATCTGCAGAGCAGCATCATGTGGAAGAACTGGAAGAGAGACGAAACAGGCCAGATAAAGAAGAGAAAGACGAATAACTTAGCCTAATGCAATGTAATGTATGCCTTTTAAAATGTTTGTGTGATGTACATTTGGGGAAGCTGCATAATGACCAGGGGAGAGGTGCCTAGGATTTGTTTATGGAGGGCCGCCTTGACTTAACTAGAGTGGGGGCCCGGAGGCACGGAAAACCCCAAATACCCCTCCAGATAGTGATGGGTTGGGCAACAGGGATGGAAGGGATAGTCGGGGGAGATGGGGAGGGAGTAGTTTGGGTAGGGGGAAGGGGGGGTCAGGGGGGAGGTAGGGGGAACCAGTCAAGGCAAGGATCTGGTAGAAAAAGGAGGACGCAGGAATGTAATGTTGATGAAGAGTATGGGACAGTAACCCAAGAGACTGTAAAGGAAATCAGAACCCGAGGGGGGAGGCTAGGCTCCCCGAGGGGTGGCACAGGGAACTTATTGTGTGGTAGAATAATATATAAGGACCATGACTAGAGGGATTGGAGGGGGAGTACGTTTAATATCATGGAACATGGGAGGGATAACATCTCCAATCAAAAGGGCAAAGATCTTGGGGGCTTTAAGGAGGCATAAAGTAGCCATAGCCTGTATCCAGGAAACGAGACTGTCAACAGAGGAACACGCTAAGCTAAAGCGCAGTTGGGTGGAGGAGGTTTTTAGCTCCGCAGCTAATGGGAGAAGGGGAGGAGTCGCAATACTGATACATCGTGCGGTGGCTACCCAGGCTAGGCTACTGTTTGCGGAGAGTGAGGGTCGGTATGTGGGCATACGCTTAAATTTACAAGGCCAGACTCGTTTGCTGGTAGCAGTTTATGCGCCCCAGACCGGAGAAAAGAAATTTTTTGCTGAGTGCCAGAGACATGGGAGTGATCCATTAATTATAGCAGGAGACTTTAATCAGGTCTTTGATTCTCAATTGGACAGGTCGGAACCTAGAGTTGGTAAGAGAATCGCAGAGCACTCGCTGCTAGCAGATTTTTGCGGGTCTTTGGGGTTGTTAGATTCGTGGCGGTTGTTGCATGAGGAAGAGAGAGACTTCATGCACACATCGAGAGCCCACAAAACACAATCGCGAATTGATTACATACTGGTGTCCCAGGGTGTGTTTCCCCAGATTCTGCAGGCAGAGATCGGTCTGGAGGAGATATCCGACCACGCTTTGATCTGGGTGGACTTGGAATTACAGCCTTATTACCAGGGGAATAGGGGGTGGCGTTTTCCGGCGTATTTGTTTTCCTCCCCGGACTTGGTAGAATTCTTGACACAGAAGTGGGAGGAATTCGCAGTCTCTAATAGTCAGCATGTGGATACTCCAAGTCTTTACTGGTCCACGGCGAAGGCGGTGATGCGCGGGGAATTAATTGCGTTTGTGAGTCATCGAAATCGGCAAATAGCACAGAAGATTGTGCAGCTAGAGAGGCAGGTAAAGCTGGCAAAGCGTAGATATACTGAGAATCCCACCCCGGCTGGATTTGAGTCCCTGGTAGTGACCAGAGTTAACTTGAATAGCGTGCTTCATGAGAGAGAACTACGATCGACCGTGATGCGAAAGTATGCATTGAGGCGGCATGGGGACTGGCCGGGAGGGCTGTTGGCACAACTGATAAAGGGAGCTCGCCGGTCGCATTTTGTGTCACAGATTCGGGAGGAATCGGGAGGCAGAACGTCTGATCCAAAGAAAATAGCAGAGGCCTTCCGACAGCATTTTGAACAGCTGTATGCAGGAGGGACTAGCCCAGACAGAAAGGAAGAGATTCGAGCATATTTGGCGCAATCAAAAATGCCGAAATTGACAGCAGAACAACTGGGCTCTCTTAGCTCTCCTCTGACCGCTAAAGAGGTTATGAAGGCGATAAAGGCCTTGAAATTGCATTCGGGGCCAGGCCCCGATGGTTTCTCGGGCGAGTTTTTCAAGATACTGAGGGTTCAGCTGGTGGGACCGTTGATAGGCATGTATGATGAGACCATAACAGTAAACAGCAGGTGGGGTTTGTCCGCGGGCGCCAGTCGATCTGGAATGTGTGAAAGCTGCTAGCGGCTTTGATGGAGGCTCCCAAAAGGGCGCCTGCAGGCTTGGTGATAAGTTTAGACGCGGAGCGGGCCTTTGACAGGGTGTTGTGGCCCTTTATGTGGGAGACCTTGCGCTGGATAGGTCTTGATGGCTTGTTTCTACGGGCGGTGAGGGCGCTATACACAGGCCCGACCACGAAGTTACTAGTGAATGGGGTACGGACGGAGGAAATTTTGATACAGAAGGGTACGCGACAGGGCTGCCCCCTGTCCCCTCTACTTTTCCTGATATCCCTGGAGCCTTTGCTATGTGTCATACGGGCAGAACCGGGAATAGTAGGAATAAAGGTGGGGAAGGGCATTCAGAAAATATTAGCTTACGCGGATGATCTGCTGTTGCTGGTTGATGCCCCGCAGACCTCGGTGGCCTGCCTGCTGTTGGAACTGGGGCGATATAGAATGCTTTCGTGCTTTAAATTGAATTACTCCAAGTCTCTGGCACTACCCATAGCAGATAAGGTTCGGCAAGAATGGGAAGGGCCGTTTCCATTCCAGTGGGTGGAGGGACAGATAAAATATTTAGGGGTAATAGTCCCCACGCAGCTGAACACCCTGTATGAAAAGAATGTGACACCCCTGTTGGTGGAGACTGCATGCGTGTTGAGTTTGTGGGGTTCTTGCACTCTCTCCCTGACCGGTCGTATAGCACTATTCAACATGATAGTGGTGCCTAAGTGGCTTTACAAGTTCCAGATGCTGCCCTTGTACTTGGGAGGGAGGGAGGGAGGGAGGGAGGAAAAGACGTTACAGGCTATAATTAGGAAGTTTTTATGGAATAATAAGCGCCCCAGACTTTCCCTAGATATATTGAGTAAACCTAAACTCCATGGCGGAATGGGAATGCTTAATGTAAAGCACCTTACAATATCCTGTGTTATGAGACATGTGAGAGACTGGTTAGTAACATAGTAACATAGTAGATGACGGCAGAAAAAGACCTGCACGGTCCATCCAGTCTGCCCAAGAAGATAAATTCATATGTGCTACTTTTTTATTTGTACTGTCCTCTTCAGTGCACAGACCGTATAAGTCTGGCCAGCCCTATCCCCGCCTCCCAACCACCAACCCCGCCTCCCAACCACCAGCTCTGGCACAGACCCTATAAGTCTGCCCAGCACTATCCCTGCCTCCCACCACCGGCTCTGGCACAGACCGTATGTCTGCCCAGCACTATCCCCGCCGCCCAACCACCAGCCCCGGCACAGACCGTATAAGTCTGCCCAGCACTAGTCCCGCCTCCCAACCACCAGCCCCAGCACAGACCGTATATGTCTGCCCAGCACTAGCCCTGCCTCCCAACCACCAGCTCTGGGGAGTCAGCAGTTTACAGACACTGGCCTGGAGCCTTCCCTAACTCCAGAGATACATCTAAGCTGGCTTATACATACAACAAAAACAAGACCACCTGAGTACTTGCGGGGCAATCTGTTTGTGAGGACAGTGAGAGCGATGTGGCGTTGGCTATGCCAAAGGCATAGATTCTCAGTGGCGGCCACTCCTTTTGTTTCTCTTAATCTCAATCCTGACTTCCCAGATGGGACAACGTCCAAGACTTTTGTCAAGTGGCGACAGGCGGGGGATTCACTATCTCTACCAACTACTGAATGAAGGAGGACAGCTACAGGCGTTTGGGGAGCTACAGAGAGCACATGGATGGTTGGCCTCTGATTTTTATGCCTATTTGCAAGTCCGACATTATGCCAACTCTCTAGGCGCAGTAAATTTAAGTGAAGATGTACAGGATATTTTATCCACTGCGTTTACATTGGGGTCACAGAATGTGGTTCCACTGAGGTATCATCATAGAAATCTGTTAGATACAACGAAGGACATTGACTACCGAAAATTAGCCAACAGCTGGGCACAGGAGCTAGAAGCTAAGATCACTGAGGATATAATGCAGCGATTTATTCAAACCATTTTACGCAGCTCGCTATTTGCACGAGACTGGGAACAACAATACAGGTTCGCATTGAGGACCTATATTGCACCAGCAAGAGCGAAGAGAGCAGGATTTGGTACTGGGGAGTGCCTGAAATGCGGTATGGACAGGGCAACATTAGGCCATATGTTTTGGACATGCCCCCATATTTGTGAGTTTGGGGCGACAGTCCTAATAGAGATCAAACACTTTTGGGGGCGTCAGCTGCAGGCCAACCCGCTGGTCCTGTTTGACATATATAACATTACAAGGCCTTCCCCCCCAGGACTGTTGAGTTTTTTGCGGAAGGCCATGCTGACTGGAAAGAAAGTCATTCTGCTAAACTGGAGAGAGGCAAACGCACCATCCGGGGGCCTGTGGAGATCCAAGATGATAGAACTTTTGCATTTGGAGGTGTGTGGCGTGGAGGACTCTAAGCAGAAAAATATTGGATTTGTTAAGAAAACCTGGGGACGGTTTATGAACACATTACAACCCAGAGCAAAACAACAAATCCTCCAAAAGCTAACGCGGAGTGATAATAGACTCAAGCGCAACAGAGATTCACATAAGACTTGATTGCCTGACTGGAATAGGGATGGGGGAGGGGGGGGGAATAGGGGACTAGAAGTGGGGGGATAGTGTTAAGTGTTCATAGGAATTCTTTGGGTCACCAGAAGACATAAAGAATCAAGGTGAAGGTGAAATAGTTTAATTTGGTTTAAAGATGGGGGGGGGGATAAATAATAATAAAACGGGTGAGACCAATTATGTTTTTGCCTTTAATGTTGATCATAGGAGTGTTTCCTTCCTTTGGAAACTATGATGTATGTAAGATATTCTGCCTTGTTGTTTTCTCACTAATAAAATCCTTTAAACATAAAAATGATTGTTTAAGTGTTACCTTAAAGGATTGCTTTTCAACCCTGCTTTTGTCCGATAATACACTCTGAAATCTTGTCTTTGACTGAAAGTAACTTTTCTTGTATGCAGAAGATAAGACACAGCTCTAACTAATTCAGTATGCAAAGGGGAGGATGGCACTTATTTCCCAGGCCCAGCTTGGCCACCTGGACTTGGGAAAGCATGTGACCACGTTAAGCATTCTGTAATTTTCCATAGAAGCTTTCTGTAACTTTCCTTAGCTCTGGCATTGAGCTCAGAGCCTATAAAAGGGAGGGCTTGTCACAGTAAGGTGGGGTTCATCTGTGAGTAACATACAGACTGCGCAGAAGGTTTGTTCCTGGTCCAAAGCTGTTATGACTGTGCCCCTGTGTCATGCTCTCATTTATCTCGCCCCCTGGTGGTCAGACCTGGTGGTTGCAATGGACTGTCTGTTGTTGCAAAATAACTCTCCTCTCGTGTGTCTGGGCAAAAAACTCTTTATTTGGGAGTCAATCCCCTTCTTATATACTCTATGAATATTCATGGATATTACATGTATTATCATTACTATTGGTTACATTTTGCTTACACAACCATGATCATGCATTGCTTACAAGAACAACTCTACATGAACAGCTCGTGAACCTGCTCAGGAATGTACAAACATCACCTGCTATTCTGCTACTTTCTCAGGAAAGAACAAAAACATCACATGCTAGATTCTCAGGAATATACAAAACATCATCTGCTGCCTGTATCCAAATACATTCTATCTACATCTCCACCTTTTTTTTTTTTTTTTAATGAAATCTCCGTGGTGTGCCAGCTGGAGATGGAGGTGGAGATGTTTGTAATAGCTTATAAACATATTGAGCAGAGTGACGTGTTGGAGCGAATGGACGAGGAAAACATAAAGAAAAAAGGTTAGGAATGCATTGTATACAACAGCAAAAAATAGTGAAAACAAAAATACCAATGACTAAATACTGGATAATAGGGCGGAGCCAGGTCCAAGGGATCCATTGCCACAATTGATCCCATACATCAGAGAGTAGGTTATTATGAATAGTAATATGAGTAGTTAAATTCCGTAGGAAAGCTAATTGTTTGTCAATGGCCTTTGAATTGTCAGATAAATTAAAACAGCACATGTCCTGAAACTCTTCGCAACCATGATGGTTAAGTAATAAAAGATAATCAATGGCTGCTCGATTTTGTAAAACTCCATGACGTAATTGCTGTTGCTCAGCATTAAGTAAACTAATAGCAGTGGAGGTTGCATTGATTGATTTAATTGCCCAACAGGCTAATTCACGAATATTTTTTGCATTTGCCGCTGCCAATGCAGGGACACCTATTAATGAAAATGCAAGTGCCAGATATTCAGTTTGACTCAGAAATTTAACATTATCATTGCAATTGGCAGCAAGGGTCATACGCTTGGATCGCATATGTGAGGAGTTAGAAAATAAAATATGTTTACTGGGAAGTACCATAGTGAGTCGACTTAGACAGCATGTAGTACCATCAGATATATTAGCTGGAATATAATTAAAGGTATACATTCCACATGACCAAAACCAGCCAGGGGGTAAATGAGTAAATTTATAAATATATGAAACATTTTCGTAGGAGCTACAATTTAACAAAGTTGGTCCAAAATTAACACAATTTGATCGGGTACAATTAACCATACGAGCACATGTCATATTGATACTAGCTATTTGATTGGTTCTCACATGCATTGCCAAAGTAGGCGGCAACAGGGTTTGTGTTCCCCAATTATGGTATTCATAAGAAGCATTTCGATAGGATGAATTAACAGGAAGCTGTGAATAAAACCAAGTATCATTTTGCATATCTTTAGGATCATGACATACTGGAATCAGGCAAGTTGCCAAAACTTCTCCAACTGCCTTTTGATGAGAAAGACAGAAATCAGTTTGGTTCAGTGAAATTGCAAACGCTTCCCAAATATTTTTTGTGGGAAGTAATTGTGACTGTCCACAAGGTATGTACAAACAACAACACAGTAGAAGCAATGTAATGGAATTAGCATTAAGCGCTGCAATAATAGCCACTACGAAGTTATCATCAGTCTTTTCAATATGAGCTTTTTCTAAAGTCTCTGTAGCTTGTTGACTCAAGGCTTTAATTTGTCCCCAAGTAACAGGAGCATTAGGTTGACGAGTCACTGACCGTTTGCGTGTTTGCATCTGCGGTCCTTGAAGGGTGAGTGTGAAATTGGGAATTGGGTTGTGAAGACCTTGATGCCACGACATGAGGTTTCACCCACTTTGCTGGAATCCACACCGGGCCAGAATCTGTTTGAACAGCAGCGTAACCACGACCCCAGGTAAGGAGAGGCACAGGGGAACTCCACTGATCAGAAGGTAGTTGTCGGTATATGACCAAAGGACGAGATAAAGGTGGGGCAGGAGTACGAAAATGTTGTTCAAATCTGGAAGAAAAAGTTTTTGTAGCAGGATTATTGATGAGATTGAGATGATTCAGTGTGTAAAGGATTTGTGCTAAGCATTCATCAATGCTTACTCTATGACGGAGAATACCGTCTTTTTTTGTAGTCAGATTACTTAAAGCAGTTTTCAGTGTGCGATTAGCACGTTCAACAATAGCTTGACCAGTGGAGTTATAGGGGATACCAAAAAGGTGCTCAATATGCCAGAGGGTCAGGAACTCCTGTAAGGAGGTGGAAGTATAAGCAGGGGCATTGTCTGTCTTGAGAGTTTTAGGAACACCCATGACCGCAAAAGCTTGGAGAAGATGAGAGCGGACATGAGATGTAGTTTCCCCTTTTTGTGCAGTGACCCACAAAAATCCAGAATGAGTATCAACAACCACATGAAGCTTAGACCATTGACCAAAAGGGGGAAAGTGAGTAACGTCCATTTGCCAGAGGCTATTAACTTCCAGACCACGAGGATTAACTCCAGGAAAAAAGGTAGTAGGAGCTGAAAAGGAACATTGTGGACAATTTTTGATAATAGCTCTAGCTTCTTCTAAAGAAATTTGAAACTGGCGAGCTAGGCTAGGTGCATTTTGATGATGAAGTTCATGACTGCAGTGTGCTGTGGAGAAAAAATGAAGATGGCGATCCGCTCGAGCATTCCCTTCAGACAGACCACCAGGAAAAGGTTGATGACTGCGGATATGACCTATAAAGAGAGAAGAAAGGCGATTCTCCAAGTAACCTTGGAGGGTTAACAGTAAAGCATAAAAAGAGGCATCCATTTTGAATGATACATAACTGTCGGGCATGCGACGGACAAGATTAGCACAATATTGACTGTCAACAATAAGATTCAGTGGTTGATCTGAAAATAAAGAAAGAGCCAGGATGATGGCAGCAAGCTCTGAACGTTGAGCAGAGGTTTGTGGAGAGGTAAATTTGACGTGCCATTTGTTCAGATTGTACCAAGTAACCACCCCACGAGTGGGACTACCATCTGTAAAGACGGTGAGAGCAGTAGGGAGTGGACGTAAAGAAATGGGATCATGAAGAGTGATTGGCAAAATGGATGTGCCCTGTATGCGAGGGTCTTTAGGATAGTGGCAATCTATAATACCAACATAAGTGGCTAAAATAAATTGCAAGTCGTCGGAGAACTGAATCATTTTTTCCCACTGCCACAAAGAATGAGGAATGATGAGTTTAAGAATGTCGAAACCAGTCATGAATGTTGCTCGCTCTCGAGCTTTAGTAATCAGCAAGGCTAGTTGCTGGGGCCATTGTGTAATAGTAGAATGGAGAGTATTCTGTAAATAGACCCATTCTATCAATTTCGGAGGAGTTGTATCTTGATATAAGACACCAAACGGTTGTCGGTGGGTGGGGTCTTTGAGAACGCAAAAACAAAAAAGGGCAAATGCATCTCGTCTATCTGTCCATTTTGTTTGTAAGATTTGATCCAATTGTGACAGAATTGTTTGTTGCGATGCAGTGAGTGTAATTAATTCAGCAGGTGTTTTATGACCTTTTAATGCGAGAAACAGGGGTTGTAAAAATTCTGTAGGAAGTTTCAAGTAGGGACGTAACCAATTGAGATTTCCTAAAATCTCTTGTAATTGATGTAATGTCGTGGGAGACTGTAAATTGAGATGAGGAGCGACAGGTTGGGCTGCAGCTTTAGTCATACGGAAACCTAGATATAAATAGGGTTCCTTTTCTTGAACCTTCTCTGAGGCAATTGTTAATCCTGAGGAGGCCAAGATAGAAATTAAAGTAGATTTCCAAGAAGGGGGAAGAGTTATCCCTGCAATTAGTATATCATCCATATAATGATATACCAAAAGTTGAGGGAAATAGGCACGAAATGGTTGCAAGGCTTGATGAACATAGTATTGACAAATAGTGGGTGAATTTAACATTCCCTGGGGCAAAACTTTCCAACAATACCTAGTAGTAGGGTGTGCATTATTGTAAACAGGTACAGTAAAAGCAAAGTATTTATAATCTTTTTCCTGGAGAGGAATTGAAAAAAAACAATCCTTCAGATCTATAATAGCTAATTGATAATCATAAGGAATCAAATTAGGATTTGGAATACCACATTGTAACGGGCCCATTGGTTCTAAAATCGCATTAATAGCTCGTAGGTCATGTAAAAATCTCCATTTTCCGGATTTTTTCTTGATCACAAATACCGGAGTATTATATGGAGAATTGGTAGGCTCAATGTGATTTAATTGTAATTGTTCTTCCACCAATTGATGTAAAATCAACAGTTTTTCTCTGGTAATCGGCCACTGCTCTACCCAAACAGGTTTGTCAGTTTTCCATTCCAAAGGAAGAGAAAAAGACATATTTATGAACTGTTAATCAGGTAGGATCAATGATGCATCTAATTGTTCCAAAAGGTCACGACCCCATAAATTAAAGGGTACTTGTAAAATACAGGGCTTAATATGTCCTAGAACCTTGGTATCGTTAGGATATGTAATAGATAACCATTGAGAACTTTGGGAGGCTGACTGAGTTCCCCCTATTCCTGTCACATGTGAAGTATCTTCAATGGGCCATTCCACAGGCCATTGTTTATAAGCTATGACAGAAACATCCGCCCCGGTATCTAATATACCAACAAAGGGCTTTTGTTGCAATAAAAATTGAGCAGTGGGTCGTGCATTAGAAACCGGTTTTAAAACTGCACTTACCTGTCGCGTAGATCCAAAGCCCCCTGTACGAGAGACAGTAGAAGGAATAGGTGCTGTAAAATATGGTAAAATAATTAATTGTGCCCACGAGTCCCCGGGAGAAATTGTTAAAGGTGATGAGGACCATACTTGAATTTTAACAATGCCTGTGTAATCAGCATCAATAACTCCAGGGATAACATGAATACCTGCCTTCGATGCAGAGGAGCGAGGTAATACTAAACCTACAGTAGCCGCTGGAATGGGTCCTTTAAAGGTAGTATTATATACCAAAACTTCATGAGGTAAGATGGCAGTTTTACATTCCGCTGCAATAAGGTCAATTCCTGCACTACCTTGTGTAGCAGTAGTACTATGAGCAAAAGACCCTTGCACTCCCTTTGGACCGAGGTTAGGAGTTAACCCGGAGCAAAGTTTTTTGGGGGTGGCGGTGTGGAATTAATTGGATTAGAGCGACATTGATTGGCCCAATGATATCCTTTTTGACATCGAGGACATTTTCGAGAAGGTCGAGAAGGTCCTTTTGCAAAGTTGGCACCCCCTCCTGGGGCTCTACACTGAGCTCGAAAATGTCCTGGTTTCTTACAATTAAAACACGTCCCCTGTGGCTTATTACCTTTTTGTATAGCTCCTGCTAACAAATTCATAGAATAACCATGAGTCCCCACATCTGCACATGCGCTCAATAAATCTGCTAAAGTAATTCCTGGGCGATGAGCTACAGTCTGCAATGCCTTTTTGCAATCTGAATTTGCATTTTCTTGGGCTAATTTAATCAATAACTCTGTTTGCGCATCAAGATTATCAATTTGCCTAGTTACAGCTTCCTGCAATCGATTAACAAATTGAAGGTAAGATTCGGTTGCACCCTGTTTAATTGATGCAAAAGATTTTGTTGGTTTATTCCCTTCTGGTGTTCTTTTAAATGCTCGCAAGATACAAGTGCCTATGGCTTGAAAACAGGTATCGTTTTGTTGAATTTGCATATCAAGGATTGAAAATGGTCCCGATCCATAAATTTGATCAGGCACCAAATTAGTCCCAGTGATAAGTTGTGCTGCTTGCTTATATTCATTATCCCACACTACATATTACGCAGGAGTTAACAGCATACGGAAAAGGTCTTTCCAATCTTTTGGAGTCATTAAGTAACCGTTACTAATCCCTTCTATCATGCCTTGAACAAATGAACTTTTTAAACCTGATTCTACGATAGCTCTACGTAATTCTCTCAAAACTTGATAAGGTAGAGCAGTCCATTCTGCATGATGTGTTTCGTTCTCTGCCTCTATTGTTGTAGTTCTAGTAACTGGGTATAAATTAGGATTAGGTTCCGAATTATCCCATAGATCATCGTTCCAAATGAATTCACCATTTTTTCGTGCTTGCTGTATACCTAATTGAATTAAACTAGGTCGTTCTACGCTCTTTGGTGTTTTGGTAATAATAACGCTATCATTAGCGTTGTTGTTTTGGATATTTTCAATTGGTTTATTAGGGGTAGTAGTAGTAAAGTCAGGAGTTTTGTTTTGCTCTTCCCTTCCCATATCGGTGGCCAGCCGACAAGAAGGAGGAGAAGGTGTAGGTCCAAGAGTCGCGGGAGGTAAAAGAGACCAGGTCTTGCCTGGCAATTTGTTGGATATATTTTCGTTAGTAATGCCTGTCAATCCAGAAGAGAGAATTACTATAGTAGAATATATCTCTCTCCAAGTCAATAATATAGGAGTCGAAACTCTAGGCTCTAAACGAAACTGCTGCCCTATCTTTTCCCATGTTTGAGGATCGAATGATCCCTTCTCTGGATACCAGGGACATTGACAAACTATTTCCTCAATTAAACGCTCTATATCTTTAAGAGTTATTGGATTTCGGGAGGAACCATATCTTTGCGTTATAGTATATAGCTCCTGTGCATGTTGTTTATGTGATGATGTTAAATTTCCCCCCATACTTACAGTGTTCCGTAGAAGGAATGGCGCGCTGACTGTTCCAGTCGTAGTAAGTACGTCACGTTTTCACCGATCACGTCGGGGATCACCAGATGTTGCAAAATAACTCTCCTCTCGTGTGTCTGGGCAAAAAACTCTTTATTTGGGAGTCAATCCCCTTCTTATATACTCTATGAATATTCATGGATATTACATGTATTATCATTACTATTGGTTACATTTTGCTTACACAACCATGATCATGCATTGCTTACAAGAACAACTCTACATGAACAGCTCGTGAACCTGCTCAGGAATGTACAAACATCACCTGCTATTCTGCTACTTTCTCAGGAAAGAACAAAAACATCACATGCTAGATTCTCAGGAATATACAAAACATCATCTGCTGCCTGTATCCAAATACATTCTATCTACAGTCTGTGGTTTTCCCGGTTCCAGAAGTCATGCCGATCCGGTCCAGATTTTCTAGCCTGCCAGTTGGTGTTGAGACTTTTTGGAACTAAGCAGTTTCCGTACCTGATGACCTCTCTGGCTGTTTGCCTTTATTAACCACCTGGAAGCTTTCCTAGTTTGCCTTGCAACAGAACTCTTCAGAGGTGTGTCTTCTGCGATTGATTGTTGCTGTGCTTCCTTGCTACTTTCAGTTTCTGCCTATCTCTGCTTTTGAACCTTTCCCTGGACCTGGACTTTGACTTTGCTTGCTGCCTGCCTTTGAACCTTGGCCTGGATCTGGACCTTGCCTTTATTTGCCTGCTTATGGCTCTGCTGGGTTTGTGGACTATCTTCCTGCTCTCTGCTGTGCATTCTGTTCTGGTCCTGCCGCTCCAGTCCAGAGGGTACCAGTCTGTCTGGGTTCCGCCTTGTTCCCGGTGGGTGTTCCTCCTGCCACTGCCGCTCCTCGGCAGTAGCCCAAGGGCTCACTATCCAGTGTTTCGTGTGAAGCGTGACAAAAGCTCCTAGCTCTCGCTGCGAACCGGGCTCCCCCAGCTGATGATAAGAGCCTGGATGATGGAGACCAGTGATGATTGTATATATGTATATTATTGCTTCCTTTCCTGGTCTAAAGAACTCTTTGCATTGCTTAGATGTAGAGACCAGTGAAGTAATGATTGTTTTATACAGTTAATCATTGTGTTTGCTTCTTTTCCTGGTCTAAGAGATGTAGAGACCAGTGATGTAATAATTGTTTAAACAGCTAATCATTGTATATGTGCTAACCATAGATAGATAGATAGATAGATAGATAGATAGATAGATAGATAGTGTAAGCTCGCTCCTCCTTAACTCATCTGTCGCAGCTCCAAAAATCACAAACAAATTCAGGTACAGTTCAATTAAAAAAAAAACACAAAGAAAACTGTTCAGGGGATAGGAAGAGAGTCTCTCGTTTGGTCTGGCTTTTTATTCAAGTCCCAGCCCTCAACACTTTTACTCTCTTCAAGCCGGGCGATACACAGCCCAGGCTTCAGCAGCTACTTCCCCTCTACCTCTTAGAAGAGGAAAACTTTGCCACAAAAAACAAATCAATAATACAGTCCCGTGTTTCTCGGCTGCTTCCCCTCTCCCTCTCCTGGAGAGTTGTAGAACAAAAAAAAACACCCCACATTAAACTTCTGGCCTGTTCTCTCTTCACAGGTAAGTGGCTCTTGTGAAACAAAAACCCATGAGCCGCAGCCCAGTCCTTCTTTAGCTTTTCAAACACGTAACAAGTCCTTCACGCCGTACCTCTCTCTCTCGCTCTGGCTCTGCGCGGGAACAAAGCCAAGGGCCTCCACCCTCTTGGTCAGTCACACTCTCACCTGACCTCCTCCCGCTTGGACCCACTTTGGCATCCGTTATCTCCCGGGCTTTCGCTGAGCCAGAGCTGAAAAGTCCATCGGCTCTTCCTGGGCGTTCTCCGGTTCAGTCAGTTCCATAGGGCATGGGTCCGCCTCCTCCTCCCCCTTTTCAGGAGCCCAGTCCATATTCTCCTCACCCCGCCCTTCCCTCAGCTGCCTCCCCTTTTCTTCATTAAGGATCTTTTGTATCTTTTCTTTCTCCGCCCACTTGTCCCACCACCTCCTCCACCAGGTTGGAGACTCGGCCTTACTCCTTTCCCTGCAGCCCTCCTCTGGTGACTCTCGGGAATGCACGTACCCTCTCCTACCACTGGGTTCCTTTAGTGCATGTTGGGATTTGTAGTTTCTTTCTCTCCTTTTCTCTTCTTGTCCCCTAGACCGTTCCACCTCCTCTTTACAATAGATAGATAGATATATTTACCATTGTAGAATTTAGCCTTCAAAGAAGTGAAGCAAATAGGTGAGGCAAGACTTGCCTTGGCTGAACTCAATTTGACTCTGTCCCATTAAATCATGTTTGAATATGTGTTCTGTAATTTTATTCTTTATAATAGTTTCAACTATTTTGCCTGGCACCGACAACAGGCTTACCGGTCTCTAATTTCCCGGATCACCCCTAGAACACTTTTTAAAAATTGGTGTCACATTGGCCACCCTTCAGTCTTCAGGCACTACGGACGATTTTAATGACAAGCTACATATTACTAACATCAAATCAGCAGTTTCATGCTTGAGGTCTTTGAATACCCTTGGATGTATGCCATCTGGTCCAAGTGATTTACTACTCTTTAATTTGGCTCAGTACATCTTCCAGGTTCACTAAGATTTCTTTCAGTTCCTCAGTATCATCACCCTTGAAAACCATTTCTGGTACAGGCAGATCTCTTATATCTTCTTCTTTAAAGACAGAAGCAAAGAATTCATTCAGTGATATAATGATCCCACAGATTCCCTCACAGGCTTTCTGCTTCTGATGTACCTGAAAAAGTTGTTACTCTGAGTTTTAGCCTCTGCAGCAAGTTTCTCTTCATATTCTCTTTTAGCCTTCTTTATTAGTGCTTGGCATCTGACTTGTTAGTGCTTATGTTGCTTCTTAGTTTCTTCATTTGGGTCCTTTTTCCATTCTTTGAAGGACAATCTTTTGGCTGTAATGGCCTCTTGTACTTCACTTTTTAACCATGCTGGCTGATGTTCTATCTTCTTTCCACCTTTGCAAATATGTGGAATGCATCTGGACTGGGCTTCCAAGATGGTATTTTTGAAGAATGTCCATGTCTGATTTAGTGTCCTAAACTTTACTGCCAATCCTGTTTTATTATAATCACCCTTTCGAAAATTAAATGCAGCTACAGTAGATTTCTTTTGTAAGTTCGTCACAGATAGTAGCTCAAACTTGATGCACTGAACACCATCAAACAAAGATACAACTCAGCCTGTAGCGAGTGGCATGATTGCTGTTAGGACCTGGGCTCTGACCAATAAATTGAAATTGAATGTGCAAAAAACCAAGGTCCTGTGGTTCAAAAATCAAGGAGATGAGGTCCCATCATCAGTATCCTTGTCCAATGGTTAAAGCTTTACAGTCGAGTCTGAAACCATAGTACCAAGCGTATTTCTTGATTATTCACTCACCTTCTCTTCCCATATTAACCAGCTATGGAAGAAAATACTATTCAAAATGAGACATCTACATCTAGTCAGATCATTCTTTGACCAAAAAGCCTTTGCACTAGTAGTCCAAATGTTAGTCCTACCTCAATTGGATTACTATAACGTTCTATTTCTTGGTATTTAGTGTCAATATCAGAAAAAACTGCAAATCATACAGAATACTGCTGCTAAACTAATATACAGTGTTTCAATTCATCTTAACAAACTGCGCTGGCTTCCCATAGCAGAAATACTCAGGTTCAAAGTTGGTTGTTTAGTTTTTCCAAATCATACAGAGTTTCACCTCTGAACTGCTAATACCACTTTGCTACATTTGGTCCAGTCTAACAGACTAAAAGAACAACTGATGCTAGCATCACCATTTCAAAAGACAATTTGAAATCTGAAGATTTTTTTTGTTACTGTTATGATTGGGGTCTGAACCCCTCTCAAACTTACCTCTTTCCTGGGGGTCAGCTTCTTAGCTGGCTTCTGTTTCTTTTCTCTGTCCTTTCTGAGCTGGCTCTGTCTCTCTGTGCTGGCAGCTTCCAGCAGCATGGCTCTAATTGTTTCACTATACTGCACCTGTGTGTGTGTTGCCTGAGTTGCTCTACCTCTCTTTGGGTGTACTGGCTTCAAGTGCTTCACAGTGTTGCATTGGTGTGGGTTGGGCCTCTCTGGGTCAGTGTGCTTTTGCCTAGGTCTAGGGAGTGTGACATCATCAGGGAGGGCCTTGATAAGGAAGTGGTGTTGTTTCCTTCAGAGCCTTTGCAACAGTGGTGTTTGCTTTAGGTAGGGTGGTGCAGTGTGTACTTCTGACTTTGTGTCTAGTTTCCCTGCTTGCTTTTGCTAAGGGCCAGGTTAGTGTTAGTGCAGTGTGCACTGGTGACTGTGTGTTTAGCTTTCCTGCTTTTCCCTTATGGTTCCCCTGCTTTTCCCTCTTGGTTTTGGAAGCATTGCTATGTGTAGGGCTTTGGAAGCTCTGTTGCTGATAGAAGTACTTCAGGGTTTGGTGTTGTTAGGAACACTGCAGAGTTTGCTGTTAGAAGTACTTCTGGTGTTTGTGCTATTGGGAGCATTGCAGTTTTTGCTGTTGGTGTTTGGTGATTTAGAATCACTTTTGGCTTATGTGTTAGCTTCACTGCTTTTTCCTTGTGGCTCCCCTGTCTTCCCTTTTAGTGCTAGGAGCTCTTCTGGTTGCTTGCCAGAGTAGTGCTTAGGAAGCACCTTGTTAGTTGTATCTAGCTTGCTAGAGCAGTGCTTAGGTAGCTTGGTAGTTTTGTGTTTAGCTTATTAGTGTAGAGCTCTGCTTGTAGCTTGGTGCTTAGTAGCACCTGTGTTAGCTTTGTGTTTAGTTCCCTGCTCTGTTAGTTTAGGGCTTAGAAAGTCCCTTTCTTGAGCAGGGCTTAGGAGCTCCTGTTTAGTATAGGGCTTAGGAAGTCCTTTTGTCAGTTTACTGTTAGGAACACTCCTGCTGGTTTAGGGCTTGGGAGCACGTAGATCAGTTTAGGTTTAGGAGCACTTCTGTTTCCAGTCCTGGTCCCTGTGTCATCTGGTATCCAGTAAGTCCTGCCGGCTACTCGAACCCAGGAGCTCAACTTCTGGGGGGCTTAGTAGCTAAGTGCAGGTGAAGCTGTGTGGACCAGTCCAGTGTGCTCCAGTCCAGTGTGTTCCGGTCCGGTGTGCTCCAGTCCAGTGTGTTCCGGTCCGGTGTGTGTTCCAGTCCTGTGTCCTCCAGTCCGGGGGATTCCAGTCCATGTGTTCCGGTTCGCTGGGCAGTGCCTGCAGTCCCTGCCGGTGTGCTTACCCAGTGTTGGTTGGTGGGTTTTGCCTGCTGCTGTCGCTCCTCGGCAGCAGCCCAAGGGCTCACGTTTGCTCCAGAGCCCGGCCACGCGGGCTCTGAACCTGAGAACCTGACAGTTACATTTGTACCCCGCGCTTTCCCACTCATGGCAGGCTCAATGCGGCTTACATATTGTATACAGGTATTTATTTGTACCTAGGGCAATGGAGGGTTAAGTGACTTGCCCAGAGTCTCAAGGAGTTGCCTGCGCCTGAAGTGAGAATTGAACTGAGTTCCTCAGTTCCCCAGGACCAAAGTCCACCACCCTAACCACTAGGCCACTCCTCCACCAGTTCTCTGTTCCCTGTACTTGGAATTAAAATATGGAACTCTCTACCTACTGCCATCAGAACAGAAAACAACTACTCAGCTTCAGGAAGAGGCTAAAAACCTTTGTCTTCTCAAAGACTGTTTCATAACAATCAATAGACTTCTACCTCCTAGTATCATCCATTATCCTTTCCTATAATGTTTTTTGACTCATGCATTACACCAATGGTCTCTAATTGTTCTCAAACCTCACACTAACATTACCTGCTTTTGACTCACCTAGAATGTAAACCGCACTGAACCCTGGAAAGGAGATATTAGCAGTGGCATACCAAGGGGGGGCAGTGGGGGTGGTCCGCCCCGGGTGTCAACGGGTGGGGAGTGCTCCATCCACCCCCCTGGCGTGGCACGGCACCCCCCCTGGCATGGACCCTCCCTCCGGCACAGTGCCTCTTACTCCCCCCCCAATCCGACAGTCCCCACCTGCCTATCAGCTGAGCTCCGTGCACCCGGCACCTCGAATCTGCAGCGCTGCTGACTGTAAAAGAAGAAAACCGTCTCGTCGTTGGCCCTTCACTCACTGTGTCCCGCCCTCGAGGAAATAGGAAGTTACATCAGAGGGCGGGACTCAGTGAGTGAAGGGCCAATGACGAGACGGTTTTCTTCTTTTACAGTCAGCAGCGCTGCAGATTCGAGGTGTCGGGTACACGGAGCTCAGCTGGTAGGCAGGTGGGGACTGTCAGGGGGGTGGGGTGGAGTGAGAGGCGCTGCACCGGGGGGGGGGGTCCACGCCAGGGGCGGTGCCATGCCACGCCGGGGGGGGGGGGGGGGGGCCGTGCTGCACTGTACCCAGGGGGGGGGGGGTGCGTGCAGCGGTGATCCGCCCCGGGTGTCAGCCAAGCACGGAACGCCACTGGATATTAGCAGTATACAAGATTTGATTTGATACCAATCGGCCACAAGACATAATCGCATATTATCACACGTACTCCATTAAGGAGCAGGTTTTATTCGGAGCTCATTGCATGGGTAAAGTAAAATACAATGATAAAGAGATTGAACTTTTTCAGGACCTCTCAGCCACAACTTTGCTGAAGCATCGAGAGTTGAAAGAAATCACTACAATACTGTAGCAGGAGAAATAATAAGTGGTTGCTCCCATTTGGACTCTCTCATTTTTAGTGGTACTATTTACAAAATCAAAGCCATGGAGGAGGCCTGACACTGCCTCAGTGAAAAGTGGGACTTTGGAAAGAGGTGACATCTCTGCATGTGCAGGAAAATAGAGTGAGGCTGAATACACCCAGATGACATCGGGTCTCCAATAGTGGAAATGGATTGAAGAGAAATTCAGCTGACTTTTTGGAGAAAACACAATATGCAATTTGAAGTTTATCATTTCGTGAGTGGATGCCTGTTGCTTTACTTTTGCAATAGTACTGGACTCAGTGGATTCCATCATATGAAGTTTTCAAGACAAGGACACCCTATGTGCTTTCCTTTCAAAGGTGGCCTGTAGAATATTAAGCTTTATCTCCATCTTTCATTATGACGGTAATGAATACCATAACCTGGAACATATGTAATAGCATCTCTGTGACCTGGTGGAAGGAGGATAACCAGTAGGACACTGTCATACCGGGGTACAAATTATATCATAGTGATAGGGTGGATCGAATTGGTGGAGGGGTAGCATTGTATATTAAGGAGAGCCTTGAATCAAATATACTGAAAATTCTGCAGGAAACAAAACACATCTTGGAATCACTATGGATTGGAATTCCATGTGTAAATGGGAAAAGGATAATAATAGGAGTGTACTACCGTCCGCCTGGTCAGGATGAACAGACAGATGCAGAAATGTTAAAGGAAATTAGGGATGCAAACACTGGGGAACACAATAATAATGGGTGATTTCAATTACCTCGATATTGACTGGGCAAATGTAACATCAGGGCATGCTAGGGAGGTAAAATTCCTCGACGAAATCAAGGACTGCTTTATGGAGTCGACAAGAGAAGGAAAAATTCTAGACCTAGTCCTTAGTGGAGCGCATGATCTGGTGTGGGAGGTAATGGTGCTGGGGCCGCTTGATGGATTTGATATTAGCTTTGAAGTAAATATACATAGGAAATCAAATATATTAGCGTTTAACTTTAAAAAAGGAGACTATGATAAAATGAGAAGAACGGTGAAAAAAAACTTACAGGAGCGGCTGCAAGGGTCAAACATTTACATCAGGCGTAGATGCTGTTCAAAAAACACCATTCCTGGAAGCCCAGGCCAAATATATTCCGCATATTAAAAAAGGAGGACGGAAGACCAAACAACAGCTGGCACGATTAAAAAGTGATGTGAAGGAAGCTATTAGAGCTAAAAGAAAATCCTTCAGAAAATGGAAGGAACCGACTGAAAATAATAAGAAACAGCATAAAAAATGTCAAGTCAAATGCAAGCACTGATAAGGAAGGCAAATAGGGACTTTGAAAAAAAGATTGCGTTGGAGGCAAAAACACATAGTAAAACGTTTTTGGTATATTAAAAGCAGGAAGCTGGCAAAAGAATTGGTTGGACTGCCAATGACCGAGGAGTAAAAGGGGCGATCAGGGAAGACAAAGCCATAGGTATTAATCCGCAAACGAATCTTTTCCGCAGATGGGAAGGCGGTAGAATGAGAGGACATGAAATGAGATTGAAGGGGGGCAGACTCAGGAAAGATGTCAGGAAGTATTTCTTCACAGAGAGGGTGGTGAACGCTTGGAATGCCCTCCTGCGGGAGGTGGTGGAGATGAAAATGGTAACGGAATTCAAACATGCGTAGGATAGGCATAAAGGAATCCTGTGCAGAAGGAATGGATCCACAGAAGCTCAGCTGAAATTGGGTGGCGGGGTGAAGAGGGGTTGGTGGTTGAGAGGCTAGGATAGGGGAGGGCAGACTTATACGGGGTCTGTGCCAGAGCCGGTGATGGGAGGCGGGACTGGTGGTTGGGAGGCAGGAAATACTGCTGGACAGACTTATACGGTCTGTGCCCTGAAAAAGACAGGTACAAATCAAGGTAAGGTATACACATATGAGTTTATCATGAGCAGACTAGATGGACCGTGCAGGTCTTTTTCTGCCGTCATCTACTATGTTACTATGTTATATAGCGGAGAGATTAAATTAATTCTTTGCTTCGGTCTTCACCGAGGAAGATTTGGGTGAGATACCGGTGCCAGAAATGGTATTCAAAGCTGCCGAGTCAGAGAAACTGAATGAATTCTCTATAAACCTGGAGGATGTAATGGGGCAGTTCTACAAATTGAAGAATAGCAAATCTCCTGGACCGGATGGACAACCATAGTTTCTGGTCAACAGCGATGAATGACCAAACAAACATACTATCATTCACTTCATGAGAAACTGGGACGAACTAAGTGGAAACACACTAAATGAAATAGTGCCACTCAAAATGAAAACTAAGAGGAAACAACAACCGCGCTCCTGGTTCAATGAGGAACTATTAGAAATGAAAAAGCTGTGTAGGAAACTGGAAGGCAAATGGTCCAAAAATAAATCAGACATGAACAAAACCACATGGAGGGAAGCCCTAAGCAAGTACAAACACACAATAAAAAGAACCAAAGTCAAATACTATAGCACATATGTGCGCCCATGAGAGATAAACACAAAAAAATATATGAAGTAAAACGTATTGAACACACAAGCTCTGCAAATGTCAAATGAAAAACCACCAACAGCAGGCGAGCTCGCACAATGTTTTGAAGAAAAATAATAATAATAAAAAAAGGTCAAACTTAGATGCAACATAAACAACACTCATAAATTTCGTACATGAATGTGAAATCAATGAGGACCACATCACCACATCAAGGCAGACAGAATCTGGTCCTCATTTAAGATACCAAAAACCAGACTCTATTAGAAACAGTGCTGCGGCGTGTCAAGATGGTGGCACACTATTGATCGTGGCTGAGCTCTCTCGCTGGTTGCTCTGTATTTACAGCTTTTCCTCAATCCTGATGCCTCATTCTAAACGTAAAGGGATGGTTGAAGGCTGGTTCCTCGATGGCCAGAACCTCCTCTCCACAGCAGCAATCAATTGAGAGGTTTGCCACAAGAACCCCCGTTCAAAATACCGGGAGGAGCCCTGCTGTTGCTCCAGGAGGAGGAGATCCTGGAGACTTGGGGCTGGATGTTACTTTCTCTCCCCCGGTTCTCAACCCACCACCTCTCCCTGACGGACGCTTATCCCAGCGGAGGCCCCCCAACCGGAAAGCGTTGAGGATAGGCCTCTGGATCGAGGTACTGAGAAGGCAGGTCCCGACGGAGGTTTGAGGCCTGCTTGTGTCTTAACTGAGCGTGTTGCTCTAACACAAAAGCCAGAGACGGTAACTTTGGAAAGCATATGGGAAGCTCTCCAACAACTGGATATCACAGTGGCCAAATCTACAACAGAAGTTTCTGCTTTAGTGAGTACTGTTGATACCTTATTTAACTATTTAGAAGGCATTAAGACAGAATTTAATATTCAAATGATCACAATTAAAGAAGATGTTAAAAAGTTACAAGATTTTTCAGCTACAATGATAAAAGATAAAATGATATTACATCGAAAAATTGAGCAGATTGAGAATTATAATCATAGATTAAATCTTCATTTTTTTGAACTTTCCAAAATCCCCAGGTGTTACCCCTTTGGAAGCTTTTAAGAAATATTTGCTTGAAATACTGAACTATACCCCCGATAAATCAGATATATTATATACCAAATAAAAAGGTTTTGGAGGAGTTTTTGGAAAGGAACCCTCAAGAAAATAAGAAATATTTATTGAATGTATCTGACTTACTAGAAGCATCTTTATCTGAAGATTCTGAAAAAGTGACTTTATTGGTTTCATTTGTATTCGAGCAAGACCTAGAGGCGGTAAGCGCTTATCCTTTCAAAAACTACAAACTTTGTTTTATGGCAAGAAAATTTGGATATTCCCCAACAGTGGCGTACCAAGGGGGGGGCGGTGGGGGCGGTCCGCCCCGGGTGCCAGTGGGTGGGGGGTGCTCCGCTCCCGCCGCCTCCCGTGGCCGTTCCCGCGGTGCCGCACATTAAAAAAACCGGCGAAGCAGCGTCGCAGGCAGCGCCTCGTGCCCTGCTTGTAAAAAAAAAATCAAATCTCCTTCCTTCTCCTCCTCGTCTTGACGTCGACTCGGGCCTTCCAATCAATTTGATTGGAAGGCCCGAGTCGACGTCAAGACGGAGGAGAAGGAAGGAGATTTGATTTTTTTTTTTTACAAGCAGGGCACGAGGCGCTGCCTGCGACGCTGCTTCGCCGGTTTAACGGGACTGAGGTGGGGAAGGAGAGGAGCGAAAGGGACTCGGGTGGGGGTGTTCAGAGGGGAGAAGGGGACTGGGGTGGGGGTGTTCAGAGGGGAAAAGGGGAGGGGAGAAGGGGACTGGGGTGGGGGTCTCAGATGGGGAAGGGGAGGGAGAAGGGGACTGGGGTGGGGGTGTTCAGAGGGGAGAAGGGGACTGGGTTGGGGATCTCAGACAGGGGAGGGGGAGGGGAGAAGGGGACTGGGGTGGGGGTCTCAGATGGAGGGGGAGGGGAGAAGGGGACTGGGGGGGGGATCTCAGAGGGGAGAAGGGGGGTGGGGGTGTTCAGAGGGGAAAAGGGGAGGGGGAGAAGGGGACTGGGGTGGGGGTGTTCAGAGGAGAGAAGGGGACTGGGGTGGGGGTCTCAGACAGGGGAGGGGAGAAGGGGACTGTGGTGGGGGTCTCAGACAGGAGAAGGGGAGGGGAGAAGGGGACTGGGGTGGGGGTGTTCAGAGGGGAGAAGGGGGCTGGAACTGGGGGCTGAAAAAAGGGGGCAGAGAGAGAGAGGGGACAGATCCTAGATGGAAGGGGGAGCGAGAGGGAGGGCAGACCCTGGATGGATGGGAGAGGGAGGGCAAATGGTGGATTGAAGGGGCAGAGAGAAAGGGCAGGCAGTGGATGGAAGGGACGGCAGAGAGGCTGACACTGGATGGCAGAGAGAGAGAGAGAGAGTGAAGACAGATGCTGATGGAAGGAAGACGGTGAAAAGAAGATGAGGAAAGCAGAAACCAGAGACAACAAACTGTAAATAAAATATATTTTTTTATTTTTTTTGCTTTAGGATAAAGTATTGTAGATGTGTTAAATGTTTATAATAGAACATGTAAATAAGGTAATCTTTTTATTGGACTAATTTTAATACATTTTGACTAACTTTCGGAGAACAAAACCCCCTTCCTTAGGTCAGGATAGGATACTGTAACAGCACTATACTGTACTGACCCGAGGACGGAGGTTTTGGCCTCTGAAAGCTAAATGTATTAGTCCAATAAAATGGTATTATTTTACTTTCTATATTTGTTTTATTTCTATTTGTTAATTTGTAAAGTGGTGATTGGTACTTGTTAGTTTTTTTCAAATTTACATCTGCTGTCTTTATATTTTGCACAGTACTAGGGGACAGTTTCTGTTTCTGTGGTGTTGCATTGTATGCAGAGTCTGGCATTGGGGGTTCAGTTTAATTTTTGTCTAAATAGAAAGTTTATGATTACTTATTCTCTAGTGGATTAGGGTGTATCTGTGTTTGTGAAAAAGACATGGCTTTCAGTTGGCATTGACTGTGCAGGATCTACGATCTGTACTATTCTGTCTGGTTTCGTTTTACAATAGGTGAATTGATGTTCTAGTGCTCACTGTAGTGTTTAAGACGCTTTCCTTTTCCTTGTGTGACTCGTAGAAATGACTGCTTATGGTATGGTAGAATTGCTCTATAGGTCCTGAGTGTTTTGTATTCTCGGCATGCCTAGTACTGGATTTGGGGGGGGGGGGGGGGGTGGTTAAAAAATGACCGGCCCCGGGTGTCAACTACCCTAGGTACGCCACTGTTCCCCAATGTAACAAAACAAACTCAAGAAAGGAGGAAGGCTTTTTTGGCCCTGAGAATGGAAAATTTGGCAATGGGGCATCTTTCTATCTTAACTATCCATGTAAATGTGTAGTTAAATATATAGGGTTAAATATGTATTTTTTCTTCCAGAGCAATTGCATGCCTTTATAGATTTAAAAAGGGTGACCACAGGTAATATCCAATAAGTTGAGATTATGATATGTATTGGACGGGGTTATAGCGTGTTAAGCATTCCTACTTTTTATTTCTTTAAGCTTATCTCCTGAGTGTTTCTTTGAACACGTCCTCCAATAGTGGTCTAAAGAGGAATAATATTATTTTGTGATGTATGCTGACATATTGTTTGCTTTTCCATTTTTCTTGTTCAAGTTTGTATCCCACCACAACAAAGCAGTGGGTAAAAAACCAGGAGTCTCAGAGTGAAGATGAACCAAACTTTATTAATCAGTATATTGACTCAACACAACGTTGTGTTTCGGCCAAAGGGCCTACATCAGGAGTCTACAAATAAAAACAATATACAAACAAAATATAAAAAATAAGATAACACAAAAAAACAAATGATAATACATATATAGTCTGAATACTGTACAAATATAATGTGATATGAAATGAGAAAATAAAGAACAAAACAGCAAGAGCATTCATATGACATGAAACATGACCATTTTGATAGTAAATAAAGCTTAAAACATGTATATGACAACTATAAAATTTAAATGCTATACAAATATGATGTAATTTGAAATGAAAAGCTAATTTAAAGAACAAAACAGCACGAGCATTCATATAATATGAAACATGACCATTATAATAGTAAATAAAACCTAAAACCTATATATGACAAATTAAATGACATTGATATGAATAAATACTTCCATTTTCTAAAAAATGAACATACACAAAGTAAAACAATCCAGAGAAAAAGTAGGACAAACCTAAATACTGGAGTTGAGAATGATAACGATGATCCAGAATTAGCAATGCTGTAAAATACAGTCTGTATTGTAGTGGTCTGTAAAAATAGTAAAAAGCACACTACAGTAACTAAACAGTAAGGGAAAACCACTGTAATGTGAGACACTGCCTGAAGACATAAAGGAGTGCTTGGTATGGCTGTTAAAACGAGAGCTTGGTATGGCTGTTGAAAACGAGAATTATTTTAAACCAGAAACGGGATAAATCTAGGTGTGGCCTTAAGGAGAAATGCAATGAAATTGAGACTGAAAACTAGCAAGAATACACAACATTATATTTGTTGAGTTAACCTGGAAAGATAACATACATCGATACCAAAGAAAATACTTCGTACCGATGTGACATAAAAAAGGGGGTAGTGAAAGGAAGAAGATTGCAAAACTGAAACGTAATCTCAATTAGATTGTATTGATATACTGTGAGCTTATAACAAACATGAAGAAAATGAACATCGTCTGATACAATGCGTATACTACATTCTGAACTGAACACAGTCAGTCAGAAAGCTTTGCCACAGGTAAGTAAAGGGGGCGAATGAAGTGGAAAAAGATCCTTACCACAGGGTATCACAAAAATATATATGCAGTTTATCAACAAATGTAACTTAAAAAAGACCTTTGTTCTGAAGCGTGAGCCGGATCACTCGCGTGAGCGTCTGGGCTGTGCAGTCGAAGAAACAGCTGATAGTGAATGACAGCCCTTTTGAACTTAGGAAACAAGAGAGAAAAAAATGCGCAGGAAAAACGGTTGGAATCACCTGGTAGGTGACGTGTACTACGCTACTCGGAGGAACAGCTGATGATGAATGACAGCCCTTATTTTTTTAAAAATGGCGCTGGACAGACGGTTACGTGATGAATGACGTACTGCAATGAAACAAAGGAAACCACCAGCGGAAAAAGCTTTTGTGAATCGAAACAAAAATAAAAATGAAAATAAAAATAGATGATACAAAGTGAAGGTAGGTTCGCCATTGTAAAAGAATTTCAAGGTCTATTCGCAGACATTGGCACATCCTTGAAGGCTTGGACTGTTTCAAAAATAAATCATTAGTCATTGCATACGCCAGGAACAAAAACCTTAAAGAATACCTGGTTCCTTCAACCTTACCAGAGCTTCCAATCACAACATGCACTCCACCCTTGGGAAATAGAAAATGCGGGCACTGCAGTGTCTGCAATTTGTGCCTTGTAGCTAACGTATTTACTCATCCTATCACAAACAAAACTTTTCCTCTGAAACATACATCAGACTGCAATACCACTTCTGTTATCTATATTATTCAATGTCCATGCCCTCTACTGTATGTGGGGAAGACCATTAGAGCGATCAAAACACGCATCACAGAACACAGGAGTTGCATCAACAGAGGAATTGAGTCTGCACCTCTTGTCCAGCATTGGAATTCAGCCAACCATACTGCATCAGACTTACGATTCATCGTCTTCAAGACCTTTACCAAAAAGTGGAGGGGAGGCAACCTTGACAAACTCCTACTCCAGGAGGAACAAAGACAGATTTTTCAACTAAACACACTCAGTCCCCATGGCCTTAACAATGAATTAGACTTCCATCCTTTTCTTTAAAAGCAAATTTGTTTTTTGGTTTTATGTTACACGCATATATATGTCTTCTCTTATATACTTGATGTTTTTTTTATATATTTTTCATTTCTCAAATTGGGCTTGTGTATATATCAATCATTCAGTTATATTTAGGCTACCGCTTTTTTACATATGCAACTTGTCCATTTTTCACATATCTAATTTTACAATATTTCTCGTTTATCCATTATACTAACATGTCTGGTTTAATCACTATCAAAAATATGTAGTTGTTGGTATTTTATTATTATTATATTAATCTTTATATTAATCATTATATCTTCAATACAATTGATATTGAGTCTTTTATTGTTGAAAATTTGTATATTATATTACTATGTCCAATTTTATCACTATATGACATGTGTCTTTACAATTATTCCATTATTTTATTTATATATTTCATTATTTCATTATTTTATTAATATGTTTTTTAAAAGATATATTTCATTATTTCATTATCTTATTAATATGATTTCTTTAAAGTTTTATTCCACAGAACCAATATAATTATACTCTATTGTTTTAAATCAATCAAAATGCCATATATATTTATTTTTCATTTAAAGTTTGAATATTGTCACAGGTATTTTATGATTATCATACATACATTCACTTGACTATAATTCATCATATATTTTACAACACATGCAACATTGTTTATTCTATTCATTTTGTTTCATTAAGATATATATTCAAGGTTGAATATTCCCATATAATGTTTTCCTTATCCTTCACCAACATGAACTATACGATTATCATAAGAATTATTTTTGATCCATATGCTTAATATTAATTGTAGTTTTATTTGTCTATATAAGGAATATCATGGGTAGTTTCATTTTTTCCCCATTTTTCACTGCCTGCTTGTATTGTTTATTTTTTGTTTTCTTACAGCCTGCGTTTATTTTTGGTCAGCCTGCTTGTGTTTTTCATTTTTTATTTTTATTTTTCACAGCCTGTGTACAGTTTTGGTCATTTTGTTAAATTATATTCTATTTTCAACAATTTTTCAGTTTCATTCATTCATTTTCAGAAATTCTTTTCTATATATCCTTTTTAGATATATATTATTTGTGCAGATCACTGTTATACATCGTATAATATGAAGGCTCCACACTTTGTTTTGGATACAAACCTGTCATTTCAGTAATTTATCTATACACAGTGCTGAACCGTGCTATGTATGTTATTCTTATTCTTATTTTTCACTTGCCATTTTTATTTTTCACCTATACATCGTATTTTCTGCCAGTAGATTAAGGTTTCTTTTCTATTGCATCATATGCAAGTCTTTACGTGTAACATATGGCAATGTCTTTAGTATTTTTATCACGTCTAGCATCCTGTGACGTCACGTATGCCCATACATTTTTCTTTCACAAGGGCGAACCTACCTTCACTTTGTATCATCTATTTTTATTTTCATTTTTATTTTTGTTGCGATTCGCAAAAGC
The DNA here is from genome assembly GCF_901765095.1 of Microcaecilia unicolor. NCBI lineage: Eukaryota > Metazoa > Chordata > Amphibia > Gymnophiona > Siphonopidae > Microcaecilia > Microcaecilia unicolor. Next base: position 122,436,151 of record NC_044038.1, on the reverse strand, counting down.
TTCTTCTGCTGGTGGTTTCCTTTGTTTCATTGCAGTACACATCATTCATCATGTAACCGTCTGTCCATTGCCATTTTTTAACTTTCCCCTTTTTTAAAAATAAGGGCTGTCATTCATTATCAGCTGTTCCTCCGAGTAGCGTAGTACACGTCACATACCAGGTGATTCCAACCGTTTTTCCCGCGCATTTTTCTTTCTCTTGTTTCCTAAGTTCAAAAGGGCTGTCATTCACTATCAGCTGTTTCTTCGACTGCACAGCTCAGACTCTCACGCGAGTGATCCGGCTCACGCTTCAGAACAAAGGTCTTTTTCAAGGTACATTTGTTGATAAACTGTATGTATATTTTTGTGATACCCTGTGGTAAGGATCTTTTTCCACTTCATTCGCCCCCTTTACTTACCTGTGGCAAAGCTTTCTGACTGTGTTCAGTTCAGAATGTAGAATACACAGAGGGGCATAATCGAACGCAAACGCCCATCTCCATGGGCGTCTATGTCCGAGAACGGGTACGTGAAGGGGTGGGACAGACCGTATTTTCGAAAAGAATGGGCGTCCATCTTCGGCTTCGAAAATACGGTTTGTACGGACCAAAATGCCATGGATTTAGTCGTTTCCGAGCTGGGCATTTGTTTTTTTTTAGCGATAATGGAAACTAAAAATGCCCAGCTCGGAAACGTCCCAGTCCAAGCCATTTGGTCATGGGAAGGACAAATGTACAACACTACCATAGCTCTTAGGGTTGAAGGGGGCACCTACATGTGGGTACAGTGGGTTTTGGAGGCCTCCCATTTACCAGCACAAGTGTTACAGGTAGGGGGGATGGACCTGGGTCCGTCTGCCTGAAGTGCACTGCGGTATCCACTAAAAGTGCTTCAGGGACCTGCATACACGCAGGCCTCTAGGACTTGTTGCTGCTGTATAATCTTGGCACACCAGTTGACACCTGAAGACTAATGTCTCCGAAAACGTCCTTTATTGGAATAAGCACGTTTACTCACAGTTAACTGCAGATCAGAGGTTGTGCCCAACTGCAAAGAGTGTCCCTGGTACTGAGATGAGCAGTAGGTCAGAGCTGGCAGAATGGTGTACAATGCCCTCTTTCAGCAACATTCAAGGTAAGAACTAAGTTCTGTAACGTGGCTAACACATGAAAGGGATCTAATACTGTTTTACAAAAATGGCCACTACCTCATGGACTACCAGAAACAAAACAGGGCACACTCTGACCCAGTAAGCAGAGGGAAAAGCACCATGGGAGTAGAGCCTACCAACTACCAACATCGTGAGCATGTAACACAAGCTAGTGGAATCACGGAGCCCAATACCCTACACCCACCACAATGCATTGTTGATGTGACTCTGCAGTGCCCTTAACAGAAAAGGTGTCACACTCACCCGAGACCCGCATCAGAACCAGGGAAAGGCTGTCAGAGGATAGAACACATTCTACTGTCATGGAGGTGGGTACGGCATTTGAGGCTGGCATACAGGCTGGGAAAAAAAGTTTGTAAAGTGGGTTTTTTTGTGGGAGGCGGTTAGTGACCACTGGGGGAGTCAGGGAAGGTGATCCCCGATTCCCTCCGGTGGTCATCTGGTCAGTTGGGGCACTTTTTTGGGACTTGGACCTGAAAAAAAGGGTCCAAATAAAACGGACCAAATTCTCGTTAAAAACGCCCTTCTTGTTTCGATTATCAGCTAAAGATGCCCATCTCTCCTCGGCCGATAACCACACCCTGTCCCGCCTTCGCCACGCCTCTGAGACACCCCCATCAACTTTGTTTGTTCCTGCGACGGAGTGCAGTTGAAGAAGACCAAAATCGGCTTTTGTTGTTTGCGCCTGCCAGATACATGGCTTGGAGAAGCATGCCGTGCTGATGTGCCCAAAGCCACATCTGGACGGCCTCCTGACACAAGGGGTGAGATCCAGTGCCCCCCTGCTTGTTGACGAAGTACATGGCAACCTGGTTGTTTGTCTGAATTTGAATAATTTGATTGGACAGCAGATCTCTGAAAGCCTTCAGAGCATTCCAGATCGCTCGCAGCTCCAGGATATTGATCTGAAGACCTGATTCCTGGAGGGACCAAGTTCCCTGAGTGTGGAGCCCATCTACATGCACTCCCCACCCCAGGACAGATGCATCCGTGGTCAGCACCTTTTCAGGCAGAGGAATCTGGAAGGGACGTCCCAGGGTCAAATTGTCCACCACTGAATTGTGAAAATCGGTGGACAGCTGGATCACATCCTCTAGATTCCCCGCAGCTTGATACAAATGGGAAGCTAGGGTCCATTGAGCAGATCTCATGTGCAGGCGTGCCATGGGCGTCACATGAACTGTGGAGGCCATATGGCCAAGAAGTCTCAACATCTGCCAAGCCGTGATCTACTGAGATGCCCTGGCCATGAAAACGAGAGACAGAAGATTGGCTACTCTCGTCTCAGGAAGATAGGCCCGAGCAGTCTGAGAATCCAGCAGAGCTCCTATGAATTCTAGTTGTTGAACTGGAAGAAGGTGGGACTTTGGGTAATTGGTGACAAACCCTAGTAGCTCCAAGAGACGAATAGTCATTTGCATGGACTGTAGAGCTCCTGCCTCTGAGGTGTTCTTCACCAGCCAATCATTGAGATAAGGGAACACATGCACTCCCCAGTCTGCGTAGCGACACTGCAACCACCAGACGGAATCGCAGATACTTCCTGTGACCTGGAAGTATTGGAATGTGAGTGTAAGCATCCTTTAAGTCCAGAGAGCATAGCCAATCGTTTTTCTGAATCATGGGAAGAAGGGTGCCCAGGGAAACCATCCTGAACTTTTCTCGGACCAGATATTTGTTCAGGGCACTTAGGCCTAGGATGGGACGCATCCCCCCTGTTTTCTTTTGAACAAGGAAGTACCTAGAATAGAATCCCAGTCCTTCTTGCCCTGGTGGAACGGGCTCGACCGCATTGTCGCTGAGAAGGGCAGAGAGTTCCTCTGCAAGTACCTGCCTGTGCTGGAAGCTGAAAGACTGAGGTCCCGGCAGACAATTTGGAGGTCTGGAGATCAAATTGAGGGAGTACCCCAATCAGACTATTTGAAGAACCCACCGGTCGGAGGTTATGAGAGGCCACCTTTGGTGAAAAAGTTTTAACCTCCCTCCGACCGGTAGATCGTCAGGCACAGGTACGTTTATGGCGGCTATGCTCCACTGGAGCCAGTCAAAAGCCCATCCCTTGCTTTTGCTAGGGAGCTGCAGGGGCCTGTCTGGGTGCACGCTGTTGATGTGAACGAGCGCGCTGGGGGGAAGGTGGATTGTACCTACACTTATTGTAAGCGTAGGGAGCATTCCTCCTTCCCCTGAAAAATCATCTACCTGTTGAGGTACATGCTGAAGGTGCCCAGTGGGAGAGTTTGTTGAGGGCAGTTTCCCACTGGTGGAGCTGCTCTACCACCTGTTCGACCTTCTCACCAAAAATGATATCCCCCCTGGCAAGGAACATCCGCAAGCCGCTGCTGGGTCCAATTGTCCAGGTCAAAGGCACGCAGCCATGAGAGTCTGTGCATCACTATACCTTGAGCAGCGGACCTGGATGCAACATCAAAAGTGTCATAAGCACCCCTGGACAGGAATTTGCGACACACCTTCAGCTGCCTGGCCACCTCCTGAAAAGGCCTGGCGTGCTCCGGAGGGAGCTTATCCACCAAGTACCCCAGTTGCTTAACATTGTTCCGCATGTGGATGCTCATGTAGAGCTGGTAGGACTGAATTCTGGACACGAGCATAGAGGACTGGTAGGCCTTCCTCTCAAAAGAGTCCAAAGTCCTAGATTCTCGCCCCGGGGGGCCGAGGTGAAATCCCTAGTACTCCGGGCTCTCTTGAGAGCGGAATCCACAACCGCAGAGTCGTGAGGTAACTGCGACCTCATCAACTCAGGTTCTCCATGGATCCGATATTGGGACTCTGCTTTTTTGGGGATGGTGGGATTAGATAAAGGTTTCATCCAGTTCCTCAACAATGTCTCCTTAAGGGCATTATGCAAGACAGTGGATGACTCTTTAGGTGGCGAAGGATAGTCCAGGACCTCGAGCATCTCAGTCCTGGGCTCATCCACAGTTTCCACAGGGAAGGGAATGCCCACAGACATTTCCCGGACAAAGGAGGAGAAGGACAGACTCTCCGGTGGAGAAAGCGTCCTCTCAGGTGAAGGACTGGGATCAGAAGGGAGACCACAAGACTCCTCAGAAGAGAAATATCTGGGGTCTTCCCCTTCATCCCAGGAGGCATCCTCCTCGGTATCAGACAAGAGTTCATGACCTGCAGTCCGAAACCAGGCCCGTCTCTATGCCAAGGAACGATGTCCTCGATGGTGATGTCGAGAGGTCGATTCCCATGCCGGTGGTGACAAAGCTCCCTCCATCGACAGGGAGTCGATCTGGGTGGCAGCCGAGACCGATGCCGCAAGCAGTACCGGCATCAGAGACCTCACCACAGGCCCTGAGCCAGCCGCCACTTCCATCGTCGGTACCAGAGGCGCAAGCACCCTCGGCACTGGAACAAAGCACTGCAGCAGCCCTTCCAGAAGGCCTGGAAGAATGGCTTGGATGCTCTCCTCCAAAGTCGCCGTCAAGGAAGGCTGAGAGGCTGGTTCAGGAGTCGATGTCAGAATCTGTGGAGGCCTGGGAGGCGGTACCAGGCTGTCCGGAGATCTATGCAGTGACACCTCTTTTATGGAGGGGGAGCGCTCCTCCCGGCGTTGACGCTTTCCGGGTGCCGAATCCTTCGACGCCCCAGAGCTCCCGGTACCATGTCTCGAAGGAGACCGGTGCCAATGCTTCTTAGCCTTCGCACGAAGCACGTCACCAGTACTCCTCGGTACCGACGAGGAGGACGTATAATCCACACGCCTCTTCGGGGTCGGGTCCGACATCGGTCGGACCCGGTGGGCCTGCCCAGTAGAGGGCTTCGAGACAGGTGGAGACCCACTCAATGGCTCACTGCTCCCAGCTAAAGTTGAAGTTCGGACAACCATTACCTGCGCTCCTGATGTCGATGCCATCCCCGGTGCCGATGTCGACGCCGAGGAATCAGTCAGAGCTCTGAAAAGACGATCCCGAAGAGCTCTTCTTGATGCCTGTGTCCACTTTTTCAAGTTAAGACACAACTTGCAAGCGTTTGGGCAATGGTCAGGCCCAAGGCACTGGATGCACCAGGAGTGCGGATCAGTGCCCGAGATCGACCGCTGGCACCAAGCACACTTCTTGAAGCCGCTGGGAGGCTTCGATGACATGAACGGAAAAATCACAGAGGAGAAATCAAGCGGCTCGATTGTGCCAAGTAAAGGGCATTAAGAGAAAAAAAAAGGAGGGACCGCGGATGGGCGACCCAAGCCGGCCGCAACGGAAACGAAAGAAAACTAGGCAAAACACTAAGGGAAAAGAGGGTCTTTTTTTTTTTTTTTAATATAACTGGAAAAGAAAAAAGGGGAAAGAGGTGACGGAAACCAAGAAAGAAGCGATAAGAACCACGAAAAACGCCAAAGTTTTTCCCTGAGGACCTGAGCAAGAGAGACCGCAAGCAGCCACTCTCTGCCATGGATTAGAAAAAACTGAGGCGGGAACAGACACACGCGGGCGGGAATATGGCCGTGCATGCGCGGTGCATCCGCCCCGTGTCCTACAGGCTGTCGCAAAGCTTCTGGATTTTACTGAAAATCTTCCATTCCTGGGCCGCCATGGACGCTGACCCACATGTGAGAACAAGCAGCCTGCTTGTCCTCAGAGAAATATTTTTACAGAGTCATCAGCAGGTAAAAGGTTCACGGTAGGCTACGTTATGTGGCACAGAAGCATCCGCCCTCAAGTGTTGCCCCTACAGAATTCTTTTGCTCCATTACAGCACTGTGATGTCCCTGAAAATAGAACTGAGGAGGAACAAAAAGCAATGAAGGTGGAACAAAAAGATATGAAGGTGCCCAAAGGGAAAAGACACCCCCAAAGCACTAATATTGAAACTCATACCAGGAAACTGTTGCTACTAGGGGATTCAATTATCAGAGGCATTAACTTTGAAACACATTTCAAGGGGCCATGCAAAGTGAAATGCCTTCCAGGCTACTCAGCTACCAGGAGTACCAAGCAAATAATCTCTGTAATCAGAGAAGAAATTAAGGAGTCAAACACTGATGTTGCTATCTACTGTCCAGTAATACCCCACTTGCAGTACAGAGAGCTTTTCAGCAGCTGGGGGAGGAGTGAAAACCTTTGGTACAAACAATAGCTTTTTCTGAAGTACTACCTACCTTTGGAAAGGGAGAGAAAAGATTGCAAAGTACTGAAAATTTCAACAGTTGCTCCAAGCCTGGTGTTACCAAGAAGGATTTAGGTACATAGGAGGATGGAGAAATACATGGAAAAACAAAAGACTATATTGTAATGATGGGCTGCATCTCACTGTGGCAGGAAAAAAAAAATCCTTGGGGAGAAATTTAGATAATATATTTCTAGGTATTTAAACGAGAAGGCGTGGGTGGCATATGGAGTCAGGTCACTTCAAATGCTCACCCCCAGCTAAAGCTAAAGACAAGGTGTGCCAGTAGAACATAAAGCAATGAAAACAACAATCTTAGCAAATCACTTCTTATTAACACAGCAGGAAGTGAGACTAAACAAAAAACTGAACAGAAGATAAAAATGCCACTGAAATGTAGATGGAAAGTGATGACCACAAATGCTCGCAGTCTAAGCAATAAAGTTCATGACCAGCAAGCCCTGATGTTGGAGACAGACTTAGACGTTGTTGCAATCACGGAGACATGGCTCTATG